>NW_027411609.1:0-600000 GCF_049639745.1 Rhodnius prolixus | reverse complement strand
TGACAATAAAAGAGATACCCCTATAGTTTGACACTAGACGTGAATCTCCTTTCTTATGTAAAGGGAATATTATGGCATCTTTAAAATTTGGAGGAATTTTCCCTGAATCGTAAATTTTATTAAACGTACCTACAAGCCTTTTCAGAAAATTTTCAGATGCGTTCTTGAAAAATTCGTACGGTATTCTGTTTATGCCAGGTGTCTTCCCATTTTTTGCTTTATTCAAGGCTAAATGTAATTCTGGGATTGTAAAATCTCCAACTAGATCAACATCAGTAAAATATGGTTCTGCAAAATATACAGCGGGCGCGGTTACTATAGGATTATATAAGTTTTCAAAAAAAAATTTAAATTGATCCAAATCTGTATTAATATTATATAAATGATTTTGTTTTTTAAATATTTTGGTTGTATCCCAATAATGTTTAGAGTCTTTAAATTTTTCTGTCATAGAATTATAGTAGTCCTGCTGTTTAGATTTACTCAATTTTTTATAATTATTTTGACTAACTAAATACATTCTTTTTATTGCAATACTACTAGTTTTCCGGAATACCTTAAGCAAACGGAACAATTTTTTTCTTTCTTCAAAACCATTCCAGTCATACCAATCCTGTTTATTACACAAAGGCTTATGAGAAGTATTATTTGTTACGAAAGCCGCTCCCTTAATACAATCCAAAAGTGTAATTATTGATTCCTGCGAGACCCCATCTAAATCAACAGTGTTATTTAACTCATCATCCAACCTCTCCTTATATTTTAAGTTATTATTTTGAGTCCAAATTAATTTAGGTAGAAGAGGAATAGTAGCTAATTCATTTACAGATTTATTGTATAGATTAATTTTGAGAGTAATAGGGCAGTGATCAGAATAGTATACCTTGGCCAAAACTACAAAATTTTCAATAGGGGCAAAATTGAGAAACTCACACAACATAGATCGTTTACGGACGAACCCATGGCTCCTAGAAAGGTTAATTCTCTCTCCCCATCACCCTGTCCTTCCATTCAAAACTATTAGATCCATATCCTCACAAAATTCTAACCATTGTCTTCCTTTTCTATTTAAAATTTTATCTTTTGATCTACGTACTCTATTTACGTTATTATTACAACAATTTAATTCGGATTGTACAACCTGAGCATCCGCTATCCGTACATTGCAATCACCTATTACAATGTAACTACTATCCAATTGAAAAACAAAAAATAAATTTTTCAAATTTTCAAAATCAGTTGAGCAATCGTTGCAATTAATGTAAACTGTGATTACAATAGTATTTATTTCATTATGTACTATTTTAATTTCTGTACAATTAATACTATTGTAACGAAGTTGACCTGGGCAGAGAAGAAAGGCCTAGATTGTTCTAGGGGATGAGCGACTAAAGTCGGTAACAGGCCACCACTGTGTGAACAAAAGGGCCGGTCTCTACCTGAGCCGGAGAAGAAAGGGCTAGATTGTTCAAGGAGTTTAGTACCGTAGCCTATAACGGTCCACCGCTGTGTAAAAGCCGGCTAAGGCAGTTGAGGTGGTGGCAGTATGTGTTTTACCCAGCCAGTGATTGACAGGCGGGAGTGAGTCAGACGGTGTCGGTGTGAGACAGAGAGTTGGGAGGGCGGCTCCAGCTTGGGTGGTGGCAGTATGTGTTTTCCTCAGCCAGTGAGCGGCAGGTGGGCGTGAGACAGACGGAGTGGGGCAGTCGCAGTTAAAAGGAGGCAGACACAGCTGGAGAAGTAAGTTTTTGAGTTAGTTTTGAGTTAGTCTTGAAAAGTTATTAATACTATTGTAGACAGTTTTGGGAGACACAGTTCGAGAGAGTCAGTGTTGCCAGTGCTTCAGAGTTAGCCAGTCGGGCAGTTAGTTAGTTAGTGAGTAGAGCTTTGTTAGTGCAGCTGACACCAGCAATTCGGTGCAGTGCGGACCAGTGACCAGTCGTGGAACAGTTTTGTGGCGTTACGTAGTGAGTAAGTAACAGTAAACTGTTGTGACTGTCGTAAATGGTAACTGTAATGAATAGCGTTAGTTGCTAGTAAACGTTAATGTTAGTAATGTTAATGTGTTAATAAATCAGACTACTTATAAGTTTAGCGAGTTTTATTATTTATCAAACCCACATATTATTAAATTAACTAGTGGCAGGCACTAGTTGTGTTGTTAAAGTTGTTATAGGTTAAAAAGGAAATAATAAGCAGGTCGGTCACCCTGATGGAGGAGATAAAACAAAACAAAAAAATAATAATAATAATTAAAAAGGGAAAAAATTAATAACCAAAAATAATTAACAATGATTTTTATATTTTTCTTTGAGGGGGGTCAGTCATTTTTTTTTTGGCACCTCCTAATAAAGTGAATGTAGTTTTGTTTATTTAAAAAAATTAGGCTTAGCAGTAGTGGGGAAAATAAAGAATTAGAAGACAAAGAAAAATAACGAGACAAAAGAAGAGAGAAAATCAAGGGTTGCAGCAGGCAGTGGAAGCTGGGAAATAAAATATATAAAAAAAAAGCGTTAATCCAGAAGAGTTGGTTCTGACGCTTGGAACAACACATGTATTGAAGGAACAAATAATGTTGAATCTGGAATAGCTTGCTTTAACCACGCAGGATTAAGTCGGCAAGATCTCTGGCATCATACAACAAAAAAAAGATACACGGAGTGAGAACCTGGTCTGTCAAATTCGAAGTTGATTTGAACGAGAGCGGTACGTGTAGCAGTGACCCCAGCGCTGGTGGGAAACTAGGTAAAAAGAAATTGGACAATTTGAGAAGTGAGCCAGTTTATTTTGAACCTTAGTATTTTATTATTAATATTATTTATAATTGTTAGGAAACATATTACATATTTTTGGCTAGCTGGGTTTTTGAATGTAATTATCAGTTTTTTTTGAGGTTAACATATTATTTCATAATCTATCTAGAATTTTCTTTTACTCTTCCGTTTTGGCTATCAATTGTATGAGGTCTTTTGCTGGTGCAAGATAATTTGACTGATTGCCCCGTTAATTTGAACTAGATGGAATAAAATAATTGTACTGCTTCTCATTATTCCTTTCCTCCTTATTGACTGTCTGCCTATAATTGAGGCATAGATCTTCCCTTTTCAGCGATACTTACTGGTTCAGGTATTGGGGGTTTTTCGCTGTTGTTCCCCCAAGGACCATTACTCAACCCATAAGCATCCTCTCTTCCTACTCCTTTGTTTATTCCTTTATTTTCCTTTATTTACTTATTTATTTATTTTATTTCTCTTTTTTCTCCTGTATCCGATTCTTATTCGACCTTGAACAACAGCGTGGCGCTCAAGGCAAGTATAAACCACCCTTCCCCACACCCATCTTCACTGAGCTGGTGGCACTCCTTTACCTCCCCCATCTGAGGGGGCTAACAGTTTAGCGCTCAACGTGGGGCTCGAAGGGTGGTCTTTGGAGAAAATTATATCTTTTTTTTTGTTGTAAATCTAATCTGGGGTATCCAGATATAAACTTTATTTTTTGTTTATCTTAAATAGAACAGTTGTGGACTAACAGTTTCCCCTGTTGATCCTTGTTTTACCTTCAGCTTTGTTTATTTGGTCTACCTTTCCTGGTTACCATGGATGTAGGAAGGTTAAACAAAGGCGAACTTCAGTACGAAGCCAGGGCCAGGCGCCTATCGGATGGGGGTTCAGTAGAGGAACTGAGAAAGAAGCTGAGACTTATTCTCAAATTAGAAAGAGAAGGAAAGGCGGTATTTCCCAACGAATTTACGTCTGCTCTTAGCGAGTTGGGGGTTTGTCGTGAGAAGGTTCAGACACTGAAGGCAAGGGTAGCTTCATTAGGTGACCTACCAGCCCCCAGGGGATATTAAAAGAATAGATACCGGCCTCCAGCATTACTAGTAGGGTTAATCGGAAAAGACCTATTTTGTTACGCCACCCTCTACAAACACAAACACCGCTGGAGAAGGTAAGCTCAGTGGTGACGGGGGGGGGGGGTAAGGAGAAATGAGAAAACAAGGAAGAGGCAATATGCTGAATAATAATAAACAAATAACAATAATAGTGATTAGAATTAAAGTTAAAACAATACTCGGATAATAAGGGAAAAAAATAAAATAAAAATAAATTTATAATAGAAACTAGTTACCTAGTAACAGCTTCTCCATTAGCAAATCTGTGTAGTGCGCCCCTGCTGGCCGTTACTCTAACCAGATCACTACTTCATTAAATAATTAAATTTATTGTCCATGTGAGATGTTGCTAGGGGTGTAAATAAAGATTCAGGGTTATGAAAATATTATTATTGATCACAACAAAAAAAAGTCTTTTTACAGCAAAATACTGTATCATAAACCCTGCTTAATACTGAAAAATACAAAACTTGATTACTAGGTAATGAAATAATTGTCCTCAATAGAACCAGGAAACTGGTCACTCTTATTACATTGCCTACACTTACAGTCAATCCCAGACCTGGTTTTGCTCCAATCTACCCTTCTTTCCTGGTCTTCTTATGGGAAGCTCGCCACCAGTCAGGTACTATTCCTTCCTGCTGCCCTTTGGGAAGTAGAGGTTCTCCGCTCAATGAATCCGTCTCTCCCAGAGGCAAATCCCGCCAAGGTGATTTCTTTTCACTCCAATTTGTTTTAGCTCCAACCAGCTCGGTACAACAACCAATTTTTCACTCGTAATTAATTCTTTTCGACCAAAAAACCCATCAGTCTCTATCTCCCATATGTTGCTAGCGTCGTTTGTCTTTTTTTTTCCCGCTGCCCTCTTCACACAGCCATGTGCTCTTCAAGTATAATTTTATCCACTTTCTTCATTTCTCTTAATTAAATTTCCTAGATTTATTTTCTTAATCCCCGATTTTACCTAATTCTAACTAACTGACCTGAACAAAATCTAGAAATATTTACAATCATACCCTCCAAATTGGTTTCGTTTGGAAAAGCTGTTACATCGTAACAATGTGCATACCTTTGGGCCTGTTTAGAGGAGTGTCGTTCCCAACAGGAAGGTGCTCAAGGGCTAATTGGGTATTCGGTGTCGGAGGGGCTTTCAGTCCAACCTTTCGCCCAAGAACGTGTTATATTGGCGGCCATAAACTTGCAAGTATCCCAGTTCCAAATTGACACTCGCTCCTGTGGGGGACCAGCAGCATGAGAATACACGATTAGAATATTTGCAAGCGGCTGTTAATTGCTTGCAAACATTCAACAAGCGTTCCCAAATTCAGCTTCCTTCGCGTGACACGCATCAGACGGAACCTCCAGCTGCAACTGGGGTTCCCAAAAGGAAACAAATTCCAATGAAGGAATGGGGAGTAAAATTCTCTTGTGATGGTCAAGGGCTAAGTGTCCATGCTTTCCTGGAAGCTATAGAGGAAATGAAGGTAGCCCGAAATACTAATGATGACGACCTCTTTGCATCGGCTTATGATTTATTTACTGGCAGAGCACTGATCTGGTATAAGGCAATTAGACGCGAGGCAACGACTTGGGACCAGGTCGTTCAGGAAATGAAGGCTGAATTCGAGCCTCAAGATTATACTGAACGTTTATGGGAGGAGATACGGGCCAGAACACAGGGAGATGATGAACCAATGGGAATATTTATCGCAATCATGCGGAATTATTTTCACCGTCTTCCTACCAGGCCTAGCGAGGCAGAGATGCTCCGGATCGTTATGCGTAACCTTCACCCATCTTATTTGGATCGCCTCTCCTTGCACGAGGTGTCGCGGTTGGATGATCTTGTTGAGAAAGGGCGACGAATAGAAGCGACGCGTTGGCGTATTCAAACTCACCGTCCACCTCCCTCAAGAAGATCCGTTTTAGAACCTGATTTGGCTTATTAGCCTATTTCTCGAAGAGTTGCTCCAGCATTGAACCTTGCGGAAGCACCAACAGGGTCAATGTGCAGTAAAAATAGTTCTTCAGATAAATGTCCCACGAAAGGGGGACCTGAAAGACCGAAAATCCGGGGTACCTGTTGGAATTGCGACCAACCAGGTCATTCGCACCTGTGGTATAAAAGAAGTAACCACGGAGGAAAGTACGTGCCCACAAAAGAAGGGAAACTGCAGTGGAGGACGCGATTAGGACGCAGCTCGTATACGCCCTATCAGTCCGGTCGAGACAATCCCGAATGGCAGGCCTGGCTGGCAACGGTAAGAGGAACCGACATTCGGCCGTCCAAGCCGTCGTGCCAACCAACCGTTCAAACCCGATCCCGACCTGGGAAGTTAAACGCGGCCGCGAATGCACTTTCCAGGGTTGAGGAGGAGGCCGAGGGGATGGCAATAGATTGCACTGGCCATACAGACTCCTGGTACCGAGATTTGTGCACTACAGTCAGTACGCGACCTGATGAGTACCCCCTATGGAAAGTGGAAGGGTCGAAACTGTACAAAAAAATCGTGGATCGAAGGAAGATCTTGGGTGAGGATCGTCCTTGGAAGTTAGTGGTGCCAAAAAGCGAAAGGAAGAAGCTATTATTCGACTTCCATGATAGTCCTATGTCAGGTCATTTAGGTTCAGCGGCTGAAGGAAGTTTATTACTGGCCAAGAATTGCTGCAGATACAGCGAGGTACGTTGCTAGATGTGCGACCTGTCTCGCAATGAAACCCTCTCAACAGGGACCAGCCGGGTTGATGGGAGCGCAGAGAGTTGCGGAACTTCCCTGGCAGGTAATTACTGCCGATCTAATGGGCCCACTCTCCTTGTCCACTAAATTAAACAGATGGTTGCTAGTGGTATGCGACTATTTTTCAAAGTATTCCATATTACTTCCGTTGAGGAGCGCCACATCTAATAAGATAGCAAACTTGTTGGAATAAAAAGTTTTCCTGAAATTAGGTGTTCCCCAGATAAACATCTGTGACAATGGCGTACAATTCAAAGGTCGCCAGTTACAGGAAAAAATGCAGGAATATGGAACAAAGATGTGGTTCACCAATCTTTATCACCCTCAGGCGAATCCCACATAGAGAGTTAATAGGGTAATAAAAACCATGATGTCGTCGTATATGCAGGAGAACCATCGCCATTGGGATAAGGAGCTATCAAAATTAGAATTCGCGATAAAGACAGCAGTACACGACGCCACCGGGTACACTCCCGCATACTTAAACTACGGCCGAGAACTGCCCAGGACCGCGTTTGAGTATGAGAGGGATCCACCGGATGAGACTAGCGGCGAAATAGGTCTGAATCGCGAACGACATATGGAAAAGCTGAAGGCGATGCCAATTCTTTCCAAGAAAGTCCAGGACCGTCTCAATCGCGCTTATGAAAAGGGGCAACACGCTCATAATTTAAGGAGAAGGCCTGTGGAATATCTAGAGGGGCGTATAGTATGGTGTAGAACCCATCCACAATCAGACGCTTCATCTTACTTTTCGGGAAAGCTGGCACCAAAGTTTGTTAAACGGAGGGTGAGGAAAAAGATTTCCTCGTTCGCGTATGAACTTGAAGACCCCTCAACAGGAGTATTTGCGGGGGTATGGAGCGTAAAGGACCTTAAAGAGCAACCAGTGCAAGAAGAATCCTAGTCCCTTTTATTTCTTCCCCCTTCCTTTTTTCCCTTTTTTTTCCTTTCACCATTCAAATTTAATAAGTTAATTATCAACATATTTCTCGTTATGCTATTATTTTCTTTCCTAGGAAGGAAGGGAGAATGTTATGGGTTGAAAAGAAAATAATAAGCAGGTCGGTCACCCAGAAGGAGGAGATAAAACAAAACAAAAAAATAATAATAAAAATTAAAAAGGGAAAAAATTAATAACCAAAAATAAATAACAATGATTTTTATATTTTTCTTTGAGGGGGGTCAGTCATTTTTTTTGGCACCTCCTAATAAAGTGAATGTAATTTTGTTTATTTAAAAAAATTAGGCTTAGCAGTAGTGGGGAAAATAAAAGAATTAGAAGACAAAGAAAAATAACTAGACAAAAGAAGAGAGAAGATCAAGGATTGCAGCAGGCAGTGGAAGCTGGGAAATAAAATATAAAAAAAAAAAGCGTTAATACAGAAGAGTTGGTTCTGACGCTTGGAACGACACATGTATTGAAGGAACAAATAATGTTGAATCTGGAATAGCTTGCTTTAACCACGCAGGATTAAGTCGGCAAGATATCTGGCATCATACAACAAAAAAAAGATACACGGAGTGAGAACCTGGTCTGTCAAATTCGAAGTTGATTTGAACGAGAGCGGTACGTGTAGCAGTGACCCCAGCGCTGGTGGGAAACTAGGTAAAAAGAAATTGGACAATTTGAGAAGTGAGACAGTTTATTTTGAACATTAGTATTTTATTATTAATATTATTTATAATTGTTAGGAAACATAGTACATATTTTTGGCCAGCTGGGTTTTTGAATGCAATTATCAGTTTTTTTTGTGGTTAATATATTATTTCATAATCTATCTAGAATTTTCTTTTACTCTTCCGTTTTGGCTATCAATTGTATGAGGTCTTTTGCTGGTGCAAGATAATTTGACTGATTGCCCCGTTAATTTGAACTAGATAGAATAAAATAATTGTACTGCTTCTCATTATTCCTTTCCTCCTTAGTGACTGTCTGCCTATAATTGAGGCATAGATCTTCCCTTTTCAGCGATACTTACTGGTTCAGGTATTGGGGGTTTTTCGCTGTTGTTCCCCCAAGGACCATTACTCAACCCATAAGCATCCCCTCTTCCTACTCCTTTGTTTATTCCTCAAGGTTGAATAAGTATCGGATACAGGAAAAAAAAGAAATAAAATAAATAAATAAATAAGTAAATAAAGGAAAATAAAGGAATAAACAAAGGAGTTTACCTCGGCCTCCTCCTCAACCCTGGAAAGTGCATCCGTGGCCGCGTTTAACTTCCCAGGTCGGTGACGGATTTGGAAGGTGTATTGCTGTAATTTCACAGCCCACCTGGCTAGTCTGCCTTGTGGATCTTTTAGATTATTAAGCCACTTAAGCGCCATGTGATCAGTGACTACCGTAAATTCCATCCCCTCTAAGTAGGGTCTGAATTTCTCTATTGCCCAGAGAACGGCCAGGCACTCTTGCTCGGTCGTCGAGAATTTTTTCTCCGCGGCGGTCAATCCCCTGCTAGCGTAGGCTATCGCCTTTTCGCCCTCCGGATACTCTTGGCACAAAATAGCCCCTACGCCCGAAGAGGACGCGTCCGTTTGGAGGATAAAGGGTAGACTAAAATCTGGACAGGTCAAGATCGGTGAAGTAATAAGTTTATCTTTTATGGCAACGAATGCTGCTTCCTGCTCTTCATTCCATTGCCACCTTTTCCCTTTCTTTAGCAAGGTGGTAAACGGTGCTATTATGGTTGAAAAGTCTGGGACAAATCGACGATACCACGAAGCTAGTCCTATAAAACGTCTAACCTGCCTGATAGGCTTTGGGGCTGGAAAAGTCATAATGGATGAGACCTTCTCAGGGTCTACTTGTAACCCATCCTTATTCACAACGTAGCCCAGATGCCTCAATTGTGACCTACAAAAGCGGCATTTGTCCCAATTTATAAA
Organism: Rhodnius prolixus; assembly: GCF_049639745.1. Classification (NCBI taxonomy): domain Eukaryota; kingdom Metazoa; phylum Arthropoda; class Insecta; order Hemiptera; family Reduviidae; genus Rhodnius; species Rhodnius prolixus. The sequence goes on along the minus strand of NW_027411609.1, from coordinate 590,481 downwards.
TAATTTTGATTCAGCCAGTCGCCGAAATACCTCTTCTAATACCTCTACATGTTTTCCGAATTCTTTCGTCACCACCACAATGTCGTCGAGGTATACGAAAACATGCGGTTCTAGGTCTGCCCCCAGAACATGATCAATAAGTCTTTGCCACGTGGCTGGGGCGTTATGAAGCCCAAATGGCATCCTCGTGAATTCAAAGAGCCCACGACCAGGTACCGTAAAGGCCGTCTTTTCTTAACTACTTTCCTCCATTTGGATCTGCCAATATGCTGACTTTATGTCTACGGACGAGAGATAATGTCCATCTCGTCAGAACCAACTCTTCTGTATTGACCTTTTAAACCCATATTTATAACCGCCTTTTGCTCTACCATAAATAGTTTGCCTTACTGCTGGAATAACAAGTATGTGAAAATCTTTAAAATAGTACTCATTCCTAGCTATATCATTTTCTTCTAGAAAGGTTTCGTATAACAAAATTATATCATAACTTTTAAGTAAATTAAAGAACAAAAGAAGATCTGCTTTACTTTTCAGACCCGCTATATTGTACGCCATAATTGTTATAAAATTGTTACCTAGTTCAGAATTATTCTCATTTCGCCAATTCGGTTCCCTTAGTTGATGTTGAGGCTTTTGAGTCCTGGATTCGACGAAAAAGCGTCCGTTTTCCTGGTGATCCCTCTGCCTTTCTTTTCTTTTGCTTTGGCCTCCGCTTAACTTCCTTCAGTTAGCCAATTTCTTGGCGTTCCATCAGATAAATTTTCCAGTCCTGTACTTGCTGAATCATCTGCTAATTCACTTCCTGATGAGAGACGGACATCTCCGTACTTATTGACGAGCTCATTCAGATTCTACACCTTACCCTCAATAACTAACTTATTATACTTCATGTATGCTCGTTTGTTTTGTTTTCTGGCCGCCTTCCAAAACGGATAAAGCTTTTTTTTTCTTTCATCTCTCACATCCATAGGGAAGTCTTCAGAAATGACTAGGTTTGTCCCTCTCAGATTTTAAAGAGCCCTCAATACTGCGAATTTACTTCGTAAAGCCAGAAAAGTAATTGACACAGATCTTTTCCCCTGACTCTTACCTATTCTCTTAATCACATCAAATTTAAATAGTAAGACTCCTCTGACGGTCTTTGACCCTTTAGCCAGTCTTTATAGTTTATCTTTCTTTCTAAAAAGTTGTAGTTTCAGTTTGTACATATATAAAATAAAGACAATAATAATAATAATAATAAAAATATCACATCAATATCATTCAAAGTAACAGTAGTTTTCAAAACGTCACGAAAAATTGATTATATTTCGTTTTCCAATTCATGAATTTTTTTATTACTTTTTTCAGGAAAATTAAATAAAAGTAAATTTTTCCTTCTATAACCATCTTCGTAGCTTTTAAACCGCTTCAATATCAGTACGTATTTTGTAGTAAATTTTCCATAAATTTATTTTATCGTCGGTAACTTTTATTTTATTCATAATTTTCTCATTTTTTCTTAAAAACTCATTATGGAATTGCTTGATTGATGCCATTAAATCATTTATATTAACAGATTTTTCAGGACCCTTTTCCGTATTAATTAGATGTACCAGGAAGCAGACGGACAGATAAATTTAAAATGAACAGCCAACGAACAGATACGAGGTGTGTTCAAAAAGTAACGGGAATTTTCGTTTTTTGAAAAAATATTTATTTATTCATCTACATTAATATTGTCGCCTTCAAAGTAGTCCCCTTCGCATACAATACACTTGTGCCAGCGCTTTTTCCAATCCTCGAAACACTTCTGAAACTCGATCTTTGTGATAGCTTTCAGCTCTTTCAGCGATTCGCTTTTAATGTCATCTATGCTTGTAAAACGACGGCCTTTTAATGTTCTCTTTATGTTTGGAAATAGAAAAAAGTCACATGGAGCCATGTCTGGCGAATATGGAGGCTGGGGCATCGTTAAAGTTTTGTTTTTGGCCAAAAATTCACGAACAAGCAATGAAGTGTGAGCAGGTGCATTATCGTGGTGCAAAATCCATGAATTGTCTTGCCACAAATCCGGGCGTTTTTTTCGGATTGCTTCACGCAAACGGCGTTGAACTTGTAGGTAGTACTCCTTATTGATTGTTTGACCTTGTGGCAAGAATTCATGATGCACTATGCCATTAAAATCGAAGAACACAGTGAGCATAACCTTCACATTCGACCGCACTTGTCGAGCCTTTTTCGGTCTTGGCGATCCAGAATGCCTCCACTGGGACGATTGAGCCTTAGTTTCGACATCATATCCGTAAACCCATGTTTCGTCACCTGTTATAACACGTTTCAGTAGATCCGCATCGTTGTCGACTTCATTGAGTGACTCTTGAGCAACTTCCATTCTCCGCTGTTTTTGTTCGAAATTCAACAATTTTGGAACAAATTTTGCTGCCACACGTTTCATACCCAAAACATCCGAAAAAATTTCATGGCATGAGCCAATTGATATGGCAACATCATCAGCGACTTCTCTGATTGTGATTCGGCGATCGTTCATAACCATTTCTTTCACTTTTTTCACGTTTTCATCGGTTGTTGATGTGCTTGGACGTCCAGGTCGTTCGTCATCTTCAACGTTTTCGCGGTCATCTTGGAAACGCTTATACCACTCGTAAATCCTTGTTTTACTCATAGCAGACTCACCATATGCCTTTATTAACATTTCACACACTTTATTTCATTTTTTACGCAAAATTTAATACAAATTCTTTGATCCATTTTTTTTAACAAACAAAAATCGCCAAGCTCGAAAAACACGTCTAACCTTAACGGCTGCCACTTAAGAAGTAAACAATGAATATTATTGAAAATTGTATCGTACTTCAGGGGCATGTGTACCAACATAATAAAAAAAAAAAATTTACAATTAGACTCTCCAAACCCGCGAAATTTAAAAATTCCCGTTACTTTTTGAACACACCTCGTACGTACAGTGACTTTGAAACAGTCCCCACTTTTTAAACTTTAAAAATTTACTATCTAACTAAAGTCCACTACTGTCAATCTGTTCTTACTATTTTTTTATGAATTAATAAACGTATTTTCTATTAATTTGTCCGCTATTTTCACACAATTTCACAAATAATTAACACTTTTTGTAGAGCATAATTTTATACAAAAAATATACACAAAATTTCTATAAAAAACACAGTTCAAACAGCCAAATTTTTAAATAAACGAGACTGAATAAAAACAGCAACTTCCAGGTCAAAAGCTAGAACTCAACTCCTTTTTTCTTCCAATACAAGGTAATAATAATAATAATTTTTAGAAGATAAAGTATACATTCTGCATTCAACATGAAACGCTTTATACAACTACGAGGGTCGTTTGAAAAGTCCGTGCAAAGTCAGAGAGATAGCACCACCTCGAAAAGGCACCATCTGGAAAAGGGTAATATCCTCGATAGGATAGTATCGAGGTTATGTTTAGTTAGTAGCATCTCTTGGAAGAACACTCACCAAGATTCAGCCAGATCGGTCTATTTCTTTGTGTTTGGCATTCGTTTGAATCGAGGAAGTCGAGTGATTTTCAAAAAATGGACGAAAAGGAATTTCGTATGTTGATTTAACACTACTTTATGAAAGGCAAAACGCCTCAGGAGACTAAAGAGAAGCTTGATAAACATTATGGTGACTCTGCACCTTCGATTAGAACAGTTTATAAGTGGTTTCAAAATTTTCGGAGTGGCCATATGGGCACAAGTGACGTTGAACGTTCTGGACGCCCTGTTGAGGTTACTACTCCAAAAATCATTGATAAAATCCATGATATGGTGATGGATGACAGAAGAGTGAAGGTGCGTGAGATTGCTAGTTGTTGGATCCTCGCAAGGAGTTGCGGCCCCCCTTGACCAGAATTTTCTTTGAGCGACAATTGTCCGTTGGCAGCATTGGTTGTTTGGACGTAGTGGGGATGGTGGCCAGTGCAAGGCAGAAGTTTAGTTGCCCTTGGGCATCTCAAGAGAGTAGGGATGCCAACGGATTATGTCTGTGTGTCCGCCATTGCCAGGATTTTAGCGTCGGTCTGGCTGGTACTGTTTTCGCCAAGAACTGGACAACCCATTAGCCGCCCGGTTGAACGATTTACTTTTGTTGTCTTATGATAAATCAATTTGTGAGTGTTATAATAAGTCTAATTAAGTCAGAAAACCTGTCGGTTTAATTAAGCCAGAAAACATGTCAGCCTAATTAAGTCAGAGAACTTGTCAGTCTAATTAAGTCAGAAAACCTGTCAGTCTACTTAAGCCAGAAAACTTGTCAGTCTAATTAAGTCAGAAGACCTGTCGTCTAATTGTCAGAAAACCTGTAAGTCTAATTAATTCAGTTTTATTTATTTGGATCATGGTCCGTTTTGTATATGAGTTTAAAATTGTAAATATACCAAATATATTTGTTATTGCATAAGTGAAGGTATTCTGAGTGTTGGTGGCGTCCCCACCCTTCCCTTTCCTTTAGTTTTATTTCATAGTCAAAGATTTTTCATGGTGCCGAAACCCGGGAAGACTCTCAGAATACCTTTGATTGAATTTTGTTTTAAAAAAAATTCCATTGTATTTTAAATTGTATTGAATTGTCATTAGTGCCATGTCACTTTTTAAACTTGTTTTAAAATTTATATTTGAAACTATATTAAGTTTTCATTAGTCTATATAGACATGTCTTGTCTATACATTGTCACTTTTGAATTTTGTTAAAAATTGGTTTTATATTTTAAACTATATTCAGTTGTCAGTATATATTGTATATATGTAAGTCTTGTCTATTCTTGTCACTTTTGAATTTTGTTAAAAATTGGTTTTATATTTTAAACTATATTCAGTTGTCAGTATATATTGTATATATGTAAGTCTTGTCTATCCTTGTCACTTTTGAATTTTGTTAAAAATTGGTTTTATATTTTAAACTATATTTTATTGTCATTGGTCTTTATACATATATGCTTTGCCACTCTTTGATTTGGTTTTAAAGATAAGTCTACTTTTTAAATTATTTGTTAACTATACTTAGTCTATATGTAGGTTGTCTGACAGTCTAGGCAATGTCTGTCTTTGTCCTTGTTTTTAGTTTTGCCTTAAAGGATGTTCCTCTTTGAGTCTATACCTTTTGTAATTTTTGAACTCTATCGCACTATTGACCTTCAGTCTATAAGTCATACCCCTGCTGATCCCCTTTTTCTAGTTTTCCCCTGGCCATTCCTTCAGGTTGTCAGATAAGTCAAGTTTACTCATGGTCATTCCCTCAGTCAGCAGTCAAGTTTCCCTTTAGCCATTCCTTTAGTCAGTCAATTTTTCCTTATAGCTATTCCCTCAGTCAGTCAATCAAGTTTCCCTATGGCCATTCTGTTAGTCAAGATTCTCATGGCCATTCCCTCAGTCTGTCAGTTGAGTTTCCTTATTGCCATTCCCTTTGTCAGTCAGTCTGTCAAAATACTCATGGCCATCCCCTTAGTCACTCCGTCGAGTTCCTTATGGCCATTCCCTTAGTTAGTAAAGTTTTCTCGTGGCCATTCCCATTCCCTTAGTCAAATTATCCTCCTGGCCATACCTTTAGTCACTCAGTCAATTTTCTTGTGGCCATTCTCTTAGTCACTCCGTCGAGTTTCTCATGGTCATTCCCCTTGCCAGTCAAATAGTCAAATCTTCCTCACGGGCATTCCCTCAGTTAGACAGTTAAGTTTATTCATGGCCATCCCCTTAGTCACTCCGTCGAGTTTCTTATGGTCATTCCCTATGTCAGTCAAATAATCAAATTCCCTCAGACAGTTAAGTTTATCCATGGCCATCCCCTTAGTCACTCCGTCGAGTTTCTTATGGCCATTCCCTTAGTTAGTTAGTCAAGTTTATCCATGGCCATCCCCTTAGTCACTCCGTCGAGTTTCTTATGGCCATTCCCTTAGTTAGTCTCTTAGTCACTCCGTCGAGTTTCTCATGGTCATTCCCTTTGTCAGTGAAATAGTCAAATTTTACTCACGGCCATTCTCTCAGTTAGACAGTTAAGTTTTCCTCATGGCCATTCCCTCAGTTAGACAGTTAAGTTTACTCATGGCCATTCCCTAAGTTAGTCAATCAGTCAAGTTTATTTATGGCCACTCCTTTAGTCAGTTAATTAGTCAATTCTTATGGCCAGTCTTTTAGTCAGTCAGTCAAGTGTCCCTGTGGCCATTCCTTCAGTCAAACAGTCAATTAGTCCTTAGTTAGCCAGTGAGCCAGTTATTAGTTTCCACAGTCAGTTAGAGTCCCATGTGTCCTCCTGAAGTCCCAGTCTCCCATTAACTTAGTACCTTGTCCCCCTTCTCCTGAAGTCCCAACCTCCTATTAAACTAGTACTCCACCTTTTTCCTCCAGCCCATGACCAAGCCTAATCCCCTTTGTAAGTCAGTCTGTCAGTCAAGATTTTCATGGCCATTCCCTCTGTCAGTGCGTCAAAATTTTAATGGCCATTCCCTCAGTCAAGATTTCCTCATGGCCATTCCCACAGTCAAGTCTCTTGTGGCCTTTCTTTTAGTCAATTAGTCAAGTGTCCCATGGCCATCCCTTTGTCATTCAGTTGGTCAGTATTCTCATGGCCTTTCCTTTAGTCAGTCGAGTTTCTTCAAGACCATTACCTTTGTCAGTCTATCAGCCAAGATTCCCTGTGGCCATTCCTTCAGTCTGTCAGTCAAATCTTTCTCATGGCCAATCCCTCTGTCAATCATTCAAGATTCTCATGACCATTCCTTTAGTAAGTCAGTCAAAATTTCCTCATAGACACCCCTAAGTCAGATAGTCAAGTTTTCCTCATGGCCATTCCTTTAATCAATCAGTCAAGTTTCCACATGGCCATTCCCTTCGACAGTCAGTAGTTTACCCATGGACATTCCCTTAGCCAGACAGTTAAGCTTCCCCTGGCCATTAGTCAGTCAGTTATTCGAGATTCTCCTAGGTCATTTCCTAAGTCAGTAAGTCAGTCAAGATTCTCCATAGCCATTTCTTTAGTCAGTCAGTCAGTCAGTCAGTAACTTCCCTATCCCTGGATCTTCAGTGAATCAGTCAGTCAAATCCCTACGCCTAGTTTTTCAGTCGAGCAGTCAATCAGTCCTCTTAGTCAGTCAGTCAGCCAGTCAGTAGTTTCCCCAGGGAATTAGTCAATCAGTCTAAATTTGAAAGGTTTCAGTATCAAGTCAGCACCGTTTAACCCTCGTACGAGTCAACTACGGGAAGGAAGAGCGTTCCACCACCACTGGCATCGGACTCTGCTGGCCTTTCATCAATGTCAAGATTGCATCTACCTGATGTCAAGGAAGTCTATTAATCGCAATTAAGTGGCAAGAGTGGGAGAAGTCTGAACTATGTCAGGAGCGATCAGGGGGCCAGTCAGCAAGCTCTTCCTGCCCCGAAATCAGTGAGTGGAACTCTGGCGAGTCCACTGCGGGGGAGGATGTTGGATCCTCGCAAGGAGTTGCGGCCCCCCTTGACCAGAATTTTCTTTGAGCGACAATTGTCCGTTGGCAGCATTGGTTGTTTGGACGTAGTGGGGATGGTGGCCAGTGCAAGGCAGAAGTTTAGTTGCCCTTGGGCATCTCAAGAGAGTAGGGATGCCAACGGATTATGTCTGTGTGTCCGCCATTGCCAGGATTTTAGCGTCGGTCTGGCTGGTACTGTTTTCGCCAAGAACTGGACAACCCATTAGCCGCCCGGTTGAACGATTTACTTTTGTTGTCTTATGATAAATCAATTTGTGAGTGTTATAATAAGTCTAATTAAGTCAGAAAACCTGTCGGTTTAATTAAGCCAGAAAACATGTCAGCCTAATTAAGTCAGAGAACTTGTCAGTCTAATTAAGTCAGAAAACCTGTCAGTCTACTTAAGCCAGAAAACTTGTCAGTCTAATTAAGTCAGAAGACCTGTCGTCTAATTGTCAGAAAACCTGTAAGTCTAATTAATTCAGTTTTATTTATTTGGATCATGGTCCGTTTTGTATATGAGTTTAAAATTGTAAATATACCAAATATATTTGTTATTGCATAAGTGAAGGTATTCTGAGTGTTGGTGGCGTCCCCACCCTTCCCTTTCCTTTAGTTTTATTTCATAGTCAAAGATTTTTCACTAGTGCTGTGGGCATCTCGAATGAACGGGTACATAATATTTTGCATCAACATTTGGACATGACAAAGCTATCCGCAAGATGGTTGCCGCGATTGCTCACGCTTGACCAAAAACGAAATCGTGTGAAGTGTTGCAAGGACGGTTTGCAGCTGTTCCAGAAGAATCCGCAGGACTTTAAGCGTCGTTTCGTCACTGTGGATGAAACATGGATACATCACTACACTCCTGAGACCAAAGAACAATCTAAACAATGGGTTACCAAGGGGGAATCTGCGCCAAAAAAGGCGAAGACCGTTCCTTCGGCCGGAAAGATTATGGCGACTGTCTTTTGGGATTCGCAAGGAATAATCCTCATCGACTATCTGGAAAAGGGTAAAACTATTACAGGTCCTTATTATTCATCGTTATTGGACCGTTTGAAAACCGAGCTGCAAGAAAAACGCCCACGATTGGCCCACAAAAAAGTTTTTCCATCATGACAACGCACCAGCTCACACCTCAGCAGTTGTGGTCGCAAAATTAATGGAAATAGGGTTCCAACTCGTTTCACATCCCCCCTATTCTCCAGACTTGGCTCCCTCGGACTACTATTTGTTCCCCAATATGAAGAAATGGCTGGTGGGAAAAAGATTTTATTCGAACGAGGAGGTGATTGCAGAAACGAATGGCTATTTTTCAGACTTGGACAAATCCTATTATTCGGAGGGGATCAACAAACTAGAGCAGCGTTGGACGAAGTGTATAAGCCTAAAAGGAGACTATGTTGAAAAATGAAAAGGGTTTACTCCAAAAAATTAAGTAGTTTTTATTTTAATAAACTCCGTTGCACAGAAAGTGAGCAGCTTATGTACAGTTTCATCTCAACAAAAAACTGTCATGCTGTCTAAGAAATATTTATTAAGAGTTCACCTATTTTCGCCACTTTGTTGTTACCATACACAAAATTATTAATAATTGACAATTACACATTAAATAATATTATGTAAGACTGATTAAATCTTATGAAACCATATGTTTGTCTACATCTTTTTTCTGCAAAAGATGGTAGGAGATAATTAAACAAGCAATAGGGTGGGAATAATAAAAATTCTTATTAAAATAAATAAATTTTTATTTTACTGTTTTATTTTAATTAATATGTATTTTCATTCCAACCACCACAAAACTCAACTGACATTGCTGTGGAGTTCCCAAAAGAAGAAGAAGAACAAGGAAATAAAACTCCTGGCTGGAGACCGATGCTCCGACCGTGCTCGAGTATAGCAAGAGATATTTTAAAACTTATATATCCTGTTAGTGCACCAAATATGGGTTTATATTTTAGAATAACATATGTTTCTATTTAGAGTACTGGAATGACTATCATATGATTAGTGTGATAAGAACATTATTAGTATTCAGTTTTGTAGTATATTTTGTATCTAGTTTTGGGTTTTGGATCCGGAGAAGCAGACAAATGTGGTAATGCCATATTCATTGTTAATTTGTTAGCATAAGTTCTATTCTCTTATATTCATATAAGTACAAAATATTTATTGTCCATAGAAACGAGTTACGAGTTGCGAGTTGTGAGTTCTGAGTTGAGAAATGTTTGGTTGAATAAACTCCGTTGCACAGAATCCTGTTGTTTTGATCTCGATCCAAATATAGTTTCACATTTTCTCAAAGGAGGACTAGTTAGAAGATCTACATGGTTATTTTCTAATTAGGACTATTTAAGTTTATGGACAATATTTATTTAATTAATAAAACTGTCCGGTAGGACAGTTGTATAAGGGTTGATCGTCAAAAACTGCACGAAAAAGCTTAACATTGAAAAACACCCAACTTTGACAATTTTTTTCTCTTTTTCTATAAAAGATAAAATTACCAAATTTTCTTTATAAAATAGGGCAAATCCTCCTTTATAACTGTAATTTTTTTGCAACAACCCAGATCTAATAGGTTTCGAGAAAAAAGTTGTTGAAAATGAGCAAAAACGGCATTTTCAAAAATTGGTCTTGTTCTTGTTGTTGTTGTTGTTACCTTTTTTGTAAACAACGTACAGCCTAAACGCGCGAACCGATTTTCATGAATGAGGTGTCATTCGATTCTGAATTTTATGTAGATGTGCCTTTTGGTGGTCTCGACGCTGTACATCGAATGGGAGAGGCGTTAGCCCCCTTTATGTAAGGACCCCTCAAAAATTATTATTACTAATTACTCTGTAAATCTTGGCCCGATTTTGATAAAATTTGGTAGGATGATAGAGTTAGGGCTCCCCTACGTAACATTAAAGCGACGATCTGCTCTTACACTTGTTAAGGGGAAGTATAGCAATCGTTTCAAATTATCGACACGTGAACCGATTTTCATGAATGAAGTGTCATTCGAATCAAAATTTTGTATAGATTTGCACTTTAAAAGTCTCGATGTTATGCCTCATGAGGAGGGGAGTTTGCCCCACCCAAATAAGGCCCTTTATAAAACTATTATTACCAATATTTCCATAACGCTTAGTCCGATTTTGATAAAATTCAGCTCGAATAAGTGGTTAAAGCTCCTCTACGGGGCTGTGAAGTGCTATCATGCTCTTGCACCTACTAAGAGGAAGTACTGCAATCGTTAAAATTATCAATGAGTAAACCGACTTAAATCAATGAATTTTCGTTCGATTAAAAAATCTTTGCCTCTTTGCCTTTTAGGGAGAAGTACTTCAATCGCAGTTTATTTTTCTTACTCCTCTTAAAAGGGAGTACTGAAATCGCAGTTTAATTTTTCTATTTACGTACAAATACCTTCCTATCAAATATTCAAAACGCTTTTTCAAAAAATTGTTATTGGGGATGGTTTGGGAGACCGCAACTATAATCATTCTTTAAAAAGATCTCTCCGGTGGTAGTTACGGGTCCGACTTAACACCTTATCAAGTTATAATGATAGAAATGCTTATTCCAAATTTGAAAAAATCAAATCTGTAAAGCAGATATGTAACTTTGCAAAATAGACAAAAAGGATAATCTATCCAAAAGGTACAAAAATCTCCTTGACAAAAACTTACAGTTTAAAATGTTAAGTATAAGTTGATTAAACGCCAAAAGGTACACAAATCAGCAAGTACCCAACATTTCAATAATACTTCATTAATATTTAAGTAATTTTACTGCATTAATTTTCATTAATATTTTTTAGAATTTATTATATGTCACAAACCCTTATGCTGGCCACTTCATTTATAATATTTTTTTGTTATATTTATGGTAAATCACATATACGTAGATGCATGTTAAAGTAGAAAAAGACAAAGTTTAAGTCGGCTACTGTTTAAATTTGAATCACGGACTTAAAACAATATTTCAGTCTAGAATTTGTCTTAAGAAGTATTTGTGAGCACAAATAACGCAGAGGTAATATCTAGAAAATTATTCAACAATAATTATTCATTTCTCAATTGTAATTTAATTTAGTCCCCATAATTTTACTTATAGTAGGTAAAATACTGGAATAATTAGCTGTCATAAAAATATGCATATCTTTTTGTATATTCCAAATATATAACATTGTGGGAAGAACACCTAGATTGAGAATGTAATTGAAGAAAACTATATTATTTACGATAAAGTCAGATTAATTATTACCTATTATCACAAATGCTTGACTACTACTTAAAGTAACAATTACTTTAATCGAATAATGAACTTAAACCAACAATTTTTATTTAAAAATAAAAATAAATAAATAAAATAAACAAAATCATTGATGAATGTTGGTGTAAGCATTTTTTAAAAAAAGTTTTTGAATTTTTTAGCCTCATACTTTTTTTTAATTTTTTTTTATAAAGTTTTTCTTTTTAATCTGGGTTTAATAGTTTGTTGATTAGATATTAAAGTCAATCTAAGTTAAATGGTGTTCTATTTGAACAAATATTTTTGTAGATGAAACTGGCCAGCATAACTAATAAATTCTAAAAAATATTAATGAAAATTAATGCAGTAAAATTACTTAAATATTAATGAAGTATTAATGAAATGATGTTGGATACTTGCTGATTTGTGTACCTTTTGTCGTTTAATCAACCCTTATACTTAACATTTTAAACTGTAAGTTTTTGTTAAGGAGTTTATAATTAGTATTTGTTAGGTTGCTAGTAGTAACGTTAATGTTTGTATTTAGTTTTCTGAGTTTAATCATATGGTACTGTTGTATTTATTTATATTAATATTTTTGTTTTGGTTGTTTACATTGTTCATTGTGTATTTGAAAATTTGCAAGGTTTTTGTTTCTTCGATTGTTAATAGAAGAAAACTATCATGATGGAATGGCTAACAGAGAAAACTTTAGAACAAGTTCTTAAAGAAAATAGAGCCATGGAAGCAGCTGCAGCAGCTGGTATAAAGGCAAAGGTAGCCAAACTGACTGCGTTGCAGAAGCTAGAACAGGAGGAGTTGAAACTAAAACAAAAAAAAGATAGAATCATGCTGGAAGCGGAGTTAGCCGAGGTGAAAGCTAGAAACCAAGTTTTAGAAGAGTATGAAGCAGGAAGAAAGGTATCAAAGTCGCCAATAGTCAGCTCCTCTACGGGGCTGTGAAGTGCCATCATGCTCTTACACCTACTAAGAAAAAGTATTGCAATCGTTAAAATTATCAATGAGTGAACCCATTTACATAGTGCTGCACGAGACCGAGACGAGGCGAGACTTTATGCAGTCTCGATCTCGGTCTCGGTCGCTCAAGTCTCGGTCTCGGTTTTTTGAATTTTTGTTTAAGTATTAAAAGCGGTTTGCTTTTCAATAATCTTTTCAAAAAATGTTATTATTTTGTGATAATTATTTTAATTTATATATTGGTAATGAAAATGTGTGTAAAAGAAGACAACTACTTACACTTCAATGCATCATATATTACTATTACTGTTATATATCTTTATATAATTTCAAAAATATGTTAAAAGCGCGCCAAATGAAAGACCCAAATAACATATCTGCCTGCTATAACAAGTCGATTCGTGAAATAAAAAATACACCTCCCAACAAACTTCCCGCTCCATTAGTTATGGCTGTTGGTGAAGATAAAGAATCTGATGATTCACCTTTTGACGACGACGACTGCATCAATATTTTTGCACCATTTGCTCAAAAATCAGCAAATATCACCGAAGCATGGAAGACATAAATAATTAATTACACCAAATTAGACAAGCACCAGTAGACGTTGACATTTTAGAATGGTGGAAAACACTTGAGAATTCCTTCAAAAATTTGTCTAGAATGGCAAAAGATATTTTTAGTATCTGTGCAACTTCAGTCCCATCGGAAAGATTATTTTCGCAAGCTGCGATGATAATGACCAATAGAAGATCTTCTCTAACTTCTGACTCAGTAAAAGCTCTTTTATGTATCAATGCTTGGGCAAAGTGTATCTTAAAAACGAAAATTTGTGGCAATATTTTTTAGGTGCATAGATAGTCTTTTTATTTTCAAATTCACTAATTCCAAAATTCTAAAATATAATTCAAATAATATCAAAGTTCAAAGTATTAGATTATTAATAGTGAAATTTATGAAATTGAATGAATGAATGATATGAATAGTGAAATTTAGTGAATTTATGAAAAAATTATGTAATTCGAAGGGGGCCGCCACGGTAGCCGAGCGGTGCGAAACCTGCGAAGCTAATGTGTATTGTGGTACTGGGTTCGATTCCCGGTCTTAGGCCTTGGATTTTATTTAATGGTTAATATGAGAAATTTACAGTAAAGTACAGTAAAAGGCCTCCGTCCGCGACACCTAATTGGTAGTTGGATGTAAAGCCCCGCCTGAAAAAATAGGCGATTACTTTACTTTGCTTACTTTACTTATGTAATTCGAAGTCAAATAGATGTAGTAATATTGAACATATATAATAAAATGATATGCTTTAGCCTTTTGTGTTTGTATTTTCTATAATTAAGGGAACTTAAGTTATAGTCCATAATACTTTTTATATGCGGGTAGGGACTATGTGTACAGGAAGTTACAAAGTTTTCCGTAGCGTTGTAGATAAATGTGGACACGCTGGCAACATCAAGTGCTGCATGCATGTAATCTATGGGTGTCCACAGGGGATATGACCCAACTAACCTTAAGCATTTGTTTTGGACTCTTTGTAACTTCCCGTAATTGGTGCAACAAATATTGGACCAGACAGGGGCTGCATATAGCAGTACGGAGCGGATATAGAGATAGCAGATAAGTTTTTTATTAAGAAAATCTAAGTTAGAGTTGCGGTTCAAAAGAGGAAAGAGACTGCACATAATTCCTACCGCTTTATCGCACACTGAGTTTATTTGTTTGGTGAAAGTTAATTTGGAGTCTAACACCAACCCGAGGTATTTAACTTCCTTGCTCCACGGAAGGGAGTCGCCGTTAATTTGGACAAATCTATTCACAGCCGGTCTGCGGCGTGTAAACAAAATAATTTGTGTCTTGGCACGGTTTGGCCTTATTTTCCATTTTGCAAAGTATTTGAAACATTTTTCAAGGGCTATCGATAATTGTCTGGCTATTATGTCAACTCTGAAGGAAGAAATAAAGAAGGCAGTATCATCAGCAAACAGGGAGCAACTGGATTTGAGTTTCAGCTTGGTGACGTCATTAATAAAAATGTTGAAAAGTGTAGGCCCCAGGACTGAGCCTTGGGGAACACCAGCTTTAATTAACCTCACACCTGAAATTGTGGTACCGAGTGCAACGCTGAATTTTCTTTTAGTTAAATAGCTTTGAACAAAGAAAATTAAATATCTCGGAAAGCCATTCTCAATTAATTTATAGATAAGGCCATTGTGCCAAACACAATCAAAGGCTTTTTCCACATCAATCAAAGCCATCCCCGTATGCTTGTTCAGATTAAAGTTTTGCTCTACCAAGTCTGTTACTCTGGCTAACTGGGCAGTAGTCGAATGCCTTGGACGGAAACCAAACTGGCAGGATGATAATAGGCTATTACTGTCAATGAATGAAGTGAGTCTTCTTAAAATAATTTTCTCAGTCAGCTTACTAAGACAAGGAAGTAAGGAGATTGGCCGATAACTGCTTGTTAAAGAGGGGTCTTTACCAGGTTTAGCAATGACAATAATTTTTGCCATTTTTCCATATATCAGGAAAGTAGCCGAACATAATAATGTGATTAATTATTTTAGTAAGGTGGATTAGACACTTTTTGGAAATGTTTTTCATAATTTTGGAATTTATTCCGTCTATGCCGGGGGCCTTGCTATTTTTTAATTTTCTTATTTCTCTTCCTAATTCTTTTGGTGTTGTTAAGATACATTCATCAGGTTTTAGATGTGGAGTGAAATAATTTTTAGCGACTGAGATTACTTTACGGGTAAAGGTAAGAACACCTAAGCTAGAATTCATAATGTGCACTTTCTCAAAGAAATCTGCTAGTGTGTCGGCCTTGTGTTGAGGACTGTATGCATAATTATTAGGAATAAGAGTCTGGTTAATATTGTGTACATTGTTATTTAATGAAAGTGGAGGGATGACAGTAGATTTGGTGCGCATGGCTTTGATAAGTTTGTACAGCTTAGGGTCGTGAGGAGAGAGTTTAGAGAGCATTTTGTTCCATGAAGAATTTCTATGAATAAATAAAATCTGGGAATTATACTTTATGAGCTTGTTTAGTAAGTTCTTCATCCAGGGAAGACGATGTTTAGAGAAGGCCTTCTTGACAAGGTTCTTTACTTTTATTAGGAACAAGATGGACAGTGGCAACTGCTGCGATTTGTTTGTTACAGTACATGTAGGGATGGATTTGTTAGCTGCGTCTATTATTACTTGTTGAAGTGTTCCAACTAGTTGGTCAATGTCTTTGCAATTAGATATAGGGGGATTAATCGATAGCCGTTCATCAAGTAACGACCTAAAATTCCTCCAGTCAGCGTCCCTATAGTTAAACACCTGTCTGGGCTGGCGCAGACTCATTTTTCCACCTAGATTGAGAATAACTGGATTGTGATCAGAAGAAAGGGCACAGTGGGTGTGAGATTCTATAAGATATGGAAAATTCTTGATTAATGCTAGATCAAGGACACTCGGCCGTGCATTAGGACGATCCGGATAGAAGGTAGGTTTGTCTGGTGTTACAATCGCAAAATTGTATTTGAATGATAATTCAATCAAAGATTTTCCATTTCTGTTGTTACAAAAGCAATTCCAAGCAATATGCTTTGCATTAAAATCTCCTAAAATAATTACATGCCTATGCAAGTCTAACATAGCGCGTAAATCCTTGACATCTAGTTTGCAGGAAGGAAAAAGGTAAGCAGAGATAATCAGTACATCAAAGCTATCAAATTGAACTACAATACCTACGGCTACTAAAGAATTTAAGGAAGGCATTACAATAGGATAGTGTTTAATATTATTCCTAATTAGGATAGCAACCCCTCTGCCAGAATCATTTCTGTAAGCTACATAACCATTAGATTTTAGTTTATGTTTGTTGTTTAACAGAGTTTCACTAAGTGCAATTATTTTTATATTATATTTGTTGACATAATGTGAAAATTCTAAAATTTTATTAATGATGGATCTTGAGTTCCAACACATTACTTTTGTTATTGGGATCATATTAAATTAAAAACAAGATCAGCGATAACACTAACTTTACTTATTGCAACAGGAGCTAACCTTAGTTTCTCTACGTAGTTCCTTATCTGTAAAAGTAAGTTCTTTAAATTAAAAGAAGATAATAGAGACTTAACATCATGCAATAAGCTAAGCAAAGAAAAGTCAGAAGAGTTAGTAGAAGATTCATCAGAAGCTCTCGTGCTCCATGCAGAGGGGGGCACTTTGCCGATAGGTTGATGTTGCGCGGCTGCGCCCCATGCAAGATTAGAGCTGGACTTTGGAAGTGACGGGAAGTCAGAAGAATCCATCTGAAATGCAGGCTTAGAAAGTGATTTACTCTGTTGAGCTCGTTTAGGATGCGACTTCATGTGCTTTTGCAAAACGTAACAACTCTTGTGGTTTGCAGTGTGGGAACCTCCACAGTTCACACATACTGGTGGATTATCTACTGGGGTTGTACATACTTCCGTTAGGTGGTCACCAGCGCACTTGAGACATTTTGGTTTGCGATAGCAATTTTTTGCTATGTGGTTGAACGACTGACATCTATAACATTGCGTTACTCCAGAAAAGTTTTTATATCGCTCCCATGAAATAATACATCCACATATCTTGTTGTTGGCCACAACATCTTTAATAGTTACGTTTTTGTCGAAAGTAGCTATAAAGAGCGGATGTTTTATGATTGTCCCCATTAAATCTTTTTTCGTCATTTGAGATACTTTAGTTGCTGGGGTACTTTTATCAGCTAAATCCTGGATTATTTCCTCGCACGTTATATTGGGTGGCAAGTTCCTAAGTACTAAAGTATGATTGATTTCATCTTTAGGTGTGTAGGTGTGATATTCGAGTTTAGCTGAGGCTACTTCGCTAAGAATTTTGTTATAATCTTCTTTGCATTTTGTCAAAAATATAAGTCTATTGCCTCTGCATTTAACATCGAACTCTTGTTTATATACGGCTCTTAGATTTTTAAGAGTTTCCGAATGATTTTTAATATAACTATAGACCACAATAGGTGGTATTTTGACAATATTTTTAGCCATAGGCGTCTTATTACTAACACTGGGCTGAGGAATACTATCCTCGTCCATGCTCTCCATATCAGAAAGTGGTTCGAAATTATTAGCAGTACTTACAGTAATTTCGAAAGGATTAGCATCGGTTTTCCGTTTCTTCATTTTCACTGCTTGTCGTTTCTCCTTTTCATCAACTTGGTCAGCCGCAATAATTGCTGGTGAAATGCCACTAAGTGGCATCTTTGCTTATTAAACCAACAATATTCAAGAATTGCAATAAACGAGCTGACGAAATTAAAATAAGATAAGTTTGGGCAAAGAAAAGAGACTCTCGCAATGTAGCACAAAGTTGTAACAGTCAACAGTTCAAAGTACATACAATTGGTAGGAACACTAAATATGTGCCAATGAAGAGGATTAAAATTAATTAACTTAAAAGAAAATTAATTTTGTAACTTCACTATTTTGTATCTTTTAATAATTAATTCAATACCCGTAATGATTATTTATTAATAAAGAACACAATTTTATAATTTTGTGGCTAAAAATTATATTTGAAAAACCGAGACGAGACCGAGATTTCTCGTCGAGATATATATCATGTCTCGATCTCGGTCTCGGTCTCAGTACCGAGACCGAGACCGAGATTTGTCTCGTTTCTCGTGCAGCACTAGTAAATGATTTACACCAATGAATTGTCGTTCAATTCAAAATCTTTGCCTCTTTGCCTTTTAGGGAGCAGTACTGTAATTGCAGTTTATTTTTCTTACTCCTCTTAAAAGGAAGTACTGAAATCGCAGTTTAATTTTATTACTTAAGTACAAACAATAATAATAATAATAATATGAGGGAAGGGATTAGCTATGAGGTTAGCATACTGGACTCCCACGCGGAGGTCCCGGGTTCGAATCCAGCAGCTGACCCTTAGATTTTCTCTTCCTAGGAGCTTCTTACAGCTCACTGTCCGGTGATGGACAGTGTTGTCTGTAACGAGAGAACACTGTCCGGAGGCCGGCAGTGCACTGGAAAAAGCTCCGGGCGCTAATGACCTCAGCTGTTGATGCGCCAAAAAAAAAAAAAAAAAAAAAATAATAATAATAATATGCTTTATTAATTTTTTTAAATTTACAAAAACGCAATTTAATTTTTATCTAAAGCACCTACTGCATGGATCGAAGTCCGTCAGCAGAAGTTGACTCCTACTCAATTGTACTGTATCTAATGATTAAAACATATATTTCATGTGTACATCTCAGAATAATAATATAACTAATGCAAAATGAATTACAAACAAAATTAAATTCTATCGAACAAAAATTTTAATTCTACCCAACTAAAAATTAAATTCCTTAATCAAAAAATTTCTGTATTTGCCAGCCGTTACATTATATTATTTATACAGTTTTTCCCAGTTATGACCGTTCATATAGCGAATAAATTCATTTTTTTCTAGTACGCCTTTACCAAAACATGCCTTCCTGAACTCTGTCAAAATCGGGCAAACTGCAATATAATGAAAAATATCTTCTAGCTCATGCAAATTGAGCTTCTTCACTACGGCCAACTCTGTAATTTAAATTAAATAAAGATCCTCTAATTTTCATTATATTTTGAATAAAAAACAAACTATTGGTATCAGTTATATAATGGTTAGGTCCAAAATCAAATGAAAGTTCTTTATAAATACTGTGCCACCTAGAATTCTGCATTCTATTTAAAAGATCGTTTTTGAAAGAAAGTCTCATCCCACCTAACAAGCCGTCCATTAAATTACCATCCACATTATAATGTAATTCATTATAGCCATGACTTCTACACATCGACAAGCAGTCCTTATACCAAAATAGTTTCTCGGCTATTATTTCTTTAGCTAATATTTTAGGAAGGCGTTCGTCAGGTAAAGTGAGAACTTTCTGTACATAGTCATAGTGCAGTTTAAATGTATAAAAAAACAGAGGTTGAAATCCAGTCTCCAAATATAATATATAATTAGGAGAATTCCAGGGAAGAGAAAAAAGCCTTTTTAGAAAATACGTATTTAATTTTTCCACTATATCCTCTCTCATGAATCCCCAAACCTGCGCACCGTAGCAAATTATTGATTTAAAAACACTATTAAAAATTTTAAATTTTGCTGATATAGGAATGTTATTGTTCTTAAGTATTCTACTATAAACTGACATAATACAAAATTTGGCAGCCCGTAACTTCTCTTCAAAATGATGTTTTAAAGATAATTGAGGCGTTAACCATATTCCTAAATATTTATATTTGTTTGTAATTTCAATTTTATTTCCTTTAAATTTCCAGCATTCGCCACGGGCTAATTTACCACCATTTCTAAATATTAGTATTTTTGATTTATTCAAATTCAGAGATAAATTCCATAAATCACAATATGTAGCTAATCTGTTAATCATGCATTGAAGGACCAGAGGTTCGCTAGCCATCATTACCACATCATCCGCGTAAAGTAAACACCTGATCTTCATGCCCGCCACCATAGTTCCCCCCTCAATGTAGTCGTAAAAATCATTTAAAAAAAGCGAAAAGAGGGTGGGGGACAACAAACAACCCTGTTTAAGGCCGATCATAGTATTGAAACTTGCCGTCACACCGTTTTGTGTCCAGACCGCAGACCCGGTATTACCGTACAAACCTCTCAAAACTTCGATAAATTTACACGAAACACCCTGTGCATACAATTTATAATATAAGGAATTTCTTTCTGGCGAGTCAAAGGCTGATTTAAAATCAATAAAAAAGCAATATAATTTTTGCCTTTTCTTCCGGGTTTTTAATTTTATAATATTAAACAAATTAAATATTTGATCATTGGCCGAATAACCCCTTCTAAACCCAGCCTGACATTCATTCAAAATATCATTCTCATTGATCCAAAGTTGCAATCTTTCCAATAACAAACCTGTAAACAGTTTAGAGATGTAATCTGAGAAAGAAATACCCCTATAATTTTGCACATCATTAATATTACCATTTTTGTATAAAGGGAAAACAATAGATTTAACAAAGCTTTCGGGAACCAGAGCGGTATCGTAAATAAAATTAAAAAGATCTAACAGTTTCTGCAGAAAGTTGGTAGGACTATTTTTGAAGAACTCGTAAGGCACCCTGTCGAAACCGGGGGCCTTACTATTCTTTGCCTTTTTCAAAACACTCAAAAGTTCATTCAATTGAAATTTCTCATCCATTATTGGTACAACAGAATATGGTGGAACATAACTAATATTTACAATACAATCAGGTACATTCAATAGATTTTTGAAATATTGAAACCATTCATTACATTTAATTTGTGATCCCACAGTAAAGTTTGTATTTTTTAAATTTTTTATTAAATGCCAAAAACTTTTTGTATCGTAAGCTTCACCTAACTTCGCACACAAACTTAAATAAAAGTTCTTTTTCTTAAATTTAATTAAATCTTTATACTGTTTATTTACTTTAACATACATTCTTCTAAATAAGTCTATATTCGTATTTCTGAACAGGTTCAAGAGTGCAAAACATTTCTTTCTAACTTGTCTACATTCTGTATCGAACCATTTTTGTTTACATTTGGTACTTGCAACTTTATTCAATATTTTATTATTTCCTAAATGTGATGATGCTTTTATCGCATCTATAAACCAGTTTACAGCTTCTTGTGGGTTTGTCGGTACATCAATTACATTATCAACATAATTATCTAATTTGCAATTAAATTGTTTTTCATCAATTTCTGTCCACGGAAGTTTAGGCAATAATGGAAATAAAATCTCTTCTGGTTCCCTATCACCCACATTTAGTGTTAATAAGACCGGCATATGATCTGAATATAAACATGGCATTACATTAAAATCCTTCACTAAATGTAAAATATCCAAGGCGACCGCACATACATCATTTACGGAACTACCAACGCCCCCTACAAAGGTAAATTCCCCATCTATATCCCCCGGTGTTCTCCCATTTAAAACTACAAAATTATAATTATCACATAATTCCAGAAATTGTTTTCCTTTTTTATTTTCTACTTTATCCTTTGACTTTCTTTCCACATTAAATTTAAATTCGTCTGTTATAACCTCAATGGGGACTGATTGGCCACCACCTATCCTTATATTACAATCACCTACAATTACAAATTTATAATTAGGATAATTATCTAATAAATTAATTATACTTTCAAAATCTATTTGCCATTCATTTATTCTCATATATACCGGTAAGATATAAAACTCCTCCATACCCACTTTACACTGAACAATATAAAAATTTTCTAAATTAACAAAATCAAAAACTACCTTATTTAAAAAATTATTCTTTTTCTTTACTCCAAATAAACAGCCTCCCTTCGCTCTTCCAAATACATGATCACGTTTTGCACTCTTCCATTTCAAATTAAAACCTTCAAAATACTTTTCAAAATAACAGAAATCTTTTTCTTCCACAAACGTCTCAAAGAGAAAAAATACCTCATAACTTTTAATCAAATTGAAGAACATAAACTTTTCTTTTTTATTATTAAGCCCAGCCACATTGTAACTCAAAATTGAACACTCCCCACCTTCACTATCAAAAACTACTGGCGCTTCTAGTTTTTTGGAATGTTTTGAACCAATAAATCTTCATTGTTCACATACCCTTCAAACAATTTCAAATCCTCTTCATGCTTCGTTGTGACTCCTTGCTCATCACTCCAAAAAAAATTTTTATTTCTAAATAAAAGATAATCATCCCTAATCAGTACCTTGGCTTCCTTATTCTTCTCCAGAATTTGATTTTTAAGTTCCAAAAACTTTTTCCTTCTCTTCCTATCTTGATAAGTCATATCTTTTTGAATCCATAATCCCGTATTTTTTAATTTTCTGGCATTTTTTAAAATTAAATGAACATCAGATAGCTTGAGGAACTCTACCAAGATTAAATTATTATTTTTTCCAAATGTGAACGCCCTATCAACTAGCGGTTCTTTTATTCCCAAACTCTGAATACAGAATTCTTTTATAATTTTAATCAAATCCTCTTCTTTTTTTATGTCTTGAAAACCACCAAATATAAGATTTTTGGCCTTACCTTTTCTCAATAAAAATTCCATATTTCTTTGCATCACTTTGTTCTGTTCTTTCAATAGTACTACCTCCTCTTTCAGTTTTATATTTTCATCAATTATTTTATCTATTTTATTTTCAATAATTTTCAAATCATTCTTTGTCGGTACATCTGCAAATTTTTTATCTAATAATTCGCTTAAAAAATCTCGTAGTTTTTCATCCATCATTTTATTAATTTCACTATAGGATTGTGGGACTTGTACCCTTTTCAGACTCTCCTCAGGAGAACTGTTACTTCTTGGTCGTTTAAAAGCAACTTGTACTGACGGGGAATTACTCTCACAATCCTTATTTAATTTATCGTCAATATTGCTGCTCATCAGTCTCTACAAACCTTGATGCGGCTTCAGCAATAAGTAGAATGACGGTGGGCGTGGCACCATACAGAACTCTTGTAAATTCCCCACCTTTAAATTTATAACCAATCCCCACCACTCAAAACAGATTACTTATCAATGCGATAAATTTTTAATGTTTTATAATGATTTATTTTATTAATTACCAATAAAAAAACTAACTTCCGTTAACACCACTGAATAGATCACCTTCAAATTAGTAAATTACAAAAAAAAAAGGGAAAAAACAACCTTTTTTTCACTAAAAAAATCACTTTTCACGGAGCAAATTATAACGAAGTGTACAGTATGAAAGCTCGGGGTCAACTCCCTTAAGTACAAATACCTTCCTATTTTATTCAAAACATTTTCTCAAAAAAAAATTGTTATTGAGGATGGTTTGGGCACCGCAAATATAATCATTCTTTAGATTAGATTTTTTTTAGATTTTGGAAAGACGGGGCGGGACCCTATCCCCACGGCACCGCAGCCACACGAGGCTTATTGTGCCTTCCCCTTAAACCTAGTAGGTGAAACCTCCCCTCCTAAGAAGGTCGAGAGCTTTCCCTACTAGTTCCTTCTGCGCTATTATCTCCTTTGGCCTCAAGGTTCCAAAGATGTCATAGCGCAGTCTCTCAATTGCAACGCAATCGAACAACAGGTGAGAGGCCGTTTCCTCCTCTTCCTGGCACAATCTGCACAAAGGTTCCGAGCTAATAAGCCCTATCTTGTGCAGGTGCTTTCTGAACCTTCCGTGCCCCGTGAGTAGGCATGTAATCAGAGTAATCTGATTCCTGCCTAAACCTAGAGTCACTTTAGTTCTTTGTTTGCACAACAAGGGCATAACCCTCTTGCTGTGTTTGACCCCTGGAAGCATCACCCAGTACTTTTCGTGTTCTCTCCAGATCCAGTCTCTGAGAGCCTCACGAACTGCACCCCTAGTGATCCCCAGGACTGGTTCCGGACCAGTGAAGGGAGTATTAGCTCAATTCCACAAGAAGTGTTGCTGAACGCTCCCTCAATGTCCAGAAACACACCCAGTGCTGTTTCCTTGCAGAGCACAGAGGCCTCCAGCTCCTTAACCAAGCAATGGAGGGCTGTCTCGCAAGATTTGCCCATCTGATAGGCGTGCTGATTGGCATGCAGGGGTCGTAGCTTTAAGGCCACCTCCCTTATATGCAGGTCAATCAGTTTTTCTAGCACCTTCAATAAGAACGATGATAGACTAATTGGTCTAAAATCCTTAGCCTGGGTATGAGTTCTCTTCCCAGGTTTAGGGATAAAGATAACTTTAACAGGCCTCCATGCCCGAGGGACATAGCCGAGGGCCAGACTTGCCCTCATTAGCCTGCATAAAATAGGAGTAATAATGTCTTTTCCCTGCTGCAAAAGAACAGGGAAAATACCATCAGGTCCAGGGGATTTAAAGGGCTTGAAGTGGCTCACTGCCCACACAACCTTGTTATAGGTGATGCAGACCTTAGCAACGGTCCAGTTCTCCCTAGTGCTCCGACTCTCGTCGGGCACTATGGTTTCCCCACCCAGTTGCTCAGTTGCGACCACCCTCGATTCAGGAAAGTGAATCCTCATGAGACATTCCAGAGTGTCTCTCCCTGATTTCGTAAAATCCCCTTCCAGTAGTATGAATTTGGGCATACGAGGACGTTTTTTTGCGTCGGGATCGACGACCTAGCAACGCGTCATCATGACGTCACACCCCAACCCCTCATCCTAATTTTGTGGTCCAGATGGACGAGGGGTTAGGGGTGTGACGTCATAATGACGTCACAATACGTCAAAATGTCGCAAATTAATAGAGGTATTTTCCTCGTACGTCACAAGGAACGCAAGTCCTACGTCACAAGGTATACCCCCTCCCCCTTTATGAGAGCTAGAGAGAGAGAGAGAGAGAGTGAGAGAGAGAGACATATGTAATAAAAAAAAAAATTCCATTCACGAGGAGCGCGCATGCGTCCTTATCCCAAAATGTTTTTTTTTTAAACAAGGGATCATAATACACAAAACCGCGAGCTTTTTGTATACATTTATATTCACCTTGACCTTGAGTCTGCTAAATCAAGAACATATCCTGTGTGTACATCCACCAATCTCTCATTAAAGGTGAGCACATCCTATGTAGTGTTGTAAAATATGTAATTATGATTAAATAATAATAATAATGTGTTATCTGTAGTAAAGGTTTGATGAATAGAGAGATAATATGTAATAAGAAATGCATGCACGAGGGGCGCGCATCTATCCTTATCCCAAAGTTTTAAAACAAGGATCATACCACACAAACCGCGATCTTTTTGTGTACATTTATATATTAATACACCTTGACCTTGACCCTGCTAAATCAAATACATATCCTGTGTACATCCACCTATCTCTCTCTCATTAAAGGCTAGCACATCCTATGTAAGGAAAAAACAACACAATCGTTATTGATATTGTCAAAAAAAAGAAAATATGTAGAACTAGATATCTTACACCTGTCAATCATACATAGAAAAAATAAAAAGAGTGCAGAAGAATTATTATGTTTAATGGATGATAAATATTAACAATGATATTAAAAGGTGCAATGTGTTATCCCCTGCGACATATTGAAGGTTAACTATATTACACTGCGACATATTGAGGGTTAACTCTTTTGCATTATGTTCTATTATATCTGCCCCAGGTTTGGTGGGGGGCATGATGTTGTTATACATTGATAAGGCGTATATAAAAGCATGCAAAATTGATAGTAAATAAAAGAAAATGGACGGAACTAGAATGATTTCTGTAAGTACCTTTGTAATTATTATTATGAACTTCAAACAAAAGAAGTACTTATATTAACAGACATATGTGTGCATAGTATATGTGCACCCGGTGTGGTGCACTTATATTCCTTCCTCGTAATTGGACCCCGCCGAGGAGGTGTGCGGGGTGTTTAGGTCCGTTAATACCATTCATGTGAGTGTTTCGAACTAAGGTAAAAGCTGAAATATGTGTTTGTTTATAGTGTTCCTAATTACGTTGTTTGTTATTTATCCACAGCGTGGACTCCCGCCACCACCAGCATCAAATTCATCATTATCACCACTAGCAACCGCTTATGAAGAGAGAGAATAATCTAGTAAAATATAATTTAAGTATGCTTGTCTCTATTATAATAATTGGGAATTTATTTTGTTTCCACAGGTGATACAATAAATATAAATATTCAAAATAGCATTGTTTTATTTATCGTACAAAATCCTGATCATATAATTTTATCAAAAGTAATATCTAATTAAGGAAAAAGGGGCTTTATAGTTTATTGATGAATCATCAATCATTAACGGATATAAATAAGATTACAATATACACGTTTGATAAAAAAAATAAAAAAAAGTTTAGCATACCATTAATGAAATCAGTACAGGATAGCACTCACATAACCATAATCATTACAAGGAAATGGACATTTAAAATGCTTGTTTTAAATTTCCACTCAATTTAATACCTAGTTGGTAATAAAGCACCCATTTTCATCATTACTCTCTCAGTTAACCGCACAAGATCACGTTATGTACTGACCTTGAGGTGATGAGCTGAGTGACACACAAACGACGCGTGTATGTTGGGTGATTCACACAAACTTTACACACTAATTGACAGCGGTATCAAGTGTATTGAATATTAAAAATTATTTTCACATGAAAAAACAACACACTCGTTATTTATATTTATAATGTCAAAAAATATTTAGAAATAGATATCTTACAACTGTCAATTATACATAGACAGAAAACTGATACACTAATTGTGGGTGTTATCACGTGTATTGGACATTATTAGAAATAAATGATGATAACTATTAACATGGCCAGTTAGAAGGTGCAATGAGTCATCCTGCGACATACTGAAGTCTATCTCTATTGCAATAAGATCTATGACGCCGTAGAAAATGATATCTTTCTCGCGCGCTTTTTTTTTTTTTAATTTTCCTTAAGTTTGTAATTGGTTGTGTTACCTGCATGCCTCCCATTTAAGTTTGTAATTGGTTGGATTACCTTCATGCCTCCCATATCTCACCCCCTCTCTCTCGAGCGCAGAATATAAAATCGGGGAATAATTGTGAGGGTTTATCCAGTACCTCTTATGTATTACTATATGTAGTACATCATTTGATTTTTTCATCATTTAAGAATCAGGTAATTAAGTTTAACATTTTTTTGATTGTTGCTTTATAACTTTTTTTTTTTTAAAACATTTTTTCTAGAATGAGCGATGAACTGTTAAAAAAATTGCAACATCCTTCAACAAGCCACAACCGAACGTATAAAAAATTATCAGAATTAGAGGTTGATAGACCTTATTTGATCTCCTCTTTTGCTAGAGTGGAGAAAACCAAATTCGGTCCAGCGATCGTGGTCCAGATACGGGATATTGATGATACAACGTCTTGGATTTTTTTACCGAGGCGTTATACATCCTCTATCACAGATCATGATATACAACATTATATGGGTATTTAAAATGTTTTTTTATTTATTTTTACTTTTTTCTTACCTATGTAGTTGAAATAATTATTCGTTTAAGATGGTGATTTGTCCCTTATCTATAAGGTGATAAGCACGACAAGCAAGTGTTACATGATAGCATTCGAAGCATCCAAACAACAACAACAACAACAACAACAACAACAACAACAACAACAACAACAATAACAACAACAACAGGAGGAGGAGGAGGAACCGGCGAAGAAGAAGCAGAAGAAGAAGAAGGCGACCAAAGATTAGTTTGATTTTGTAAGTTCATTATGCCTAATCCGGCCTGTGTTAAATGTGGGAAAAGTTTCTCCAGACCGTACGATTTAAAGAGACATGTTGCGACATGTTCGCCAAAGAAATGCCCCAAATGTGGTAGTATATTCCACACTTTGCTCACCTTAAAGACACATGTTTTGACATGTTCACCCAGGAAATGTCCAAACTGTGCTAGTATATTACCCAATTTGGTGTCATTATTAAATCATGTCTCTTCAGATTGTACTGCTTGTGACGATGATACAACAACAACACCCCCAGTTAGGACTAGAGGAGGGAATGTACAAAATCAAAAGAAATATCGTCTATTATCCGTTCCATTACAGGATGGTGTGGTGATTACCGCTTTATATAGATCGGCTCAGAATATATGCATTAAAAATACTAATAATATAAAAGACCCTGGGCTATTTTTACAAGATAAACACGGGGTACTATTAAAGTATTTACTTAAAGCCAGAGAAGATCTATTGACCTTTAAATCATCCATCTTCCTAGAATGTGTTTATAGTCGATATAGGACTTCTGATCTTGAACAATATACGGATGGAAATTTTAAAACCTCGATAGAGATTATCGACGCTAGCACCATCCTAATTCACTACCTTCAAAGAAGTTTTGCAAAACTTTTGCGCGACTTACAGGAATTTGAAACTAGTGGATCAGGTTGGAAATTACATTCCGTAGATTCCCTTGTCCTCCGATTGACTAAATATCGCCCTTTAGGTGGAAGAGCGTACATTCCTTTACCAAAGAAAATAGCCAATAAAGAAGCAATTGTCAATATATGCAATACTGACGATTACTGCTTTAAATACGCCATTCTATCTCGTCAACTGGAGAAACCCCACCGTATAACCATGTATAGAAAACTTAACCACTATTACAATTTCGACAATATTTCCTTTCCCACACCTTTAAAGGATATACTTAGGTTTGAGAAAGATAATAATGTATCGGTAAATGTTTATTCTCTAACCGAGAAGGAGAAGCAGGTTTTTCCTCTGATGGTTTGTTCAAATTTAGCGGCTGTAGAACACTTTGACCTTTTATTT
The DNA here is from genome assembly GCF_049639745.1 of Rhodnius prolixus. Taxonomy (NCBI): domain Eukaryota; kingdom Metazoa; phylum Arthropoda; class Insecta; order Hemiptera; family Reduviidae; genus Rhodnius; species Rhodnius prolixus. The sequence continues at coordinate 561,440 of NW_027411609.1, read as the reverse complement.
CTTCGTGATTTAAATACCTCTCATTATTGTCTAATAAAAAATCTCTCACGGCTTATATCTTCCCAACTTAGTGACCATCATGGTGGTGTTGTTATGTGTAAACGATGCTTCAAATCATTCACTCGTGATTATAGAACAGTGGATGGGAAAACAGCCGAGGAACGATTAGCCGCCCATCAACTTTTCTGTAATCAACACAAACCATGTCACATTCGGATGTCCACGGAAAATGCACAATTACAGTTTACAAACTACCACCATAAACAACACATACCCATAGTTATCTATGCAGACTTTGAGTGCCTACTTTTACCCGTACACAGCGTACCCGGATGTTCATCCACATCATGGTCTAGACAAACACATAAACACCAGGTTTGCAGTGTGGGGGCTAAGGTGGTCTCTACGCTAGCCAGCTATCAAAAGGACATTTTCCTATATACGGGCGATGATGCGGTCCAACAATTTATGGAATATTTACATTCCGTTGTTAAAGATGTGGAAGCCCTATATAAGGTGATCATCCCAATGAACGCACTATCCCACCAACAACAGGAGGATATTGCTAATGCCACACATTGTGGCATTTGTGAACAGGCGTTCAACGGGTTAGAGAAGAGAGTTCACCATCATGATCACCTTACGGGTGATTTCATCTGTGTGGCCCATAATAGCTGCAACCTCAAAGTACAATTGCCAAATTTCATTCCAGTCTACATGCATAACCTTAGCGGATATGATGCGCATCCGATTATATTGTCTTTAGGCATTGATCCTGGAGATGTGTGGGTAATACCAAATTCCGAAGAGAAGTATATAAGTTTTTCGAAAAAGTTTTCCGATTGCCCATCCATATGGATTCGCTTTTTGGATACATACCGGTTTCTACCGGATACTTTAGAACATCTTATAAATAACTTGACGGAATACCCACAAATGGAGAAACAATTTCCCGACAATGACCAGAGACAGTTACTACTTAGAAAGGGCGTTTTTCCATACGCCTATATGACGGGTATGGAGAGAATGGATGAACGAGCCTTACCAGCTAAACGCTATTTCTTTAACGATTTAACCGATGAGCCCATATCCGATAGTGATTACCAGCACGCACAAAATGTTTGGTCCTCATTTCACATGAACACACTTCAGGAGTACACAGAATTGTATCTGACAACGGACATAATTCTCTTAAGCGACATATTTGAACAATTTCGACAGGTTTGTGAGTCTATCTACTACATTGATCCTAGTTGGTATTTTACAACACCTGGCCTGGCATTTGATGCATGTTTAAAGTGTACAAAAGTTAAATTGGATCTTCTAACGGATTATGACAAACTGCTCATGATCGAATCGGGTATTAGAGGCGGCATCACTTCCAGTGTTACAAGACATGCTAAAGCCAATAATCCCTACATACCCGGCTATGATCCTACACAACCAACCGACTATATTCTCTACATAGATGTTAACAATCTCTACGGTTTCGCAATGATGGAACATCTCCCGATTGGTGGGTTTGACTGGGTCGAAGGAGAACAGACCATCGACGTAACCACCATTCCAGATGATGGCGACATTGGGTTTATCCTAGAGGTTGATCTACACATACCTACACACTTACATGACTATTTCGCTCAGTTTCCACCACTACCACATCATCACAATAAAAAACACTATACCACGCTGGACGACAAACACCATTATGTGATACACTATAGAAATTTAAAACAGGCTCTATCCATGGGGGTTGTACTTAAACAAGTGCGTAGAATATTAAAATTTAATCAATCCCCCTGGCTTAAACCCTACATTGAACTCAACACCAGCCTTAGAAAGGCGGCTAGAAATGATTTTGAAAAGGATTTCTATAAGTTGATGAACAACTCTGTTTTTGGTAAATGTATTGAAAACAAGAGGAAGCGTTTATCTATTAAGATTGTCACGTCTGAACAAGCGTTGCTCAAGCTGTCAAAAAGAGCAAACTTTAAGGATCGAACAATTTTTAATGAAAACGTTATTGCTGTTCATCTGCATAAAGAGTCCATTCACTTTGATCGGCCCATTTACGTTGGATTTTCCATTTTAGAACTTTCCAAACATTACATGTATCATTTCCATTACCAGGTCATGTTAAAATACTATACTCCTAAAGCATTAACCCTTCTCTATTCCGACACAGACTCATATATTTATAAAATTGAAACCGACGATGTCTATGAGGATCTAATAGTATTAAAAGCACACTTTGACACTTCCAACTACCCACCTACACACAAATGTTTCTCAAATCATAATAAGAAGGTGTTGGGCAAATTTTCCGATGAGACTGGTGGTGATCTCATTGAAGAGATGGTTGCATTAAGGCCAAAAATGTATAGCCTTAGAATATTTAAACGAGGAATTATAAAGAAGGTGAAAGGTATCAAACGGAGTGCCGTTAATAAGATCACATTTTCTGACTATTTAAATATCTTACATAATAGAGATTGTGTTCTATATTCCTCGTTTAAAACTATACTATCTAAAAAACATCAACTATTCACCTTTGATTGCAATAAAATGAGTTTATCCTCGCTTGATGATAAACGTTTTATTTTAGGCGATGGCATAAACACGCTTCCGTTTGGCCACTATCGGCTAGACACATAACAACAACAACATGCACACTTTAGCCAATCTATGTTTACGCTTTACATGTGATGATGAGAGGTATTTCCAACCAATTTCACTGTTAGATATAAGTATGATTGAAATATGTAAGTCTGTAAATAGTAGAAGTGATATTTCCCTATTGGAAATACCCAAAACTATTAAATGTAAATTAATCGATGAATACTCCTATTATTGTATAGATACTTATAAACAATGTATTATCGATTTGTATTGTTTTGAAAATATCAAATTCAATGCTGGTAAACGCATGTCTGTGTCAGATTATATTGCTATATCGTATTGTTTTCCAGATAATAGTTCTTTATTTTTACAACAATTTAAATCGATTAGAATAACTATTAAAATGTGTTATTATAAAAAAGTTAACATTCTTTCCCATAATATTACTAATAATGACATATTATTGACCGATAGCAATTCCAAGTATAATTTTTGTGTTCAATGTTGTAACTTGCTCACACCACCTCCTAGCGGCATTTTCTGGCATTCTCACTGCACCACCATGTGCACAAACAATGGTAATCTTCTTCTGTCCAGTATTATTTGTGACAAACTATTTTGGTGCTTTAATTGCATTACAACCCCACTATTTAGTGTGGAACATCTGCCCCACCCATAGTTAGCCCACCTACACCACAAGCGTGTTCAGTTGTATTACGATCGTTATTTAAACAGGTAACAAAATGGAAGAATGGAAGCTTGTCATGTCACACCCTTTCTATCACCAGTTTCAACAGGATTTCTCCAGCTTAACAAATAGTAAGAAAAATGCCCTTGATTTTATGCTATTATACGTTAAACTACAGGAATTGGAAACATTATCGCGGAAATTTGTGCAAAAAAGCGATTATAAAGACTTCCACTATCTGAATTGTGTTTGGTCCACTCCGAAATGTGTGGAGGGCCCGGATACGTGTAAATGTTGTCATATCTCTAGTTTATGTTTTGATATTATTAGCAAATTAGATACACTTTACCATTGTAATTACATCGAAATGTATTTGTCAAAAAAGGTAAATAATTTTAGTTTTACATAAATAGCGTTGTATATATGTAAATATATTGGCTTGTAAACTAGATGAAATAAAACATATGTATATATTTAAAACAATTTTGTTTTTATTATAATCACCCCAACGCCACAAATTAGTGTGCCTGTTTTGTTTGAATCACCCAACATGAGATGTCACAATGCTGTACAAGATAATAGATGTACACAGGATATGTCCTTGATTTAGCAGGCACAAGTTCAAGGTGTATTGTTAATAATAAAAAAAATTAATAATAATAATTGGGATAAGGATAGATGCGCGCCCCTCGTGCATGCATTTCTTATTACATATTATCTCTCTATTCATCAAACCTTTACTACAGATAACACATTATTATTATTATTTAATCATAATTACATATTTTACAACACTACATAGGATGTGCTCACCTTTCATGAGAGATTGGTGGATGTACACACAGGATATGTTCTTGATTTAGCAGACTCAAGGTCAAGGTGAATATAAATGTATACAAAAAGCTCGCGGTTTTGTGTATTATGATCCCTTGTTTAAAAAAAAAACATTTTGGGATAAGGACGCATGCGCGCTCCTCGTGAATGGAATTTTTTTTTTATTACATATGTCTCTCTCTCTCTCTCTCACTCTCTCTCTCTCTAGCTCTCATAAAGGGGGAGGGGGTATACCTTGTGACGTAGGACTTGCGTTCCTTGTGACGTACGAGGAAAATACCTCTATTAATTTGCGTCATTTTGACGTATTGTGACGTCATTATGACGTCACACCCCTAACCCCTCGTCCATCTGGACCACAAAATTAGGATGAGGGGTTGGGGGTGTGACGTCATGATGACGCGGAGCTAGGTCGTCGATCCCGACGCAAAAAAACGTCCTCGAATGCCCAAATTCATACTACTCCTTCCTCGTCTCTGATGGTTCCCAGAGAACACCCTGGGCTCTTCGAAATGATACGATGGAGTCTAGCTCCCTCCGAGGTCATCTCTACCTCTTCACAAAGCTTTCTCCATGAATCTCTTTTAGCCTTACGAATGGCTAAATTGTAAGAAGTGAGGGCCTCACGGTACTCCTCCCATGTACCCCTTCTTTTAGCTGCATTAAACAGTTTTCGGACCTTTTTGCGGAGCCCCATCAGCTGATTATTCCACCAGCTTACCTTCCTTTTCGTATGCATAATCGTCTCAGCACAGTTAGCCCGGAAAGCCTCTATGATGACGCTCTGAAAGCTCTCCGCAGCGTCATCAATGTCCGTCCGGGTCCTAAGGTTGTTCCTCACTGTATTAATGTTTTGACTAATATCCCGTCTATAGGAATCCCAGTCCGTCCTCCTAGGGTTTCTATAAGTAACTACCTCCTTACAGTCAAATCCAACGTCGAACCTTATATACATGTGATCCGAGAGCGAGGGAACCCCTGATACATGCCAATTCCTAACTAGGGTCGATACAAAACTAGTCCCTAAAGTTAGGTCAATAACCTCCCTACGTATAGAATTATAGAAAGTAGGTTCTTCTCCTTCATTTATGACAAACAATTTATTAGCAAGAATGAAGTCTAGAAGTTGCTTACCTCTTTGATTGGTCCCTGAACTGCCCCACACCACATTGTGGGAGTTAGCATCACACCCAATCAATAGTTGCAGACCTCTCTCCTTACACTGGATGGTCAGATATTGCATCTCCTCCGAGGGAGGGAGGGCTGTTAAATCGTAAGGAAGATAGGTCGAGGCCACAACAATTTCCTTGACCCCTTCGTCCGCAAGTAGTTTCACCTTCACTGCAGTCTGGTCTCTGAAACAAAATTCCATCAGCAGTAAAGACGTAATATCTTCCCTAACGTATATGCACGTCCTGGGATTATCCAGGCTTCGATCATAAAAAATCTTACCTTTAGCCTCGCCAAGTCCTGCCACCCGCCCCCGTACTAGCCAGGGTTCCTGAATTAGGACTATGGCGATGTAGGCTTCGAAACTTCCCTGAGTTTGATTACCTCAAGGCCCAAAAATAGTTTAAATTTGGACCTTTTCAGTCTTCCCAGGGACTGTTCCGAAAGATCGATCACAAGGATTTGCCCCCTGGACACGACCTTCCTATTGATTAATCTCCAATCTGCCGTCTCAAGTCCCTCGTTCTGAACGTTGAGACTATCCAGAACAGCAGATGGAGAGGCGTCTTTGTAGGCACCTGAAACCCACATCGCCACCTTGGCTACCCTTGTCACCCTCCTGGCCAGACCCACCCTCAGCCTAGCTCCCTCTCCCACTTGGAGCTCTGGGATTGTCCTCTCCAACCAGAGTCGTGACGTCTCATTGTAACAATTCACAATGAGAGCACCTCTGGAGAGATAACACCCCTTAAACTGTGGTCTTATCCCACCAGGATTTTTACAGATTTGCTCAGCTAGCATCCGCTTTAACAAATCTGCCTGCTCCGTACTAAGAAGGTCGTTCGGGAAGGAGTCAAGAACGACGGCCATCCTGGGAGCAGAGAGTGCGTCCCTAAAGGAGCCTGTTAACTCCTTATCTGGGAACCTCACCCTCTTGCTCCCCCGCGCCGCCGTCTTCTCAGACCCGGTACTAGGAGTGCTAACCTCCGATCTGGGCCTCTTGGGGGTCTGGGGAGCTTTGGGAGAGGAGGTTTTAGCAACATCCATCTCCCTTCTCTCACCTGCCCCGCCCGAGGTGTCCAGAGGGGCTACACTCTGTACTTCCATCTGTTGGTCTATATTGGAGGAAAGCAGTGCTTTCCTCCTTTCCCTCCAGACGTTTTTCGGAAACCATTCCCTGCCATCCTCAGAGGCCTTAAGCTTAGCAAGCTTCTTCGTCTGGGACCCTCTCAGTTTCCCTTTAGAGATTTGTAGATCTTTAATTTTGCGCGAGACCTTAGCGAGAGCCTCTGTTTCTAGTGGGTTAGCGTTACCGCTCCCACCAGGAACGCTCTCCTGAGGACCCGTCGCATGAGTCTTAGGGTCTGGCGTACTGCCACCTCTAAGTACAGACCCAGACGGTGTTCCTTCCTCAGTGACCTGAGGAACTCCACCGTCTGAAGATTTCGGTTTTTTATTTTTATTAATTGAAAACTCCATTCTGTTCCCACGAGAAATGGGGGGAATAAACGGTCACCTGTGACAGACCCCCACTGCCACAAGAAGGCTAAGATACAATGGGGTTTCGCCCGATGCCCCAAGGTGATCGTTACCGCACATATGTTTTACTACCCTGTACGCATTCAGCCTCGACACGAGTCCCCATCTCAGCTTGGGTAGGGATACAGTAGAAAGGGAAAGGGAAAGACAGGATAAAGGAAGGGTAGAATTAGGATTAAGGATTAGGGTGGGGGTACACCACCACAAGGCCCTAAGTGTAATGTATAGATGTATAAGTGTAACAATTGTATGAGTGTTGCTGTTCATGTTGTTAGGCTGGGACACCCGCAGGGATGCCAGGTTCCCTGAAGAAGTGGCTAGTCCACTTCTCCCTACGGGAAGGAAGGATGTGATGTAACCGGACGGGGAAAGAATAGAAGGGAAGAAGGGAAGGGGAACAGGGGAAGCCGATGGGGGAGACACACCGACCCGTCAGAGCCCCGTTAGCCGTAGCATCAAAGACTACGTTACCAGTCCACACTAACTAGGAAGTGAGGGTTGACTTGTCGTTGGACTACCGGAATCGCGTAAGCTTTCAACCGGAGTCATAACGACCTTGTGGACCTAATCATTCTTTAAAAAGATCTCTCCAGTGGTAGTTACGGTTTCGACTTAACACCTTATCAGGTTATAATGATAGAATTGCTTATTCCAAATTTTAAAAAAATCTGTAAAGCAGATATGTAACTTTGCAAAATAGACAAAAAGAAAAATCTATCCAAAGGGTACAAAAATCTCCTTAACAAAAACTTACAGTTTAAAAAGTTAAGTATAAGGGTTGATTGAACGCCAAAAGGTACACAAATCAGCAAGTACCCAACATTTCATTTATACTTCATTGATATTATTTAAGTAATTTTACTGCATTTATTTTCATTCATATTTTTTAAAATTTATTAGATGTCACAGACCCTTATGCTGGCCAGTTTATTCTATATATTTTTTTTGTTATAATTTTGATAAAATGTATAATATATCTTCGTTATTAAATAGGTACTTTATTTTAACTCTATTCCAAATTATTCTTCTGATTTATCTTTAATATGCTCATTATTTTGACTAGTCACATATACATGCATGTTAAAGTAGAAAAAGACTAAGAGTCGGCTACTGTTTAAATTTGAATCAATATTTTTGGATTCAAAACAATATTTCAGTCTTTAATTCGTCTTACCGAAATATTCGTGAGCACAAATAACACACAGTTAATAACAAGTAGATTATTCAACAATAATTATTCATTTCTCAATTGTAATTTAATTTAGTCCCCCTAATTTTACTTATAGTAAAATACTGGAATAATTAGCTGTCCTAAAAATAAGCATATCTTATTTGTTTTATATTACACATATACAACATTGTGGGAAGAAAACTTAGATTGAGAATGTAATTGAAGAAAACTATATTATTTATGATAAAGCCAGATTAATTTATTATCTATTATTATAAACGTTTGACTACTACATAAAATGACAATTACTTTAATCGAAGAATGAACTTAAACCGACGATTTTTATTTAAAAATACAAACAAATAAATAAAATAAACAAAATCATTAATAAATGTTGGTGTGAGCATTTTTAAAAAAAATGTATTTGAATTTTTTAGCCTCATATTTTTTTTTATTTTTTATAACGTTTTTCTTTCTGACCTGTAATTAATAGTTTGATTATTATAGATAAATAGATATTATAGTCAATCTACAGTGCTACTTGAACAAATATTTTGTAGATGAAAATGGCCAGCATAAGGGTCTGTGACATCTAATAAAGTTTAAAAAATATGAATGAAAATTAATGCAGTAAAATTACTTAAATAATATCAATGAAGTATAAATGAAATTTTGGGTACTTGCTGATTTGTGTACCTTTTGGCGTTCAATCAACCCTTATACTTAACTTTTTAAACTGTAAGTTTTTGTTAAGGTTTTAGTTTCGAATAGTGTTTATACGATTATTTTCTACCTCAACAGCAAAAAAAACCGGACACTCAGATTTGGTCTCATAATTTTGTTAAATACGTTATCTTTTTAATTTATGGTAAGAATTGGTTTATTTATAAGTTATTTACCCAAAATCTGCCACAAATGAATAATAATAATAATAATAATAATAATATCTTTATTAAGCCAAATTAGAAAGAGATGAAAACAAAACAATCACTGACAATATAAAGATAATACTCTTGGTTTAATAAACCATCAGAGGGAGCTGGCATTAATAAACAAAAATAAATAATAAAAATAAAATAAAAATAAAACAACATTCTGCATATAAGTTATAAGATGGTACTTCTGACTCGGATACATTACAAAAATACTCCAAATTAACAAACAAAAATAAAAATAAATACTACATTTTATAAACAAAACCAATGAAATACAAATGAAAGGGAACGTATAGGGATTGTTACATTAAAGATTAATAATTAAATTCCTGTACTAGGAAATACCTGTACTGCCAGGCCGTTTTGCAGTAATTAATCAATGCTTTAAAATCGGCACCATTTAAGTAGTTTATTAATTCTTCCCGTGTAAGTACAGCCTTTTTTAACCACTTCACGCGAAACTCTTTTAGTATTGGACAGATTGCAATGAAGTGGTAAATGTCCTCCTGCTGTGAAAGATTGCAAAGCGAACAGAGGGATGATGCGCTTGTTCCATAACGTTTGTAGTTCAAACAAATCAATTCCCCTCTAGCTTTTATTATCCAGGTAAGATCATTTAAGGAGAGCCACTCATTTATGAAGTTTAAATCGTATTTTAAATCTTTATAAATTACTGAGGTTTTAGACGAGGTAGCTGCATTTACGCAATCTTCCAGAAATTTAAAACTTATTTGTTCTCTTAATTTATTAAAGCTATTATTAAGGGCTTCTGGATTTACAGCACCCACATCAAATCGAATTCCGTGCGAATGAAACAATTCATTTTGAATCTTGAACCAATATAAATTTTTTTTTATAGCAAACTGGGCAAGAATTTTCGGAAATCTAAAGTCGGGCATTTTCAGTACTTTTAAAATATATTTATGATGTAAATTAAGCGTGAAAGTAAATAATGGGCAAAGCTTTGTCTCAAGATATAATAAATAATTTGGAGTATTTACTGGCAATTTAAATACTTTCTTAATAAAGAATACTAATAGTTTTTCCACATCATTAAATTTTTGGCCTCCCCACACTTGAGCTCCGTAGCAGATACTTGCTCTAGATATAGAATTAAATATTTTTAATTTACTTTCGAAGCCAATATCTTTGTTTAAAATAAAACTTTTCCAAACGGAATTTAGACAAGACTTTGAACTTTTTAATTTATTTTTAAAATGATTAGTCAGACAAAGGGTTGGCGTGATATTGATTCCAAGATATTTATAATTGTTTACAATTTCAATTTGTTCAGCTCCATACCACCACTTGTTATTTGAAGAGATTTTACCGCCGTTTCTAAAAACAATGATTTTTGATTTTGCAAGATTAACAACCAAATTCCAAGTACTACAATAACTGTGCAATGAATTTATCATTTTTTGTAGTGAAATGGGCGACGACGCAAGCAAGACAATGTCATCGGCGTACGCTAAAAGTTTAACATTAGATGCACCAATATTCACTCCGCCATCTAAATACTCCTCCAGATCATTAATAAATACAGAAAAAAGGAGAGGACTCAAAAGTGCACCCTGTTTAACTCCCATCGCGATTTTAAATGAGTCTGACAAACCTTTCCTACACCACACCCTGCCATAAGTATCATTGTGAAGACCAAAAATAAGTTTAATTATTTTATAAGAGAGCCCATTATTGTATAATTTATAAATTAGTCCATGTCGATCAATTCGATCGAATGCCGCACTGAAGTCGACAAAAAAGGCGTACACTTTTTGCCTTTTGACGCTTAATTTGATTTTTACCAGAGAAATTAACGTAAACACATTGTCTATTGTTGAGTAATTACGGCGGAAACCCGCCTGAAATTCTTTTAAAATATCATTTTCAGTGAACCACTGGTTTAATCTTTGCAAAACTAACCCGGAAAATATTTTCCCGACGGTGTTCTCAAAAGAGATCCCCCTGTAATTTTCTACACAATTAGTGTTGCCCTTCTTATGTAAAGGAAATATTATTGCTTCATTAAAACGCTTTGGAATATTACCATTTTCTAAAATGTTGTTATAAAAATTAAGTAATACATTTAAAAAGTTTTCTGGGGCATATTTATAGAATTCGTACGGGATTCGATCTGTACCTGGTGCTTTATCACATTTAACTGTGTTCAAAACTTGTTTTAATTCTGGAAAAGTAAATGGAGCGTCCAAAAACTCATTAGTCATAAAAGGTGGGCAGAAATGAATGCGATTTGCAAGCAAGGGTGGATTATACATATCACTGAAGTGCATTAACCATTGGTTCAACGAGATATCCGGTCCAGTGACGTAAGATTTAGTTTTAAAAGATCGAACTATTTCCCAAAATTCTTTGGTATCTTTTATTTCAGAAAATTTTCCAATTATATTTCTATAGTATTCTATACGTTTCCTTTTAAAAACATCTTTAAATTCTTTATTATAAATACAATAATTATTTCTATCATTAATATTATTTGTCTTTCTGTACAATCTAAGTGAACTAAAAGAAATTTTACGAGCTTGAAAACATTCTTTATCAAACCAGGGCTGTTCTTTCATTCTATTGTATTTTATGTTATTATTGTTTGTGTACAAAAGGTTATTATGTGAAGAGATAAATATTAGTTGATAAATAGACTCTAAGTTCGTGGTATTATATTCATAAATAAATTTTTCGGTACTTATTTCAAGTTTAAATTGGTAATCTGATTTGTTTTGAATTTTCCAATTTAGTTTCGGAATTAGATTTAACGACTGGTCGTACTTGAATTGCCTTTTTAATTTGCAAGTAACTATGATGGGCATGTGGTCAGAGTAAATTTGAGAATCAATTTTAAAATCCAAGACAACAGGCAAACATTCTCTAGACACACAGCACAAATCAATTGTAGACGAACCAGTAGGGCCTAAAAATGAAAATTCACCAAATATATCTCCTCGTGATCTACCATTCAATACAATAAAGTCGTAGTTATCAAATAACTCAATTAGACTTAGCCCGTTTTTATTTACTACATTGTCTTTACTATTTCTGACTACGTTCATAAATTCAACATTCTCTATTTGCTTACTAGATAATTTATTTTGTAAATCTCCTATTCTTCCATTGAAATCGCCCAATAAGATGAAATTTTCATCTTGATATTCAGTTATTAAATTACTTAACAAAATAAAATCAGCTTCCCATCTGTTACAATTTAAGTACACTGGCAGAACATATACAGACATATTATCACAGCTACATAAATTAATTGTAAAAAAGCCATTAATATTTACATATCTCACTGAATTAAAATTATAAATAGATTTTTTAATGCCGAACAAAAAACCCCCACTGGCTCTACCATAATTTGACACGCGAACTGCGGGTATAAACTTGAGCTCATAATCATCAAACAGAGAAACAAAAAACGAAAACTCCTCCTCAACTAAAAAAGTTTCAAATAAGAGAAAAATTTCATACCTTTTTATGTAATTAAAAAAACCAGAATTAAATTTTTTACTTTTCATACCACAAACATTGTAAGCCAAAATCGTTACCAGAGATCCGTCCAGACTGTTTTTAAATTCTATTTCTTCTCCTCCTTGTTCTTTTCCCCTTGACTCAGTGGACGCTGAGGTCGGCCTCGTAAAAAAGGAAGAATCGAGCTGGAGTCTGAGTTTTTCTTCAAATTCTTCAATTTCCTTTTCTTGCTGCTTTGTGTGGATGCAGTTGAGATGCCCGAGGCATCAGTATCCGGTTCGTCATATTCTGACTCTCCGCCCAGCTCAGCAGTTTCCTTTTGCCCCGTAAAGCCCAACTGAAGGGAAATTAAATCATTTTCACTTTTTACAGACTTCACATACGTAGTATCAGATACTCGAACCTTGATGCACCCATTTTGAAACCAAACATACTTTATCATAATTTGTTTTTGAAGCTCTTTAACTTTCTTAAATAATTTGTAATGATAAGGAGACATATTTTCGTTTATAAAGATAGGTTTACCAGGTGAAGTAGCACTGAATAATTCGGTGGTTAGTTTAGCTCTATTTATTTTCTTACTTTTCAGGAATTCGTTTTTATCTTTAGTATTCACAAATTTCAAAATAATTGAAGGGCAGACAGTTTCCTCTCTATAATTGGCCGTCAATTTTTTAAAGAATTGTCGATAACAGGAACAAATACGCTCCTCCCTTACTTCAAAGCCAATAGCTAGGCCTATTTTTTGTACAATATTATACACATTTTCCTGCTCAGTGTAAGGGACATTATTTATCCTAACAGAGCTATTATATTGTGTAGACTGAATTAACTCATTTATTTGTAGCTTAACTTCTCCAAGTTCTTTCTGCAGTTTCATGTTAGCTTTTTTAAGCTGACGATTGTCGTCGTTACATTTTTTTATTCTCTCATCAATCGCAGAAATGGCTGTGACAATATCGTTTTTACAAGCGTTTACAGATGAGACAACTTCCGCTCGATCAGCTTTTAAATCTCGCAGTTCAGTGAAAATATAATCCAGTCGGGCCAGTATTACGCTACTAGAGTCGGTGCCCCCACTACTCCCCGGCACACTGTCACTCTGCACATCCCCACCAACTGAACTTTGATTTTTACCGTACATAATTTCTTCTAAACTTGATTATTTTTAACAGTAATTATTTTAAGTTTTTCTTAAATTATCAAATGAAGCCAAACAACCTATTTATGAAATTATTATCACTAAAAAGCAGGCAGAAAACTGAAAAAACTGATACTAAATTTAACTAAGTAATTCGAATTTAACTTAGAGAAAAACAGAAACTAAAACAGAACAGTCAATTACGTCCGCACTCTACAAATGCTCAATACCAACTCGCCACAAATGAATAATTTTTATTAATTATTAACAAAAAATTATAAAATAAGGAAAAAATAAGAAATTAACACATTTTTTTTAAACTTTATTCTTCATTTTTATCAGGTTTTCTGACAAGGGATGTTCTTCTAATAGCGGGCATTTCTCGCTCTTCTACGGCGAAGGGCCCTAATCCTGTCAGGCATAGAAGAAATTAAATTTTGGACGTACTCCACCACCGGCAGAGCATCCCATTCTTCAATTTGGAGCTGATTTAAGTCACTAGGAGGAGGATGACGATGTCTAACACGCCTTCCTAAATTAACCCACAAATGTTCTATGGGATTTATATCGGGAGTTCGTGCAAGACAGTCCACAACTGTGATTCCCACTTGCTGCAAGTATTCGGTAACAATTCTGCGGTATGTGGGCGAGCATTATCCTGGATCAAAATGAATTGTTCACCAATAAATGGAGCAAACGGGATCACAGCCTCTAGGAGCACTTCCTTAATGTACCTCCGAGCAGTCAGAGTCAAAAACATGTCTATTAATGACAGAAAAGACGTGGTTAATAAATTAAAGATATTTAAAGGTGCGAAAACCTACTTACAGTTTAGAAGAGTTCCGACGGGTAAAGCAGCCTCAAGACAAATAAGCCACATCTGAGTCTTATCACATGCCCTACTAATCCTGTCGGGATTAGTTCAATGGACTTAGATCTTTCCTTCTCTGTAATAACCAGATTACCCATAAAAACAAATCATTACTGATAATCAGCTTTTAATATAAAAAATATTTAAAAAATATTAAGTGTCCGGTTTTTTTTTCTGCTGAGTTTATAAGTTGATTCCATAAAGTGTTCAGCCCTTGTGTACCTTTAGCCACATTACTTTTAATATGTTTAGAAATGACAATCTAGAAGTAAATGTCACGCCCAGGCAGTTGTACTCATTTATCGCTTCTACAACTTCATTATGGCAGAACCACCTCTCGCGTTTAGCAGGCCTTCCTCCATTCCTAAAAACAACAATCTTGGATTTGTTCATGTTGATTTTCAAGTTCCATAGCTGTGTGTAATTACAAACAGAATTAATCATTCTTTGTAGCGCCTGGGACTCGGAGGCAAGAAGCACTATATCGTCAGCATACGCCAACACCTTTACTCTTTTGGAGCCAACAAGCATACCTTCCCCTTCCAGATATTCCTCAAAATCATTGATGAATAATGAGAAAAGGGGGGGGGGACTTAGCACAAAACCCTGCTTAACTCCCATTTCCTTATTGAACTCTTCCCTTCGTACCCCAAACCTTATCAGCCCACCGAATCTGAGAGAAGTGCCTCAATACACAGGATAATCTTTGTGGACAGACCCTATAATTAGAGCAGCTTAAGTATCCCGAAAAATACGATCACCACCGGGTATATTGGTAGAAATAAACCGCCAGGGCAAAGTACACTAAAATATTGGTACGCTACCGGACAGCAAGGTAGGGCACTCCCCTACCAGTGCTCTCTGTGTGTGTATCTCCTCTCTCAGTATAGCAAATGATTGTCTCTATTATTATTATTATCTCTCATAGCAAATTATTGTACATACTGTATTATGTATATATCTTTGAAATTGCCTTCAATACGAGTATATAGAGCTTATAGAAAAATTAGAGTGATTTTTGGTGCACATATGCGGATCCCTCCCTTCCTCACCTGGTCTGGCCGAGGAGGAAAAAATTAAAAATTCATTTTTTTGAGACTGAGGAGAATCCAGGTAAGAGCGATATCTTAGTTACCTTGAGCCGCTGGCAAATTTTCCCAGTCATAATCCAAACTATTAAGTTTAAAAAATAAAGCATATCGGTCAACAGAGTCAAGGCAGCAGCGAAATGTACAAAGGAGGAGTAGTCTTTCTGCCTCTTAGTCTTCAGCTTTACTAGATTAACCATGTGAAAATATAGTCAATAGTGGAGCAATTTTCCCGGAATCCTACTTGAAACTCATTTAGAATACCGTTATTAGCCCACTCTGTTAGCATTTCTAATAGAATTAGTCCAGCATATATGTACAATGCCAATAACATTATTAAAAGAAATTCCTCTGTAATTTGAAACCTCATTACAGTTTCTTTTTTTTTTAAAGAGGGAAGAAACTGATTTTCCAAAGCTAGATGGAACTTTACCAAAATCAAATATTTCGTTAAATACATCTAGTAATTATTTTAGAAAAATGTTAACATGTTTATAATTTTAAAATGTTCATGTGGAACCCAATCAAGGCCAGGCGTTTTTCGACATCGAGCCATAGATAGTACCACTTCCAACTCTTACAGTAAATGGAGCATCCGATTTTGTATTTTGTGTAAAAGGCGCAGCATACTGAATTCTACTCATATTCAAGTAGGGGTTATGTAGATCTTGAAAATAATTGGTCCATTGGCTTTAACTCACACAATTTTTTAAAGTAATAATTATACTTCAGATAGATCAGTTTATCGCTTAACTGATTAGACTTCCGATACTTTTCTTAGATTCTGAAACCATAACTTCCGAGAGTTAAAACATTCTCTGTCAAACCATTTTTCACTATAATCGTATTTCGGCTTTGGCTTAGGGTTAAAATTGGTAGCTAATATTACATTTATTTGAAAGTTTATTTTAGATTCAGTATAGTCCGTAATTAATATCATAGAATTTAACATTTTATCTAATTTATATTGGTATTCATCTTTTAAGTTTTTCCCATGACGCCATATTAGTTTAGGTATAGGAATGGGAACAATTTTGGATTCGTTTATGCTAATGTCACAAGTTATCTCTAAAGGCAGGTGATCATCAGAAAATATTAAAGTTTTGATTTGAAAGTTAGAAATATAATGGATAACATCTGCACTAAAACAGCAATAATCAATGACTGGCGAACCGTGATTGCTAATGTAAGCAACCCAGCAATCCAAATCACCTTTCACGCGTCAATTCAGAATAATTAGGCTAAAATCTTCTAATAATTCCATTAAGGTTTTTCCATTTTTATTAACGACGTTATCTTTAGATCTCATATAAAAATTTTCCACTAATGACCTTGAATTGAAACAATGTCTTGAAATTCGTTGCTGGTACCTGCTGTTAAACCAAACAAAATTTTAAATTACTGTTACCATAAAGTATTAATAATGATTCTTAAAATCTAATTCCCATGCAATAAGGTTTAAATACTCTAGAATAACATAAAAACAATCGTTACATATGTTTACACAAATCACATCTCTATTCGACAACTTAACAAAGCTAGCATACTGAGAGATCGCCCTGTTAACTTTTAATCACCACTAGAAGCTCTCCCCATTACAGCTTTTCTAAACGCTGATAGCCACTTCAACCCAGAAACATGTTGATGAATTTATTTACATCGTTCTCTTCAATATGTGTTTCGAAAATCATAGAAATATCAAATTTGATAACTTACGAAATAATGTTCCTACTAAATAAAGCCCTTTTCAATCCAGCTATATTGTAACTTAAAATATCCAGTCGACCAATCCACTGCCGTAGTTGCTAAGAGTCAGAACTGAAGTTTTCCGATCTATACACTGCACACTTCTGGGGGTAC
Source organism: Rhodnius prolixus (assembly GCF_049639745.1). Classification (NCBI taxonomy): domain Eukaryota; kingdom Metazoa; phylum Arthropoda; class Insecta; order Hemiptera; family Reduviidae; genus Rhodnius; species Rhodnius prolixus. The sequence goes on along the minus strand of NW_027411609.1, from coordinate 544,041 downwards.
GAGTATAATCAGACAGTTCAGAGTTACTATAAGGAATAATATTCGGGTCTGGTTCCAGTTTATTCCGTTTAATAGTATCTAGCTTGCTATCATTAATCAGCAATAATTGTTCTTTAATAGGAGGTGAGGCCGACATCATTGTTTCCTATTTAAAAAAAGATCATAGCTATCTTTTATCACATTTATTTTATTTTATAACAGAAAATTTTACCTCTCTTCGGGCCTGGATAAGCTTCGGTCGTAAGCTCTTGCGAGTCCCGATTATATTTTGTGGAAAATCATGCGAAATCGGAAAACATTTTGCATAATCAATAATTTATAACGGAAAATAGCCAGTCCTATTCCTAGGATCGTCCTATTCCTACTACCTAAAAACCTAACAAAGTCAGTATCCGTTCTGCCAAAGTAGTAAAAGTAGTAAGTAAAGTAATTGCCTATTTTTTCAGGCGGGCTTTACGTCCAACTTCCTAATTGGGTTTCGTGGATGAAGGCGACTAGCAAACATACTGTAACGAAGTTGACCTGAGGAGAGAAGAAAGGCCTAGATTGTTCTGGGAGTTGAACGACCAAAGTCTGTAACGGTCCACCACTGTGTAAAAGCAAGCTAAGGGAGCGGTTCCAGTTGGGGTGGGGTCAGTATGTGTTTTCCCAGCCAGTGCGTCGCAGGTGGGAGTGAGACAAGTCGGAGTGGGGGAGTCACAGTTGGAGTTGCAGTCAGACAGAGTTGTAGACAGTCTCGGTTGGAGAGAGTCAGGGTTGAGTCGGAGCTCTGCAGAGTTAGCCAATTGGGCTGTTAGCCGGTTAGTTAGTCAGTTTGAGAGAGTCAGTGTTGCGGAGTGCTTCAGAGTTAGCCAGTTGGGCTGGTAGTCAGTTAGTGAGTAGAGCTTTGTTAGTGCAGCTGAGACTAGTGCAATTAAGTGCAGTTACAACTAGTGCAGTCACTAGTTGTAAGTAGTCACTAGTTGTAAGTAAAGTTTTTTTAGTAAAAGGACAAGAAAACTTTACAATACTTTACTGTAAATTTCTTTTATTACAGACAAAACTTTCCAATTCACAATAGTCCACCATTTCATCGACAGCTCCAAATGTAACTGTTTGATCCTCGGAAGGAGGCGCGGCCCCCCTTTGCGGGAATTTTTCTATGTGCCTTGTGGTCGGTTGCGGAACTGAGTGTATGGAAGGAGATGGGGACTGTGGCATACTTGACGGAGTGCATGTCAGTTGTCCTTGACTTTAAAAGGAAGTCACATGTGTAAGATTGTGTGCCGAATAATACTCAGTGTCAGTACGCCATTTTTTCGCCACGTCTTTTACTTTTAATAAAAGTGTGAGTCTGCCTGGACTTATAAAATCATTCCAAGTGTCATTTGGATGATAATCCCCCTCTTGTATTACTGTTGTTTCCCCCTATATGTCTTTGTAATTACCACCTTAAAATAGTCGCTTTGCCAGGAAGCGTATATTATAACATTGTAAGTGTAAAACAATGTTCATACTCGTTCATATTTCAATATTGGAGAACCTACCTTTATAGCAGAGTTGGGCAAAAATTTAATCAATTAAAAAACAATTGAATTAAACCGAAATTTAATTTTAATCATGATTAAAATTAAAAAACTTAATCGGCCAAAATTAGTTGATTAAAATTAAATTCACTTTTAATTTAATCGGAATTTAATCAATTAAAATTTTTAATCATAACTAAAAATTAAGATTAAAATTAAATAATCATAATTTTAATTGATTGAATTAAATTCCAAATTTAGTTTTAATCACTTTGGATGATTAAATTTTTTAATTTAATCAAAATTTGAGAGATTAAATTTTTAAAACCAAACATTGCCAATGGTTAAACCAGAATCGGACCGATGCATCTTTATTCCGCCTAGCTGGTGCCTCTTCTCTATCAATATTATCACCTTTTCCCAAACTTGGCACCTTCATTCTACCAGTCTGGTGTCTCACCTGTACCATGTTGGTGACTCTCAAGACTTATATAGGACCACCTTACTCTTACATTTAACCATGTTTATCACTCACTAGACTTAGATAGGACCACCTTACACTCACATTTAACCTAGTTTGCGACTCACTAGACTTATATAGGACCACCTTACACTCACATTTAACCTAGTTTGCGAATCACTAGACTTAGATAGGACCACCTTGCTCTCACATTTAACCATGTTTACCACTTACTAGACATATAGGACCACCTTACACTCACATTTAACCATGTTTACCACTTACTAGATTTATATAGGACCACCTTACACTCACATTTTACCTTGCTGGCGACTCACTAGACCTTTATATAACCACCTTACACTCACATTTAACCTAGTTTGCGACTCATTAGACTTATAAACAGGGTGACCAGAGTTATATGCTCCACCCTGAAACGGAGGGAAATTTCAAAAAATTAGAAAACACGTATTTAATCAAATCTAGTTTTTTCAGTAATTGACCCATATTTTAAACCCCAATATCCCCAGATGCACCATCCAAGTTTTCTTTCTAATGGAACAAACAAGATCTAGGCAGACTAGAGTTATTCGATGTTCCAGATCTTCGACTGAAGCTAAGGGATTAAGGTTACTGTACACTTTATTTTTTAGATATCCCCTCTGAAAATAGTCTATTTGGGTTAAGTCCGCTGTTCGAGGTCAAAATCAAGCTCTTCTTAATCCGGATGATAACTAGGGATGAAAAGTGGATTACATACGAAAACATCTTAAGGAAAAGGGCATATTGTGAATCTGGAAAACATAGCCCTTCCACCTCTAAACCAACGTTGACTCTGAATAAGAGAATGTTATGTTTATGGTGGGACTTTCGAGGACCTACACATTATAAGCTTTTAAAACCGAACGAAAAGCTCAATTCGGAGAAGTATTATCAGCAATCGGATAGCAGTCCAAGAAAAAAGGCCGGCGATGTTCAATAGGAAGTACATCATACTGCATCATGATAAGGACAGGCCACATGCTGCTGCTTTGGGGACTCGTCAAAAAATTGAAGAACTAGGGTGGGAAATTCTGTCGCATCCACTGTATTCCCCGGATTTAGCACCATCCGACTATCATTTGTTTTGTTCTTACAAAATTTTTTGAAGGGCAAAAAATTTAAAAATGAATGATACCAAACAAGCACTGTACCAATTTTTCGCATCACATTTTTTTAAAAACGGGATACACAAATTGCCCCTAGCTCGCAAGATGTCATTAATAATAATGACAATTATATTATTTAATAAAGTTTATTGACGTAAGAAAAATGTGTATTTTGTTTTAATCCAAAAACAGACAGAACTTTCAGGTAGACAATATATAAGTCTAGTGAGTGGTAAAGATGGTTGAATGTGAGCATAAGGTGGTCTATCAAAGTCTAGTAAGTAGTAAACATGGTTAAATGTGAGTGTAAGGTGGTCCTATATAAGTCTATTGAGTCGCCAACATGGTTAAATGTGAGTGTAAGGTGGTCCTATCTAAGTCTATTGAGTCGCCAACATGGTTAAATGTGAGTGTAAGGTGGTCCTATCTAAGTCTATTGAGTCGCCAACATGGTTAAATGTGAGAGTAAGGTGGTCCTATATTAGTCTAGTAACTGGTAAATATGGTTAAATGTGAGTGTAAGGTGGTCCTATATAAGTCTAGTAAGTGTTAAACATGATTAAATGTGAGTGTAAGGTGGTCCTATATAAGTCTAGTAAGTGGTAAACATGGTTAAATGTGAGCATAAGGTGGTCCTATCTAAGTCTATTGAGTCGCCAACATGGTTAAATGTGAGAGTAAGGTGGTCCAATATAAGTCTAGTAAGTAGTAAACATGGTTAAATGTGAGTGTAAGGTGGTCCTATATACGTCTAGAGACTCATGAAGAAGTCCAAGTCTAGAAAAATTAACCGAAAAGTATTTATTGAAGACGCTCACAAAAAGGGCCCCGCCAAAACGTGGTTCGAATCATTGGTTGAAAAGCCATAAAAGTGGATGATTAAATTAGTTTGATTAACGATTGAAATTGAACTAATTCGGTGATTAAAATTAAAGTTCAATTTAATTCTCAGATTTAATCATAATTTTTTTAGTTTGATTAAATTAGTTTGATTAACGATTAAATCTAAAAATTTAATTGATTAAATAATTGTCTTATGAATAAAATTACGATTAAATTCGCTGATTAAATTCTGATTAAAATTAAAAATAAAAATTAATTAAAAAATTTAATCAATTAAATTTAGAATTTAATTGTTTTTTTAATCAGTGCCCAACTCTGCTTTATAGTAGCCAGGCAAGTAATTATAACTTTATTCACAAACCCTATATGTCAGAAATTCTGCTATAAATAACAAGGGGAGGGCAGTGTAAAAGATGAAGCAGTTAAGATTCAAATTTAAATTTATTGAGCGGAGGAGTAAGGGTGGGGGACACCACCACACTTGAAATACCTTTACAACGGAAATAGTTTATTCACCAATATAAATTTAGCAACAATGCCTAACAGAATTAACTAGTAAGTAAAACTTTATAATAAATCTTATCTTCAATACCAAGGCACAGTATTGGGGGAATAGTTACTTGAAAGGCAATTAACAGGCTAATTGGAGTTTTGAAAATTAATACCAGGCACGGTATTGGGGAAAAAGACAGGTTTACAATAGTATATGTACAAGGCTGTGCTCAGGGGTTTTTTATATGCGCATAGGAAGTACCACGCAGGGTATCGAGGCAAATACAATAGAAATAACTTTGAGCACCCCAGACAGGGGATGTCAATTTAGTTCGTTCTTTACAAAATTGTACAAAACTTACAGTAAATTTCCTGACAATACAAAACTCAATGCTAGTCGGTACTGATAGCCTATCCGACACAGACAATTTAGGGAAAACTTGCACCAGGTTTTTACTAAAAACCTTTTAGAGAAAAAACGACGCCACAAGATGGCTGAACACTTGTTCCTTCACTTGTTAACATACGCACACACTCAATGTGTCGTCACAAAAAAGGGGGGCACACCGTCTGTATCGCACCAACCCCCACTCTCTGCACACCAATACTGCCAACCAAGGGCCGATGGTGATAGAAAATTCTGACCCAGGGGGGCCGCGACCAGTGCGGGGACCAAACATCCTCCTCCACAGTCGCCAGAGTTCCACTCACTGGGATGGCAGGGGGCACAGCTTCCGGATGGGACGACTGATGATTCCTGTCGGGGTCCTCACGTCGGCCACTCTTGCCACTTCATCTCGTCCGTAGTGTAGTTTGTCAATCCGACCAATGGTCCACTGCAAGGGGGGAAGGTTGTCATCTATGATGGTCTATCTGGCCTTCTGTCGCCGGGAGAGAGGGGGAATGCCATTTCAGCATGGCTTGCTGAGCCAGTAGGTACTCTCGATGCCATCGCTTCCAGAACTGGCCGACGGTAAACTGCACCATTGCCCATTTAGATCTGAGGGCGGTGCGCGATGTCAAGGACTCACTAGAGGGTAGGGCTGTCAGCGGCCGCATTATTAGAAAATGACCTGGCGTCAGAACCTGGAGATCATCTGGCGAGGATGACACAGCCGTAAGTGGTCGAGAGTTCAAGATGGCTTCAATTTGACACAGGATGGTAAGGAAGCACTCCATAGTAGGCTCCTGTGTGCCTAACGAGACCTTCAGTAGTCTTTTGGTTGATTTAACAGCAGCTTCCCATAAGCCTCCAAAATGTGGCGCTCTAGGCGGAATGAAGTGCCACTCAATACCTCTTCTGCTAGCCTCTCTCAGAATGGCCTCCTGAGACTTGGCGTCATTTAGTAGTGTGGATACCTCCTTGAGTCTTCTTTTGGCCCCGACAAAGTTAGTGCTATTATCCGACCAAATGTGACTTGGCACACCTCTCCTGGCAACGAAGCGGTTTAGGGCATCTAAAAATGCTTGTGTGGTGAGGTCTGTGACTAGCTCCAGGTGTATGGCCTTGGTGGAGAAACAGACAAAAATGGCGAGGTAAGACTGGAGGACTTTGGCTGAACGCAGGGAAGCAATTTTCACGTTGAAGGGGCCTGCATAGTCTATGCCAGTGGTGGTGAAGGGTGATGAGGCGCTGGCTCTGTCTTCTGGTAGTTGACCCATGAGCGGATTGAAGGGTGCTGGCTTGATGCTGAAACACTTGTTGCAGGCTGCCAATTGTCGGCGGACAACATTTTTACCATTGACAATCCAACATCGACTTCGCAGAAATGCGTGAGTGGCAGTGGGACCTACATGGAGGTTGGAGATATGGGCATCCTGGATAATTAGGGCTGTCAAGGGGTGTTGCGGAGGCAACAAGGCAGGGTGTTTGCTAATTTCAGGAAGATTGGCTAGTCTTAGCCTTCCTCCAACTCGCAACACTCCATCAGTATGTAAAAACAGGCCTAAAATTTTAACTAGTCGTAATTTAGGTCGAGAGGACTGGGTATCTTGGATTTCTTCTGGGAACGAGTGTTGCTGTGCTCGGATAATCAGGGCACGCAAGGCTTCATTACGTTCTTTGACCTTTAATAGACCTGACATGTAATGGTCTGAATTTCTGGCATTATGGGCGAATCTGAGGCACCAGGCTACTACATTTATCAGTGTATACAAACTGGAAAACTTGGACTCCAATTCCTCGGGGCAGGAGGCTGCGATCGACATACTAAGAGCCTGGGAGCGAATTTCTTCTCCTATTATCGGGGCTGACAAATCTGCATTTACTTATACTAGGGGCCATGATTCAGGATTTAGTTTTAGCCAAGGAGGGCCTTCCCACCATAAATGGTGGTTTACTAATTCTTGGGGTCGTAATCCACGTGAGGCACAGTCAGCGGGGTTTTGTGAGGAGGAGATGTGGAACCATTGCGAGGCGGGCACCTTTTCTAAATTAGCAGCTACTCTATTACCCACGAACACCTTCCAATGCGGAGGTGGTGTTGCTGTGATCCAAGCCAGGGCAATGGTAGAATCAGAAAAGGCTAGGATGTTTTGAGTGGTTATGTGAGGGAAGAGTGGTCTGACCTTATTAATAGTAAGAGCAAGTAGGTGGGCAGCACAAAGCTCCAGACGGGGGAGCGTAACCGGTTTCATTGGGGGCCATTCTGGCCTTAGACATGACTAGGCTAATAACAGTGTCCTCAGACTGAGTCACGAAATATACCACAGCCGCATAGGCTCGCTCGGACGCGTCAGCGAATCCCACCAAATAAATTTTAGAAGTGGGTAGAGACAAAAATCTGGGTATGTGAATTTTGGACAGGTCAGGCAAGGAGACAGCGAACTGAGCCCATTCCTGGACAATTGATGAGGGCAGGGGATCATCCCAATCAAAGGAGGCTTGACAGACTATTCTAAATATTGCACGAGCAAAAACTGTTATGGGAATCAGCCATTCCAAGGGGTCAAAAACTTTTGCGATCTGACTGGCTAATTGTCTTTTAGTTTGAACATTAGGAACGGAACGGATTAGAAAGTGGAAGTAATCTTGAGAAGGGTTCCAACAAAGTCCGAGAATTTTCAATTGTGACTCCTCATCGTTTTCTAAACTGATTAATTGATCTCTGGATTGCAATGCTGTTTCTAGGGTCGGGCCTCCCCCTGAGATGTCGTCGACATAGGTGCGGTCGCGTAGTATTTCTGATGCCAAGGGAAGGGAGGCCTGAGAGGTGAGAGCTAATTCCTGAAGTACTCGACATGCTTGGTAGGGGGCTGACGTGGTTCCATAAGTAACAGTGCACAATCGGTACTCCTGAACCGGTTGGCTACGGTCAAAACGCCAAAGGATACGCAATAGGTCTCTATCTTCTGGTGGATGTTGTATCTGCCAAATCATCTGACGAATGTCAGCAGTGAACACCCACCTGTCAGTCCTGAATCGGGAACGACCTTCCAAATGTCGAGTTGTAACTTTGGACCAGGAAATAAAAGCTCATTGAGGGAAACGCCTGATGAGGACTTCTGGGAGGCATTGAATACAACTCTAATCTTCTCCGGGGGGTCATCTTGGCGATGAACAGCGTGATGGGGTATGTAGTAAGAAATTTGACCCAACTTAAGTGGAGGAGCTAACTCCATGTGTTTAGACTCTAAGTAATCCTTCATGAACTCGACATAGGGAGTGCGGAGCTGTTGGGATTTTGCATGACGAGACTCAGTTTGGAGTAGGCGTTTTAGGGCAATTTTTCTAGATTCGCCTAGGCAACAAGGACTAGTCTTAAGTGGCAATGCTACTGAAAAACGACCATCAGGAAGTCGGAAATGTGATTTGGCGAAGCATTCTTCGGCTTTCAATTCATCCGGAGTAAGGGGTGAAACCTCAGACACTTCCTTTAGGGAGAACATTTTTTCCATGAGGCGGGACAGGACCTGATCGGGGGGATGCTGAATTGGTTGGGAGGATTTTTCTGAGCTAAGGCGGAGTACTGTAGGTTGGATAGAGACAACCGACGCAGGATTGCATAAGGAGGACTTAACAGGCAAGGTAGAATTTTCAGAAGAAGGGGCTTCCGCAGAAATTATGGTAGGAGGAAAAGACTCAGAATCCGGGCTGGTAAGAATTTGTAGCGGACGCCGCGTTCTATTTAAACGTTGTGGTTTTGGAGGAGGGAGCGGAATGTCTAAGGTGGGGCGAGCAAAAGGCTGAGGAGTGACTTCCTCTTCGGGGGTTGACAAAATTTGAGCAGAGGACGAAGACCGGCTAGGAGTAACTGACTGTTCTGGTTCCATGCTAAGTTCAGGGGTGTTACAATGAGCAACTGGCTCAGACTCATACTCACCAGGAGGGGTGCTAGTTGGAGTCTTGTCTTCAGGATTAGACTCATTATTAGGTACTTTAGGGGGAATTAAATGACCATACTTATGTTTGAATAAGATTTTATAATAGGTCCGATATAATTTAGAGTTGGACCTGCTGTCTTTGACGGAGGGGTCAAACCGAACCCTTCTCGTGGGGAAGCTTCTCAAGGGACCAGACATGATCCAACCAAGAGTGGTCAATCTTGCGTTAGGGGAACCATTTTGGGAACGAATTATCTTACTGAGATCGATGGCATCAAAGACTGAGGCTGAGAAGACCACATCCACTGGCCTTGGTTCATTAAAGGTTGGGTCGGCTAAGGGTTTGTCTATTAGATGCGACCAATCCTTGACAGGAAAATACGATGATGGTGCATCTGGGACAGTCTTGGTAACTACGCGGAAAGGGATTTTGAGTTGGGCAAAAGGAGGGGCTTGTCTTAAATTGGTCGATACCTGACCCACGACTTGGGTGGCAATATTGCCCCTATGCCACGAACACCGCCTGACATGGGGTTATAAGTCAATTTGCTTTCCTTGGCAAAAGCTTTAGTCATTAAGTTGATCTCACTGCCTGAATCCTGCAGGGCACGAGCGCGATACCACTGGCCATCCCCTCCAAGAAGATGCACCAGGGCAGTGGGGGAGACTGACATGTCTGATGGGAAGGACTTAACAATTGATTTCCGTAAGGATTTCGTCGCATGACATAGACGACAGTATCTGCGACGGCAGAAGGCGAATTTGGACAATGAAGGAGTATCGCGCCTGCCAAGAACCTATTGTTCTGGCTGTGGGGATGGTGCTGGATGGCGGCCAAAATAAGTGATAGGAAGTACGGGGGGCAGACTATCTGAGGAGGATGATGACGTAGGGCGAGACTCAGAGTCCCTGGCTTGGCCTAAAGACAAGTGAGATTCGAAAGAGCTGGGGGGAAGAAGGGAACGCCGAGGAAACGGGGGAGGAGAATCAGGGAGGCCCGGGGGAGGCGCCCTTTTCATTAGAACTCTAGATTTTGGGGGCCGATGGGTCTGCAGGGACATTAGTGGCGGAATGTCAACCGCACGTGCTCTTTTCTGACTCAAACTCGTGGAAGGTGGAGGGGGTTGTAGAGAAGTGTGGTGTTCCCCGTGGCATTTTGCGCATCCGACCTGGCAAGGACATCGAGCCACGGAGTGGTTGGCGGAAAGACAGTTGACGCACAAATTATTATTCACCACTAAGCTTCACCTGTCAGTAACTGACATGTTCAAGTAGTCAGCATCCTTAGACATACGGTGCGAATTCCCGCACACGTAGCATTGGAGAGACGTAGAGGTTGAGGAAACTGGGGCACGAGAGGTGGAAGGAGTCGGCGGATGAACTGGAGGAGGTGTGCGGATGATAAAGGCCTCCTTGGTGGGCGGGGAACGAAACGTACTGATTTGGGTGTGTACCCTTTTAACTGTTTGGGAGAAGAGAGCGCCTCCACTTGGATCTGCTGAACGGGAGAAGCAGGACGAGGTTGAGGTAAGAGGAAGGGGAAGGAGAACTGTGTCTAGGAATGGGCTGTACAACAGGGTTAGACAAGGATTGACCAAAGGTTAATTTTGGCGAGAACCTGTCTTCCTGGTCCTTTAGAAAATCCAGGACCTGAGAGCTGGTAGGAAGTGAATCAAAGGATCCTAAATATTTCTTCCTAAATTCCTCTTGAAGGGCAGGGGAGAGGACGGAGAGAGTGACATGACAAAGTAGGAAGTCCAGGGGATGCGGAATCTCGCATTGATCTAACATGATCTGTCGGCGTGACATCCATGCTATACAGTTGTCAATGCTAGGGACCTCACCAGGGAACTGCAGGAATGTCTCCATGATGGCACTGGCGATGCGCAGCCTACCCTCATATCAGGAATCGAGTATTTCCCACGCGTAGGCATAGCCTTCCTCGGAGGACTAAGCGTTCTGTATGATGGATAAGGGGGGCCCCTCAAGGAGGATCTGAGGGCGTCAAGCCGCTTGGCGGCAGACAGGGACAACTTGTGGACCTCAGACGTGAAGGTCGATTTGAAACTTTTGTATTGCAGGACATCTCCATAAAAAGGGGTTATATTGGGAATGACCAATTCTCGAAGTTGCCGTCGGGCCAATTCGATAATAGACTCGTCCGTCACTGTGACAGGAGAACCTTGACACATCGAGTCAGAGTGGCCGGGGGGAGCTGTGGCCAATAAGGGCACTATAGTGGCTAGCTGCGCCGATTCAGCTAGCTCATGGCTTTCAGACAGGGATAAAGCGAGGGGACCACTGACTTCTGGGGGCAGGGCGCGCAGCCACTCCCATGCTTCCCTGTCCACTGACTGGGACAGAAAGGAGAACATGGAAGAGTACTGACGACTGAGCTCCAAGGCATGGCGGGAACTGGGGGACAGGTCACGGACCCTTCGCGACCAACTATCTAATCTAGCTATCAAATGTCTGCATCTGACTGCATGTATGTCAGAACTGTGATCTGACTGTGACTGAACTCGAGGGGTTTCCTCCAATTCGGGAGGACTGGGAGAGACTGGCGACTGAGGAGGGGTAGCCTGAATTTGTTCTTCCATGGTCATTAATAGATCCAGACAACCGAACCTTGACAAAACACTATAAGAAAAAAAAATGTTACTAAATAATAGGTAATGAACACAAAATATAAGTACAACAAGGACTTAATACTGATAATTCACTTAAAGTTATACAAAAGTTGAACCTTAAATCAAAGTTAAAACCAACCAAAGAAAGAATAGAAAAAACTAATGGCAAAAATTGATTAAAAGGGTTACTGACAAGGGACAACCTATAGATTCGCAAGAGAATCTAAAACACAATTAAAATGCAACAATGCATAGATGAGACACATAAAGGTATATAAATGTATATAAAATATATCTATCTAAGGTATATAAGGGTATGCCAGCTTAATATAGTTTAAATATAAAATCGACTTAACATGACTTATAATTGACAATAATTAGACACGACAAATAAACAACTTAATGATATAAATATAAACAAGGAGAATAAACTGAAATGTGCCACGCACAAACTCAATGTCTGACAGGTTAACAATAATATAACTTTCCTTTTTTTTTTTTTTTTTTTTTTTAATTAAAAATCAACTATATTTAAAGGTATCTCAAGTGGTTTCCGGGTTTCGGCACCATGTCAGAAATTCTGCTATAAATAACAAGGGGGCAGTGTAAAAGATGAAGCAGTTAAGATTCAAATTTAAATTTATTGAGCGGAGGAGTAAGGGTGGGGGACACCACCACACTTGAAATACCTTTACAACGGAAATAGTTTATTCACCAATATAAATTTAGCAACAATGCCTAACAGAATTAACTAGTAAGTAAAACTTTATAATAAATCTTATCTTCAATACCAAGGCACAGTATTGGGGGAATAGTTACTTGAAAGGCAATTAACAGGCTAATTGGAGTTTTGAAAATTAATACCAGGCACGGTATTGGGGAAAAAGACAGGTTTACAATAGTATATGTACAAGGCTGTGCACAGGGGTTTTTTATATGCGCATAGGAAGTACCACGCAGGGTATCGAGGCAAATACAATAGAAATAACTTTGAGCACCCCAGACAGGGGATGTCAATTTAGTTCGTTCTTTACAAAATTGTACAAAACTTACAGTAAATTTCCTGACAATACAAAACTCAATGCTAGTCGGTACTGATAGCCTATCCGACACAGACAATTTAGGGAAAACTTGCACCAGGTTTTTACTAAAATAAAAACCTTTTAGAGAAAAAACGACGCCACAAGATGGCTGAACACTTGTTCCTTTACTTGTTAACATACGCACACACTCAATGTGTCGTTACAAAAAAGGGGGGCACACCGTCTGTATCGCACCAACCCCCACTCTCTGCACACCAATACTGCCAACCAAGGGCCGATGGTGATAGAAAATTCTGACCCAGGGGGGCCGCGACCAGTGCGGGGACCAAACACTATCCCTTGGCCAGGAAGGGTATACTGAACTATTGTGATTTTCTGTAGTGTTTAGGCTGTTCTGTATTCCATATTGGAGAAACCTCAAGACAGGTTGGTGACGAAATGGTCAATAAACCATTGTTATTACTGCAAGTTATTTGAAAAGTTATTCTGGGTGGCTGTGGCGTCCACCACATTTTATTTCCCTTAAGTGTCTGTCTCCCATTAACTTTAACTTTAACTTTCTAATTTTGCTCTCCCACATCTAGTCCTCGCCTTGGAAGATCGACTTAGCTCTTCAAATATTTTTCATGGTGCTGAAACTCGGGAAACCACCCAGAATACCTTAGCATCGCCTTCACTGTCTGGCCTGTCGCTAGTTACGCTGCAAAAAATTGTCACCTTAGTACTTTCCCGTGCGTTTTGTTGCCGTATGGACACTATTTTTAATTCTTTCTTGTCATTAAATGGACTTAAATAGTCTTTGTGTTGTCTGTAATTATACTATTATTTTAAAGTGTATATATTTATATATCTGATTCAGTCAGTCTTAGATGTAAGGTCGTTTTGTTAACATATTCAATCTATTTTTTAAATTCTGGTTTTTGTTATTAACTAGACTTAAGGTATTTGTGTTGCCTACAATTAGGCCATTAATTGTTTCTATTTGTTTATATCTAGCTTATTGCAACCTTTTGCCAGTTTTTATTGCGCACCTTTCATCTGATTAAATGGAAGAACGAATTTAGGCTACCCCTCCCCTGTCGACAGCCTCTCCCTGTCCTCCCGAATTGGAGGAAACGCCACGAGTCCCATTACAGTCGGATTACAATTCTGACAGCACGCAGTCAGGTGCAGACATCTAATCGCCAGATTAGACAGATGGTCTCAAAGTGTCCGTGACCTATCCTCTAGCTCCCCCCAGGCCTTGGAGCTCGGTCGTCAGTACTCATCCATTTTCTCCTTGCTGTCCCAGACTGTGGACAGGGAAGCGCCCTGCCCCCGGAAGTCAGTGGCCCCCTTGCCTTATCCCTATCAGAAAGCCATGAGCTGGCTGAATCGGCTCAGCTAGCCATCATACTCCCTTTGTTGGTAACAGCTCCCCCAGCCCATTCCGCTTCGACGTGCCAAGGTTCTCCTGTCACAGTGACGGATGAATCCATTATTGAATTAGCCCGACAGCAACTCCAAAAATTGGTCATTCCCAATATAACCCCCTTTGATGGAGATGTCTTGCAGTACAAAAGTTTTAAGTCGACCTTCGAGTCTGAGGTCCACAAGCTGCCGCCAAGCGGCTCCAAGCCCTCAGATCCTCCCTGAGGGGCCCCCCTCTGTCCATCATTCAGAACGCTCAGTCCACTGAGGAAGGGTACTGTTATGCGTGGGAAATGCTCGATTCCCAATATGAAGGAAAGCTGCGCATCACCAGCGCTATCATGGAGACCTTCCTGCAATTTCCTGGTATGGACCCCAGCATTGACAACTGTATAGCAAGGCTGTCACGCCGACAGATCATGTTGGATCAGTGCGAGATACCGCATCCCCTAGACTTTCTATTATGCCATGCCACTCTCTCTGTCCTCTCTCCTGGAGTTTAGAAAAAAATATTTAGGTTCTTTTGATTCACTACCCTCTCAGGTGCTGGATTTCGTTAAGGATCAGGAAGACAGGTTCTCGCCAAAATTAACCTTTAGGCAATCGTTGTCCACCCCTGTTGTACAGCCCACTCCCAGACACAGTTCTCCTTCCCCTTCACCTCAGCCTCGTCTTGCTTCTCCTACTCGGGAGACCAAGGTTGGAGCAGTCTCTTCTCCCAAGCAGTTTAAGGGTTACACACCCAAATCGGTCCGGTTCGTTCCCCGTCCGCCGAGGAGGCCTTCATCATCCTCATCACCACCTCCAGTTCAGCCGCCTACTCCTTCCACCTCTCGTGCCCCAGTTTCCCCAACCTCCTCGTCTCTTCAATGTTACGTGTGTGGGAACTCGCACCGTATGTCTAAGTGTGCTAACTACTTGAATATGTCAGTTAGTGACAGGTAGAACTTAGTGGTGGAAAAGAAATTGTGCATCAATTGTCTTTCCGCCAATAACTCCGTGGCCCGATGTCCTTGCCAGGTCGGATGCGCCAAATGCCACGGAGAACACCACACTTTCCTACACCCCTCTCCACCTTCCACGAGTTTGAGTCAGAGAAGAGCACGTGCGGTTGGCATTCCGTCACTAATGTCTCTGCAGACCCTTCGGCCCCCAAAACCTAGAGTTCCAATAAAAAGGGCGCCTTCCGGGCCTCCCTGAATCTCCTCCCCCGTTTCCTCGGCGTTCTCTTCTTCCCCCCAGCTCTTTCGAATCTCACTTGCCTTTAGGCCAAGTCAGGGACTCGGAGTCCCGCCCTACGTCATCTTCCTCCTTAGATTGGCTGCCCCTCGTACTTCCCATCACTTATTTTGGCCGACACCCAGCACCATCCCTACAGCCAGAACAATAGGTTCTTGGCAGGCGCGATCCCCCTCCATTGCTCAGTTTCGCTTTCTGCCGTCGCAGACACGGTCATCTATGTCATTTCACGAAATTCTCACGGAAATCAATTGTTATGTCCATCCCATGAGACATGTCAGTCTCCCCCACTGCCCTGGTGCATCTCCTTGGAAGGGATGGCCAGTGGTATCGCGCTCGTGCCTTGCTGGATTCAGGCAGTGAGATCAACTTAATGACTAAAGCTTTCGCCAAGGAAAGCAAATTGACTTACAACCCCATGTCAGGCGGTATTCGTGGCATAGGGGCAATATTGCCACCCAAGTCATGGGTCAGGTATCGACCAATTTAAGACAAGCCCCTCCTTTTGCCTAACTTAAGGTTCCCTTCCGCGTAGCCACCAAGAATGTCCCTCCTCCCTCCGGATGCACCCTTCTCTTATTTTCCTGTCAAGGATTGGCAGCATCTGGCAGATAAATATCTGGCCGACCCAACTTTTAATGAACCACGCCCAATAGATGTGGTCTTTTCAGCCTCGGTCTTTGACGCCATCGACCTCAGTCAAATGATTCGTTCACAAAATGGTTCCCCAACGCAAGATTGACAACTCTTGGTTGGATCATGTCTGGTTCCTTGAGAAGTTTCCCCATGAGAAGGGTCCGTTTTGACTCTTCCGTCAAGGACAGCAGGTATCAAGTATAGTCAATTGATAGCCCCTAAGGTACCTGCTAACCAGTCTATCCCTTAATAACTATGATCCTTTTGCTCAGCTCGCAATCTGGCCCCGGAACTAAATTACAAGAAAGATTAAATTGGTAACAACACTTTAGACGAAGCCTGTAAAGATCACGACATTGCATATTTTAAAAACAAAGATTTGAAATCAAGGCATAAAGCTGATCGCATCTTACCAGAAAAAGCTTGGCAAAGAACAATGTCAAGTGACTCATCTTTTGGTGAAAAAGCTGCTGCTTGCGCTGTTACAAACGCTATGAAAAAGATATAATAAATGCAGCTCACGTAACAACAATTAGTGAAGCCTCCAAAAACGGCACTTAAAAAAGCCAAAATGTTTTGATCAAAATCAAAACTAGACAATTTACTAAAAATATTACCATTTCCAAGAACTGGAGGTGTTCTCCCTTTTCTAGTACCATTATATGCCGGTTTATCTGGTCTAGGAAGTCTACCAGGCGGAGCAGCAGCGGTTGCTAAGGCAGTTAAAGATACGAGAGATGCGAGAGATCGTTTAGAAGAAATGAGGCGTCACAATAGGGAGATGGAAGAACAGAAAATTGGATAAGGTTTATACCTTATACCTTGTAAAAAAGGATCTGGTCTTTATATTAAGTAAGATTGACTACTTCCTGACAGAGCTCCCACAAATATAGAGTTGATGAAATCTGCCCAAAACGTACCTCATTTTAGAGGGGTTTCAATGTCTGATTCTTTGCAAAGTTATCCTAAAACTAAGGAATGTGATATAGTAAATCTAGATTCAATACAAAACATTGGTACTCATGGGGTCGCCTATATTAAGAAAAATAATAAAGTAATTTATTTTGACCCTTATGGAAATCTAATACCACCGTTAGAACACCTACATTATTTCAGAAACTGTGATTTTATCGTACATACTATCGTAGAAGATATCAATATTGGAATCAAAGTTATAATAAGAGGTATTTATGGGCATTTATGTTTAAGTTTCTATATAATAATGATGAAAAGCTTTTACAGAATTCAGTCATGCGTACACCTTTACCTTAAGAAGAACTTCAAGCAATATTAGCGCCGATCTTTTTACACCAATTAATTTATTAGACAGTGGTTGTAAGCGCGTGAGGCTTATACCCAGATGCGGAGGGAGTGCAGATGACGTAAACGGGATTTAAATCGATACGTGCTCGAGGGGGGGATAAACAAGTACAAAGAAAATATGTAGTAATGACAAATGGTCAAGAAAACACTCACCTTTGAGGTGCTGGAATCGCCGGGCGGTAAAGGGTATAGGAACTATTAAGGAGCTTAGGTAAGTAATTGTGTAAGATGTATGTGTTTAATGTGTAGCTGAGCTCCTAGAAGCGTAAGAAATATTTGGGTTTAGGCCCAAAGAGGCGTATCAGAATTGGATATCGGGTAAGCGGAAGAGGGAGGGGTAAAGTGCACCATGTGCACTAGATGCGGATGAGGAAGGGGTAGTAGTACGATCACTGCACTCGATGCGTATGAAGCGAAATGCTAGATATCAGCGGAAGTGACTCGTAGCAGGCTGAGATGCAGTAAGACGTACACAAGCGTGCAGACTCGAGTGACGTAGGGCCGGAAGCAGCCGATGATGAAGCGTTGCGGAAGTACGCAAAGCTCAACATGAAGAGGTGGTCCAGCGGAAGCGTACTCTATCTGATGCAGAGCAGGGAAGCTGACCTGTGGTTTAGCTTCTTGGGAAATCGCGGTTGGATCCGGAGATGCGCGGAGGTTAGGCCAGGTATCCGGAGGATCCCCGAGCCAGACCGGACCGTTCCACCATAGGGAGTGGCATTGTAGTTGATGAGGGGCGACGCCTCGAGAGGCGCAGTCAGCGGGGTTTTCTGCGGAAGATACGTGGCACCAAGACTGCAAAGGTATGAGGTCTTGGATGTCAGCGACCCGATTACCCACAAAGGTTTTCCAACGGTGACTTTCGACACTATCCAGGCCAGAGTGACCGTGGAGTCACAAAAAGCAACTACTGGCGCTTCGAGACAGACAAGCAAGCGAGTGCGCACAGCGTGCATCAATTTGGCTAAAAAATGGGCTCCGCAAAGTTCGAGGCGTGGCAATGATTGCGTTGGGAGCAACTTTAGATTTAGCCGTCAACAGTTGCACTGCAGCGGGGCGCTGGTGGGAAGAGGTGCGTAAATAGACGATGGCGGCATAACCTGATTCGGAAGCGTCGCAGAACCCTACCAAATGATGAAAAAAGGCGGATGGAGCAGGGTCAGGCAGCATTCGGGGTATCCGGATGCGTCCCAGCTCGGGAATTTGCTGTTGGAACGCGTGCCAGGGTTCCACCAGCTTAGGGGGGAGTCTCTGGACCCAGCCTACCTGAAGCTGGCAAAGATCCCGGAAGAATATCTTTGCCCTAAAAGTGACGGGTGTCAGCCACCCGAGAGGATCAAAGATCCGCGCCATTTGGCTGAGAATTGTTCGTTTGGTAAACGCGGAGAGACGAACAGCGTAAAAGAAGTTGTCTGAGGCGGGGTTCCATCGATCCAAGCGTAGGGGATCTTCAGAAGCAGTGGGGTGGCAATGATCCGCGGGCAGATCTTGTAGAAGGGCATGGCAGTTTGATGCCCACTTCTTTAGCTCAAAGCCGCCCGCCATGAGGAGTCGATGAAGCTGAGAACGAAGTTCCTGCGCCCGTTCCTCCGACGATGCACCGGTAAGTATATCGTCGACATACACCTCGTGAAGCAGGGTAGTCTTGGCTAGGGGGTATTGATCCCCTTCATCCGATGCAAGTTGCTGCATGGTTCGCAGCGCGAGATAAGGCGAGGAAGCGACGCCATAAGTGACGATATTTTAGCGGAAGGCCTAAAGGGGTTCCTGAGCGGAGAACCTCCAAATAATGCGCTGGTGGTCGCGATGCTCATCAAGAGAGTGACGATGTCCGCCAGGAGCTTAAGACCAACATGGAGATGGTCATCGAGAGAGCGGCCATTGGAGGAAGCGCAGGATGCATTGAAAACCACTCGTAGCTTGGTAAGCGGGTCGCTAGGGCGGTGAACGGCATGATGCGAGATGTACGATAGAAGGGCGTAGCGGAAGATGTTTCATCCAACGATGCAGGTTCCATGTGGCCCTGCTCCAGGTAGTCTCGCATAAACTCTGTGTAGGCGTCGCGAAGCGGGAGGTTGCGAAGTAAGCGTTTCTCCAACCGCAGAACTGGTGTGTTACAACGCTAAGAGAGACCCCCAACTCATGGGAGCGAAACGGTAGAGCGACTACATAGCGGCCAGTGGAAGTGCGGGCGGTGGATTGCGTGAACATGCGTTCACATTCGCGTTCATCAGCAGTGAGCGGGAGGTTCTCCGGAACCTTGTCTAGATCCCAGAACCGTCGCACAAGGCATGTAAGCTCTTCTTCCTCTTCATCTTGACCGGACAAGGAAGGTAGAAGTTGAGGTGCGGCTGCACATTGAACGCCTTTTCTCAGTGTGGCCGGAGTCTCGGTCTCGGCGGTTTCCTCCGAAGCCTCGTCCGGAGACACAGGTGTCGAGGGGTTGGAAGGCTGGGTCACCGACTCAGGACGAGCCCTCGAACCGACTCTGAACGAAACCGGTTCGCGGGAGGCGGAAGAATAAACCGTACTCTCTTCGGTCCTAGAGTGGGCTGAAAAGGACCATAGAGGACCCAGCCAAGCGTGGTGTTAAATGCGGCCGGGGCGCGGGGAGTGCGATTGATATGTCCGTAGCGAAGCAGGCACGGGGGGATATTGTTACCAAGTAAAATCTCGACTTCCCGCGGCTGATTGAAGGCCAGGTCGGCCAAAGGCAAACGGCGGAGATGTGGCCATTCACCGAGGAAAGGCATTTGCGGAGTGGGAGGAACGATGCTGTCCAAGACTGTTGCATGTACCACCAAGAGAGGAGGATCAGCGTGATGCATGAGCGTGAAAGTGGTGCGATAGCGCGACCATAAGGGTGTATTTGATCCCAGGGTTAGCAAATCAGTATCAGCTCGAAACAGCGGTGATCCCAACCTCTGGGCGCAGCGAAGTGTGATAAAGGTTTGATGACTGCCGGAATCGAGCAGAGCGCGAGTGATGCACCGGCGTCGCTCCGTAAGATTTATGGCCCAGTACGTGAAGGCACGACCTGGCGACGTAGGCACAACAGGGAGCTGTATGCATTATTAGAAGAGCTCCCGATAGTAAATTGGACCAAGTTGAGCAGATTGAGATGAGCCGGCCATATAGCGAGAATGGATGCTGACGAAATTCCCTCCAAACTTCTACGCGAGACCCCAGAAAGGAAACAAAGAATTGGAAGGCCCAGGTTACTATGGCAGGACGGTGTGGCTCAAGATGCTAAGAGCATCCTTCGAGTTCGTAACTGGATGGCGGATGCTAAAGATAGGGACGACTGGCGGAAGCATATTGAGGAGGCCAAGACCCACATCACTGGGTTGTAGCGCCAGAAAGAAGAAGAAGAAAGAACATTTATTATATTGCCAAAATGTATGCTACCACTGATTCTGACACAAATCATTAAGATAAATTGAGAATAGAGTCGGTGAAAGGAGACATTCCCCCTGACGATGAGGGGAATTATCTTTACCCCAGTCTGTCACCCGATTACCTCATTCAACCTTCTGATAATATTAATAAACTTATTACACCAGCATAACATCGATAATTTATAAAACAACAAGTTTCTTGGTACCAAGTCAAAAGATAGACTTTTTTTGCTTATCTATTTTAAGTTTCCACTGTACTGGGATTGACAAGATTGAAGATATTATCCACTGAGCCATATGGTGCTCTGAATCCTGCCTGATATTCATTAATAATACCATGGTTATCGAGCCAACAACACAATCTGTTCAAGAGTAGCCCAGAAAATAACTTTGCTTCAACATCTATGAAGGAAATAGCTCAATAATTTTGTACATCTTTCATATTACCAATATGAATATATAGTTTTCGTGACCGCAAATTGTTAAACTTAGGATCCTAATTTTCATATTACCCTTCTTATGTAATGGAAATGCAATGGCATATTTAAAATAGAAGGTACCACTCCAGAATCATAAATTTTTATTTATTTATTTATTACATACTGCTTTTGGGGCTTAACCCCTTAGCATGGAGTTTGACATTGATTTACAATAATACATAAATGGTAAATAAACGCAAAAATATAAATTTAAATTCGTGACAACAAAATTATATGAACTTCCCAAGGGCTTTTCTTCTCCTTTCTGTCTTAAATCAGACCTTAGCTTTCATTAGCTTTCTTGGCTTTTTTAAAAAATTACCACTCATTTAGTAAAAAACTTCTTATTTGTAAAGATAATTTAACGTAATCACATATAGCATTGATTTGATTTACTGAGTTAATAGAAAATAGGTTCTCATAGTTTTCTGAGTCAGGTAAAGCTGTTGCAATAAAGTTGTTTAATTTATGTGATCGGAAAGGCTCGAAGACCAGGCAGGAGAAAAGGAAGTGCAGCAAGGAGGTCTGAAAGGTTATTTTTACAAAGAGTGCATATATTGGAGCTATCGAAGACATAAGTACAAGAGTTGAAATAGATTTTTGTTTTATTGAGGTTTGCTAATCTAAGCTGGGATATTAAGCGAATTTTTTTGATGGAAATAAGCCAAGATAGATGCTGTTCATTGCTACCCAGACTACTTATGTGACGGTACAAAATATTATTTTTACATCGGTCAATTACATAGGCGATATATCTACTTAAACAGTCATTCCAGAGTTGTTTTTCTAAGTTTTTAATTTGGGATTTAAGAATAACGGGACCTCCCTGCATAAAATCTAAAGCACCTATGGAGTTTAAAACTGATTTAAACTGGGTAACCCAGTTGTACTGAACTTTATTAAATGGAAGAGTTTCCCAAGCGAGAAAAGCGTCAAAGCAGATGCGAGGTAATCGTGTTGGGGGCATCCCAAGTATATTTACTGCAAGAGTAACCATACTTTTAAATATTCTAACTTTTAAAGGGACAAGTCCATATTCCAGACGCACAATGCTATTTGGCGTAAATTTACTGGCATTATAAATTTGTTTAATAAACTTCAGCTGTACTTTCTCAATTTCATCAAAGTAGTTAAATGCCCACAATTCTGCGGCATATAACAAAGTAGACCTAATTAAAGCGTGCAATAATTTATCTCTAACTTTTGTGTCTGGAGTGCGGGATTTTATCAAAAGTTTGTGTGCACGGTTTATTGCCAAGTTACCTTTTGCGGTGAAATACTTACAAGCTTGAAAAAATTTACCCGTTGCACTTAAATGGAATCCCAAGTAATTCACTGAATTTACTATCTCTATCGGTTCACCAGCGAAATACACTCCCCGAAACTTCTTCGGGCGGGTACTTTTAGAGAAATAGACAATTTTAGTTTTAGAAGAATTAACATAAAATTCCTTTTCATTACAATATTTTTCTAGAATTGAGAGTTTTTCAATTACATCCGGTAAAGAACTCGCGAATAACACGATATCGTCTACATAAGACAGAAGGAGCAAGCGATTATTTTTATTAATTGGGAAGAAAGAGGCATCATGAGATTCAAAAAACTGAACAATATCACTAACGAATAAATTGAATAATAACGGTGATAGTGGTTCTCCCTGAAGGACACCAGAAGTTACGTCAAAATCAGCCGTACTTCCAAGATTGGTGGCTACGCAAAGTTTAGCATTATCGTATAAACTCTTAATAATTTTAGTTATATTTGAACCAATTCCCAATTTTATTAATTTAAGCCATAAGGTTTTATGAGATATTACGTCGAAAGCCTTCCGGAAATCTACAAATATAGCAAAAAAAGGTTTATTATTTATTATTCTGAGAGAAGTAATTGAAGTGAGAGCAAACAAATTGTCGCTGCAACCTCTTTTTGGTCGGAAACCATTCTGTTCCACGCCTAATATTGAGTTGTACTCAATCAAGGTATTCAATCTGTTTTGCAATATTGAGGTAAACAACTTTGGAAGACTGTTCAATAATGCTATCCCCCTATAATTGCGAGGATCAGAGGCGTCGCCCTTCTTGTACAACATTTTCAAATCAATTTGAGCCCAACTCTCTGGTATTTTCTGAGTTCTTATTATCAAATTGAACATATTCAAAACATAATGTTGCCAAGCAGGAGGGAGATTGCCATAAAATTTGTAAGGAATCAAGTCCCTGCTGGGAGCTTTGTTAGCCTTACAGCGGGACAGAACCCGTTGAAGTTCCCCCAAAGTTATTTCCTGCTCTAGTTCGCTGTTACTGCAACATAACTCTAAGTTTCCCGTGATTTCTCTTGGACGATAAAAATTGGAATAAAAGTCATGCCATTTTTCAAGTTGTAGGACCGGAGTTGCGTTCCTGAAAGGTGCTAAACATTTAATAATTGACCAAAACTCTTTTGAGTTTCGCGCTGCCGTCAGACTATCTACATATGACTTCTTGAACTGCCTTTTCTTATTTTTAATTAAATTTCTGTACACATTTCTTTGAACAAGGAATAACTCTAGAGCAGGGGTCGGCAACGTGCGGCCCGCGGGCCGCTTGCGGCCCTTTTAATATTTTCCTGCGGCCCGCGGCACAAAACGGCAAATAATAAAAATTTAAATAATATAATATTTCAAATTTTATGTTAATAAAGTTTGATAATTTTCTCTCGTACAATTATTGTCTCAGCGTTCAAATCTTATATTAGTAATCCGCACTCTTTCTTTGTATGATCACTCGACTTTTAGTACGCCATTTTTACACCGACACAAAGCGTATTGTCGCCGACGAAGCTGCGGATTTTCGCTTCTTCTCTAGTTATTTATTTTATGGTGATATATGAATGTGAATGCAATCGCATTATTTTCATTTCGTCTGGCTTTTAATAGAAACAATGATGAAGGAAGATATGAAGCAATTTCATAGAAGTCACTAATGCCGTTTTTTCGTTGATTTGTTAATAAATAATAATTAATAATCTGTATTATAAATAGATAAATACAATTAATACATAAGAACCCGAAATAAATATAAAAAGAAATATATATATATATATATATATATATATATATATATATATTGCGGCCCTCGGTAATAAACCAATTACCTTTTGCGGCCCTCGGTAATAAACCAATACCCCTATGTGGCCCTTTACAGAAAAAGGTTGCCGACCCCTGCTCTAGAGCACTACTGTTAGTTTTATTTTTACGCCATGCCCTATAATAATAATTGAAAGCGCGTTTAGCTTCATAGCATTCACCGTCAAACCATTTATTTTCTTTATAATTAACATTTATAGTTTTATTAGTTTTTTGAAATCTAATCATTTTTAAAGATAAGGCAGTTTCCACAATAGCAGAGTTCAGGTTCTGATATAGTTCTTCACAGCTATTATTATGAAAATACAAATGAGTGGAGCTTACAATTGTAATAGTAAATTCCTCTTTTAAATTGTCATTTCAAATGAATTTTGTTTGATACACCAATGGAGTACAGCTTGTTTGAGGACTTAGTTTGTGAAGTAAATTTAATTTCAGAGTACATGCGAAATGATCGCTTAAAAAGTTTAAATTTTTTACTTCAAAGCTTGAAATAATATTAACTGAATTAAGATTGCACCATATCAAGTCGATGATGCTTGAACCCTGTTTAGAGAGAAAAGTGAATTGTGCCGGAAAATCTGTCGGCAAACGCCCATTTAGGACAAACATTCCATTTTCTTCCATTAACTCCACCAACAATTTTCCTCGATTATTCACGGTTGAGTCCAAAGAATCGCGAGTTGGCAACAGAGGTACATTTTGAAAAATATCAGCATCTAGGTTATTTAATGTCCCAATTCTGGAGTTGTAATCACCCCCCAATATAATTGGCAGTTCAGAAAATCTGACTATTAAGTCTTCAATAGTTTCCGACAGAGTAGAGTAATAACTAGGGAACGGATTCGTATGTATTTACATATTTTTTTCTAGGCAATTTACAGACGTTTTTCAGCTAGAAGTATTCATACTGCCACTTTTTAAGCCGTTTGAGTCTACTTTTATTTCACATATTTCCACATATTTGGATGTTATCGCATATTTATACATATGTATTTGATAAAAATAAATAAATATTTCTACATATTTAATCAAAATATGTACATATTTTTCATTTTGGGCATATTTTCATAATTGGGAGGTGGTTGACAGGAACTGTGAACCACAGACTGCAGGGCTGTGAATCACAGTGAGTACAAAGGTTATTGTAATTTACACAGAATGCTGCTAAACAGTGACGGGCACTTGTTAGTTCTTTGAAGTTGTCTGACGTTGTCTGTTCTTTCAGCTCGTTCGTTGAAGTGTCCAATTCATTTCGTTCGGTCACTTAGTGTATTCTTTTTTGGGTGAAATGCCACGAACATCGGCCTCAAACAAACAACTGGTTGCTAAATATCTTCGCGAGTTTCCAGCAGAACTTTTTCGTCATGATGGAGACATTTTGTACTGCACAGCTTGTGACAAGCGCGTTTCTTGCTCTCAACGTTCCCAAGTCACTCAACATATTGCCACCGGATCGCACATAGAGAATAAAAACATAAAGAAAGAGAGGACGTCCTATCAAGCCTTCCTTTCATCTCCATCATCAAGTAAGTCTACTCTGAGTACAGATCTGTGTCGGGCTTTGGTTAGAGCAGATATCCCTTTCCACAAACTTAAAAATCCTCATTTCAAAGGATTCTTAGAGACCTATATTGGGAAAAAAATGGCTGACGAGAGCACTCTGCGGAAAAACTACCTGGAAGATATCTATAAAGTTACACTAACCAAAATTCGAGAACATATCAAAGATGGACCGATTTTGATGTCAATTGATGAAACTACTGACGTTGAGGGCAGGTATATTGCTAATTCAGTTATTGGAAAACTTGACAGTGATGCTGATGTGGATTCAAAGCCATTCCTTTTGAACTGTGAGGTTCTCGAAAAATGCAATCATTCCACCATTTCACGATTCTTTGATGCCTCAATGCATATCCTATGGCCCAGTGGAGTTTTGGACGAAAAAGTTCTTTTGTTTCTCTCTGATGCTGCCCCCAACATGGTCAAGGCTGGGCAATCTATTCAGGTATTTTATCCTAAGATAATTCATGTGACGTGTATTGCTCATGCCTTGCATCGAGTAGCAGAAACTGTCCGATCTTTGTGACGTAGATTCCTTAATCTCCTCGGTTAAAAAAGTGTTCTTAAAAGCACCAAGTCGCATTAAAATGCTAAAAGATCTCTATCCAGACTTGTGCCTTCCACCAGAACCAATATTGACAAGATGTGGTACTTGGCTGGAAGCAGCTCAGTATTACTATGAAAACTACAATAAAATCAAGAATGTCCTTTCACATCTCGAAGACGACGCAGTAGCGATAAATACAGCCAAGTCTTTATTCGAGAAACCTAATTTAAGGAACGACCTTGCATTCATTTCTGACAATTGCGTATTTCTTGCACAAGCCATTACCCAACTTGAGTCCCAAAATGTTCGACTGGCAGAAAACGTGTCCAACGTTAAAAAAGTCAGCGAAAAGGTGGAAGGAATACCTGGGAGTAAGGGAGATCTGATCAGATCAAAACTGGTAGAAGTACTGAGCAAGAAAAAAGGGTGGGAGACCATCTGCCAGATTTCTGATATTATCAGTGGAACAGAAATCACCTCAGAACATCGTGTACCCTTTACAACCAACGAGATAACTTCTTTCAGCAAGGCACCTATAACATCTGTAGATGTTGAACGATCTTTTAGTCGTTACAAGTCCATCTTACGCCCAGATCGTCGTCACTTTACGTTCCAACATTTGAAATTTCATGTGGTTGCAAACAATTTCGAAGAGTGAAGTTTTCAAAATTGAAAATTTAACACATCTTTTTATAAATAGTAAAAATGTTCTTTGTTGTATAAATCATTATAACTTGTAAAAACAAATTATTTTGTTCCTAATAAATTATTATAAATTGTAAAAATGTTCTTTTCTTGTATAAATAATTATAACTTGCCCCCCCCCCAAAAAAAATTCCATTTTCATAAAAAAAAATGTCCATTTTACTTAAATATTCCAGAAAATATTTTAAGAAAATCACATATTTTCCACATAATTGACGAAAATAAATGCATATTTTAATTAAATATTTGGCATTTTTAAATACATAAAAATCCGTTCCTTAGTAATAACAGTCATACTGATTAGGAGGCCTCCAATAAATCAACCCCAATATAATGCTATTATCTGGAGTTTTAATACTAAGAACAATAATAGTGTTATCTAAGCTCGTAACATATCAGCAATGTTTATTAATCAGAATCATTAGTCTGCCACTAGGACACCCTAATGCCTTTTCTTTCACTGCCTCTGAGAGATAGCATTCAAAATTTTCCAAAAAAACTGGGCAATTTGAATTTACTAGATATGAGCCAAGTTTCAGTTTAACAGAGGATATATATTTGACAAGCTTGTGAATTTTTATCTAAATCAAATAATGAAGAAAAACCGCGAACATTCTGAAAAACGACATTTAATTTTTTATAATTGGAGCTAATATCTAAATTGTGGCTACTGATGTTAGTATTAATTTCACAATAAGAAAGATTTTGATTAAGAATAGAGCTACTTCTCTGCTTTTTTGTGGGGGCGAAAAAATTCTCCAATTTTTGAAGTTCTTGGAATCTTCTGAGTCCTCTTCCTCTTACTTTGTGTACTGCTTTCGGAGATATCAGTCGCATCGGATTCATCTAACTCTGCTTCATCCCCTAATAATCCTGGTACGTCTCTTTTAGGCTTGGCAATATTACTTAAATCCTCTTTTCTTGTTATCAGCAATGGGAGAGATGATTCAGATATTTTAACAAATATTTTGCCATTCCTTACCCAAACAAATTTTAGCAGATTGCTCTTCTTCATGTTTCGAGCCTCTCTGAAGATAGCTTAAAAAGTTAAGTATAAGGGGTGATTAAACGCTAAAACGTACACAAATCAGCAAGTACCCAACATTTCATTTAGACTTCCGCCCATAATCTCAGTCACTTAGAAACCTTCAAAAAAGCATATTGTAATAATTGATATCATTTAAGTAATTTTACTGCATTAAATTTTCATTAATATTTTTTAGAATTTATTAGATGTCACATACCCTTATGCTGGCCAGTTTATTCAAAATAATTTTTTTGTTAAAATTATAATGAAATATATTCAGTACTTATGAATATACACATATAAAATGTACAGTAAATACGCACATTATTTTAAATCTGTTCCAAACTATTCTTCAGATTGATCTTTATTATCACTTTATTCTGAGTACATTAAAATAAAAAAAGACAAAGTTAGTGTTGGTCTCTGTAGAAATTGGAATCACGGAGTTAAAACAAAATTTGAATCTTCAATTCGTCTTACAGAAGTATTCGAGAGCACAAGTTACACAAAGTTAATTGCAAATGGATTATTCAACAATAATTATTAATTTCTCATATCATTTAATGTAGTCCCTTAAATTGAGCACTTGTAGTAAAATACATAAATAATTAGCTGCCCCAAAAATATGCAAATCTACTATCTATTTATAAAACATTAAATTTATTAACATTAACAGAGGGGAGGTCTAGATTAAGAATGTAATTGAAGAAATTGGAAAAAAATAATTATTTAATACTAACAAGATTAATTAGTAGTATAAAAAGACCGATTAGAGATAAAAATTTTTGGCCCCTGGCCATATGGGGAGCAGGGCGAGATGCTGCAGGTGGGATTCCCCCCCTTCAACACCACAGTCTACACTAGAATGAATACGACAATGAATTGTCATTCGATTTGGAATTTTATGTGCGTACGTACGACACGGCGACATGCCCCCACTCTTAGGAACATACTTATGACAGGTGTCGCTTGCATCTTATCACATTCTGGCGTCATCTTATCATAATTTACGTCATTTTATCGTAATTTACGTCATTTTAACAAATTTTAATGTTATTAAGACTTAGAATATTTTTAATTCGAGGATTATAATAATAGTTGTTATTATTTTTAAGGTTATTAACACTTAGAAATATTTTTTTATCATATTTTATACATTCAATAATTGGAATATGTTCTAAATGGGAATAATATTAACTCGATTAGTAGGATAATAACACTTGGAAATATTTTTATCATATTTTATACATTTAACACTTAAAATATTTTTTAAATGGGAATATTATTAACACTAAGTAGCTTATTAATATAGGTATTAACTTAAGTTTAGTTCAAGATGGAAAGTGGCGCGGTAGGTCTTAATCAATAAGGGCAAGGGAGATTCGCTGCCAACATCCTTTCGACCACTGTGCATGCTCGATACGGCGGGCAAATTATACGAGAGGCTTCTGAGGGAACGGTTGAAAACCGCGATACTAGCCGCGGGAGACCTATCCCCTAGGCAATACGGTTTCCGGACAGGGCGATCCACCGTGGATGCGGTCAAGGAGGTCATTGAAGCTGTGAGAGAAGCAGAAGACCATAATCACCACTCCCGTCGAGTGGTTTTGTTGGTCACACTGGACGTGCGGAACGCGTTCAATTCCCTTCGGTGGATTGACGTGTTGCACGCTCTGGAAAACAATTTTCGTGTCCCGAAATACCTCCTGCGTGTCTTGAGTGATTATCTGTGCAATCGGATAATCATTTATCAGACTGCTGATGGGCCAAGATCCTCGGCGGTAACAGCGGGCGCGGCGCAGGGCTCAATATTGGGCCCAGATTTATGGAACGTAGCCTACGACAGTCTACTCAGACAAGATATGCCTGAGGAGACGGTGTTAGTGGGCTACGCAGATGATGTCGCGGCGTTAATTGCTGCTCGTGACACGGATAAAGCTCAGCTGAAGCTGAATCGAGTGATGCGGGTAGTAAATAGGTGGATGGCCGAACATGGTCTTTCTCTGGCGTTGGCCAAAACGGAGGTTGTTGTTTTAACGAAGAAAAGGATCCCGACCGACATCTCCTGGTTTGTTGGTGAGGTGGAGGTGATCTCTGGGAACTCCGTGAAATACCTGGGATTGACGGTAGACAAGAGGTTAAGCTTTGGTTTGCACGTCCAACAGGCTGCGAACAAGGCTGCGAAGAATGTTGTACTGCTGGGGAGGCTGATGGCCAACGTAGGTGGCCCGCGGTCAAGCACCCGGCGAGTACTGATGAGCGTCATCCACTCCACACTCCTTTATGGAGCGGAGGTAATTGCTGGGGTCATCCCTATCGCCCTCTTAGCTGGAGAGCGTAAGAGGCTATATGAAAGGAGGCAGGAAATGAATAGAGAAGCCGCGTCCAGGGAGGAGCGTTCCCGTACCGTGCTGGAATGGCAGGCTGCTTGGGACGAGGAGCCGCGTGGCCGATGGACCGCCAGGCTTATCAGAGATATTAGTGTCTGGATAGGGCGGTCTATCGGAGAAGTGGACTTTTACCTTACCCAACTCTTGAGTGGGCATGACCTTTTCAGAGCATACCTCAAGAGGATGGGTAAGGAGGCAGAAGAAGATTGTTTATATTGTCCTGGAACGAGAGACGACGCCTGCCATACCTTTTTTGTATGTGAAAGGTGGGGTCGCCCCAGAAGAGATTTGGAGCATATAATCGGGCGGTTGACTCCAGAAACGCTGGTGGAGGCGATGCTCTCTTGCGGAACTAATTGGTCGCTAGTGGCTGGTTTTGCAAGAGAAGTACTCGTCTCTAAAAAAAGGGGAATGGAACACAGTATGAGTAGGGTCCCCTGAGTAGGGGCAGGATTGAGGCCTAGCCTGATGTAATGCTGACATCACAGCGAATCCAGGCTAGGTCCGGAAGTAGAGGGGGGTGTTTTAGCCGGTAGGCCGCGAGGGAGTCCGGCACAATGTGCCTAAATTGCATTTCACCCCCTCATAAAAAAAAAAAAAAAAAAAAATATAGGTATTAACACTTAGAAATATTTTCGGAATAATATTTATGATTTACATATTTTTATTATATTTTATACATTTTTAAGAGTATTAATACTTAGAATATTTTCATTAGGGAAATAATATTATTACTTTTAGGGCTATAAACACTTATTTCCAATTCGGAATAGAAATAAACCCCATATGCTCCTGTGACGGGGAATCAACAGCCGAATCCAATCATATTATCTTGTCCTGCAGCAAGAACAAGAAAGGTAGGGATCAGCTGTAGAAGGCCATATTACAGACGAACTGCCCACTTCCGGCCAACTTAAACGCTATACTGACTTACCCAAACATTTACCTATACTTATATGACTACATTAGGACTAATAAAATTAAAATATAACTACGCAAATGTAACATACGGACAGTGACTTGAATACTACACGCTTTGATGGCTAATTTAACATAAAACCAAGAAAGAAGAATAATAATAATAAAAAAAATATTATGAACACTTTTAGTACGTTATTAACACTTAGAAATATTTTTATCATATTTTATACATTTTTAAGAGTTTAAACTTAGGATTCAAGATTGGCGAGGATTCGGTCAAATAAAAAACAAACTCGTCTTCTTGCCAACGTTTCGACAAATATGTTATATTGTCTCTTCAGAGCCTGGATATTACAAACACACAAATACAAACAATTCAGTAACAATAAAATAAGTAAAAAAAAACAGTAATCTAAAAATAAAAATACGATAAAAAATAAATAAATAAAATAAAATAAAATAAATTCTTTATAATTATTGAAAACTTACGTGGCTATGCGGGTTGGTAGAGTTAAGAAACTAAGAGCCAGAACTGGAGAACAGGTATATATAAGTGATAGATAAATAATAAATTATCCCTTATCAGTAAGGAACGGATTTTTATGTATTTAAAAATGCCGAATATTTAATTAAAATATGCATTTATTTTCGTCAATTATGTGGAAAATATGTGATTTTCTTAAAATATTTTCTGGAATATTTAAGTAAAATGGACATTTTTTTTTATGAAAATGGAATTTTTTTTGGTGGGGGCAAGTTATAATTATTTATACAAGAAAAGAACATTTTTACAATTTATAATAATTTATTAGGAAAAATATAATTTGTTTTTACAAGTTATAATGATTTATACAACAAAGAACATTTTTACTATTTATAAAAAGATGTGTTAAATTTTCAATTTTGAAAACTTCACTCTTCGAAATTGTTTGCAACCACATGAAATTTCAAATATTGAAACGTAAAGTGACGACGATCTAGGCGTAAGATGGACTTGTAACGACTAAAAGATCTTTCAACATCTACAGATGTTATAGGTACCTTGCTGAAAGAAGTTACCTCGTTGGTTGTAAAGGGTACACGATGTTCTGAGGTGACTTCTGTTCCACTGATAACATCAGAAATCTGGCAGATGGTCTCCCACCCTTTGTTCTTCCAGTACTTCTACCAGTTTTGATCTGATCAGATCTCCCTTACTCCCAGGTATTCCTTCCATCTTTTCGATGACTTTTTTAACGTTGGACACGTTTTCTGCCAGTCGAACATTTTGGGACTCAAGTTGGGTAATGGCTTGTGCAAGAAATACGCAATTGTCAGAAATGAATGCAAGGTCGTTCCCTAAATTAGTTTTCTCAAATAAAGACATGGCTGTATTTATCGCTACTGTTTCGTCTTCGAGATGTAAAAGGACATTCTTGATTTTATTGTAGTTTTCATAGTAATACTGAGCTGCTTCCAGCCAAGTACCACATCTTGTCAATATTGGTTCTGGTGGAAGGCACAGGTCTGGATAAAGATCTTTTAGCATTTTAATGCGACTTGGTGCTTTTAAGAACACTTTTTTAACCGTGGAGATTAAGGAATCTACGTCACTGAACAAAGATCGGACAGTTTCTGCTACTCGATGCAAGGCATGAGCAATACACGTCACATGAATTATCTTAGGATAAAATACCTGAATAGATTGCCCAGCCTTGACCATGTTGGGGGCAGCATCAGAGAGAAACAAAAGAACTTTTTCGTCCAAAACTCCACTGGGCCATAGGATATGCATTGAGGCATCAAAGAATCGTGAAATGGTGGAATGATTGCATTTTTCGAGAACCTCACAGTTCAAAAGGAATGGCTTTGAATCCACATCAGCATCACTGTCAAGTTTTCCAATAACTGAATTAGCAATATACCTGCCCTCAACGTCAGTGGTTTCATCAATTGACATCAAAATCG
This sequence comes from Rhodnius prolixus, assembly GCF_049639745.1. Classification (NCBI taxonomy): domain Eukaryota; kingdom Metazoa; phylum Arthropoda; class Insecta; order Hemiptera; family Reduviidae; genus Rhodnius; species Rhodnius prolixus. The sequence continues at coordinate 510,888 of NW_027411609.1, read as the reverse complement.
GTCCATCTTTGATATGTTCTCGAATTTTGGTTAGTGTAACTTTATAGATATCTTCCAGGTAGTTTTTCCGCAGAGTGCTCTCGTCAGCCATTTTTTTCCCAATATAGGTCTCTAAGAATCCTTTGAAATGAGGATTTTTAAGTTTGTGGAAAGGGATATCTGCTCTAACCAAAGCCCGACACAGATCTGTACTCAGAGTAGACTTACTTGATGATGGAGATGAAAGGAAGGCTTGATAGGACGTCCTCTCTTTCTTTATGTTTTTATTCTCTATGTGCGATCCGGTGGCAATATGTTGAGTGACTTGGGAACGTTGAGAGCAAGAAACGCGCTTGTCACAAGCTGTGCAGTACAAAATGTCTCCATCATGACGAAAAAGTTCTGCTGGAAACTCGCGAAGATATTTAGCAACCAGTTGTTTGTTTGAGGCCGATGTTCGTGGCATTTCACCCAAAAAAGAATACACTAAGTGACCGAACGAAATGAATTGGACACTTCAACGAACGAGCTGAAAGAACAGACAACGTCAGACAACTTCAAAGAACTAACAAGTGCCCGTCACTGTTTAGCAGCATTCTGTGTAAATTACAATAACCTTTGTACCCACTGTGATTCACAGCCCTACAGTCTGTGGTTCACAGTTCCTGTCAACCACCTCCCAATTATGAAAATATGCCCAAAATGAAAAATATGTACATATTTTGATTAAATATGTAGAAATATTTATTTATTTTAATCAAATATGTATAAATATGAGATAACATCCAAATATGTGGAAAAAATGTGAAATAAAAGTTGACTCAAACGGCTTAAAAAGTGTCAGTATGAATACTTCTAGCTGAAAAACGTCTGTAAATTGTAAATAGAAAAAAATATGTAAATACATACGAATCCGTTCCCTACTTATCACTAATAGAGAAAAATACTTTTTTGTTAATAATTAAAAAAACTACTCGATGAGAAATCACTAAATTTTCTCAAAACAAACTATAATGCACTATGTAGTTGTAAATTTTCAAAACAAACAGATTTGAAAAACTTAGGAAAAAAGCTAGTTTTTCACGGACACGATGTGAAGCGTACACGAGCAAACAAACAAATAACTGTCCTGCCCATTATCAGTTTCAATATTTTTCGGTACTCTTCCACTTAAAATAAAAATATTATTCATAGCTTGAGTGATATCTTTAGCGCTTTTGGATTTAACAGGCTCCACCCAGGCGTATTTTGAAAAACAATCAGTCACTGTTAATATATATCCTTAACAAAACCTTACAGTTTAAAAAGTTAAGTATAAGGGTTGATTAAACGACAAAAGGTACACAAATCAGCAAGTACCTATCATTTCAATCAAACTTCACCTCGTAATAATTTCAGCCATTTAGAACCGTTTTGGAAAAGCTTATTTTATTTAAATTGGTTTCTAATTTTTCGCCATTTTTATAAAAGATTTCTCTTACTATTAAGTTTTCTGAGAACATTTCCCAGTGAACTGTGTCTTCATGCATCCTTACAGAAGATATTCAAAACAAATAATAACAAATGTAACAATTGATATCATTTAAGTATAATTTTACTGCATTAGATTTTCATTAATATTTGTTACATTTTATTACACGTCACAGACCCTTATGCTGGCCATTGTTTTATCAATAAAATATTTTCTGCTAATACAAAAATGCAGTTTATATTACGGCTTAATAAATGTTAGTAAACAGGCATTTTAATTTAACTCTGTTCCCAATAAATCTTTTTTTATCTTTACTATACTCTTCATTTTGAATAATCATCACACGTCCTCGTATACCCTACTCACATCACACGCACATTGAAATAGAAAAAGATAAAGCTAGAGTTTCTCTATCACTGTTACAATTTGAATCACGGAGTTAAGAGGAATTCCACTCTTGAATGGCTAATAGCTAGAAATACCTATTTTTAATAATAATTCATTTCTAAATTATAAACAAATTAAGTCCTTTTGATGAAATACTTGTATAGAATTTTGATAATCAAATAATTAGTAAAAGTAATAATAATTACCTGATCTAAAAATATACGATATCTTTATCCAATTTACTAAAGAGTTAAAAAGCTATACAAGGACTGACAGGAGAGTAGACGGAAAATAGGCAGACCTAGAAGGAAGTGAATGAGGAATTGAAGGAAGGCCTCAGAAAGCTGCGAATCAGGCAATGGCAAAAAAGTTCTGTGTAGAAATGCTTGGAGAACCAAGACTGTGGAGGTCAACGTCCTATGCTGACTGTTTCACTAGAAGACAAATAAAAAAATCATATGTATAATCAGATGAGGAAAGATTTAAAGGAAGCTGTATACATTAATACATTGTACTATTTTTAATTAACATTTGACCATTTGGTACAGTGCCAATCTGTTCAATCAAAGGATGAACTTAAGCCGATGATGTATAAAATATTTCCTAAATTGCACTTAAATCTAAAAAAGTAAAAGTAATAATATCAATAATTTCGTAATACGATATGTTCGTGTTGATGAATTTTCTTAAAAACGTTTTATGATTTTTTAATTGTATAATAGAATAGCGTCTCATTAAAAACCTGTGTATTAATCATTTAATAACTCCTATTACAATCAATTTCGCGATTATTATTTGATTGAGGAAGACATTTTGTTTTTGTTAAGTTGATAGGGGGGAAAGGGCAAATATTATTCACAGTTTGCAAACATGGATATTGGGTACTACTATTTAAACGACGGTATTGATTTATCGCGTCCGTATTTACTTTTATTTTTGACGGATCGAAATCAATTAAATACAAGCCGTTTAAATTAGTGACCCGCGAGAGAGCTACATAGTGAATGCCCGGTGCAAACACTTCTTTTCCAAAACTCGTAAATAAACAATCCAAGGTTAAGTCTTGAGATCTGTGGATAGTTACCGCGTACGAAAGAGAAGTGTTTGCACCGGGCATGCACTATGTAGCTCTCTCGCGGGTCACTAATTTAAACGGCTTGTATTTAATTGATTTCGATCCGTCAAAAATAAAAGTAAATACGGACGCGATAAATGAATACCGTCGTTTAAATAGTAGTACCCAATATCCATGTTTGCAAACTGTGAATAATATTTGCCCTTTCCCCCCTATCAACTTAACAAAAACAAAATGTCTTCCTCAATCAAATAATAATCGCGAAATTGATTGTTTCCTATGCACGTAAATATTTTTCAACAACAGAAATCGCGCTTGTACTCTTTCTAAAGGAAAAGGTTTATTATTTACGACGACAATTAAAGAATCAACGAAATTTCCTTTATAAACAAACCGTTCCACTACACCAATTGTTCCGTTTACAATTCCGTTAGCAATATCGATATTTCTTTTAATCATTATTTTCGCGCCAACAAATGAATTTATAGTTTTAGATAAATTAGCTGTGCGGGAGACGTCTTCCGAAATTTTAGAAATTAACAAGTTCAAATCTTTTATTTTTTTATTCGAGAGTTTAAAATTATAATCAATTTCATCGATACTTTCTATTGTCAGTATTTGTTTTGCGAATTTATCAGAATTAAGTTTATTAAAAGTTACGCACTGAGCTTTAGTCGCGAAGAGGCATAACGGATTTTTACCGGAATCGACTAATTCTTTATAGCTTTGAATTACATTATTTAAATCGTTATTTGGTAGCAGACGTGAGTTTAATAGTGAAATGTCTTCTTCGCAGATATTACCGACCGAATGTTGAGTAAGGTATTTATAAAACCGCTTTTATCATTTTTTTTTGTCTTACGTTAATTTTTAATTCGTCATATTCGAAAATCGACCAAACATTAACTGAAACGATAGATCCGAGTTTGGATTTACATTCGATGTGGGTTAACTGTTTAAAAACTTGATTACCTTTAACTGGCTGCAATTGTAACAAATCACCGAAAAGTAAAATATTAAAGTTACCGAAAGTTTCATTATTTTTGGCAATTTCCGTCAACCGTAGATGAATATAAGCGAAAACGAGACTCGAAACTAAACTAATTTCATCTATTATTAACAATTTCATGTCTTTTAGAACGTGCCTAATCGCCCGACAACTTTCAACGTTTAATTTATTATATTCGGCGGTTTGTTGGTGCTCAACCGGGAGCGATAAAAACCGGTAAATGGTGACGCCATTTACATTATATGCAGCCAGGCCGGTCGGAGCCGTTATAGCCACTGAAATAGTGTCTTTCTTAGGCGGAAATTTATTATTAATCCAAACTTTTAACGCTTTTAAAAGATACGATTTACCCGTACCGCCTACACCAGAAACGAATAATTTAATTTGACTACTGCATTTATTATGACTTTGGTCGATAAGACTTTTAGTTATTTTATTAAAAATCCGGCATTGATCTTCATTTAGGTTAAATACATTATTATCGCGGTCAGTACGATATTGTTGGTAGACAACGCCGCGCAAACTTCTAACATCGCCACGTCCTCATTCTGAACTTCTCGGATAATATTATCCTCATCTAAATTTATGAAATTCTCTTCTTTGAATTCTACAATTTTTCTGTGAAGTTCCTTGATTCCTTCTTCAATCATAATTAATTTATCGTGGTAAGTCATGGCCTATTAATTCCGCGGGATAATGCTCAAACGCTTCCTGGTACGTCCGAAAACCTTTTAGAATATCCGATTCATTTCGCCACAGTTTAAAAAGTAGCAAAAGGGAATGATAATACTTATTGCGATCTTGCTCAGTATTTAAAGTTTTGTAAATGGGGTGTTGTATTACGTAAGGTTTGCCGCGCTTTCTTAAAATAACATTATTTTTTAATTTTATTCGGTTTTCGGCTTCTAATTGATCGCGTGAAAGATCGTGATAACGACAGAAATCGTACAAGTTTAAATTTTCAAGATCGTCGGGTCGATTCAGATAGTAATCGTTTAGCCATGACTTCAAATATATATCCGTAGAATTAGCCGGCATATTTTTTAATTGGTTATACGGTTTTAAACATCGTTTTCTATTCTCGCGAAACGTGGTGCTGATATATCTCATATCTTCCGATTTACAGTACAAATGATGCCCGAGTAACCGATCCACTGTTTCGTATAACCCGATCTGCCGATGCGTTAATTTTTTTAAGCCTAAACTCCACAACGCTTTTTATTCGATTCTTTACATATATCAGCCCATAGATCTTCTAATTCCGTTTTTTCATTTTTAGATATATAACTAGTTACGAAAATTACCAATCTCAAATCTCCGTCTTTAACAAATTGCACGTCAACGTTAAACCCGCCGGAAGCTAATAGAAGGACAGGGTTGTAATCGTTAATACGTACCTCACTTCGCTGTCTAGGCAAGTCGTAAACACGTTTCGGACCGGAACCATTAACTCTAGACGCGATTGTGGAAATACTGTCATTAATTATTAATTCGTCGGTAACTTTACGCGGAAATCCAAAGTGACATTTAGTATACATTTTTTGTTTAACGCGATATTTACGTTGACAGTGTGAGTTGCACTTATGCATTTGATATTTCCGAACATACGAGTGTAAGACAGGTGACTCTGAAGGATCCCGCAACCGAGCACAAATGTATGTGTTAATAAAATCGGCAACGTTTTTTAAGGAGTAGTTATTAATTTCCGGACTATCTCGAATCCACAATAACATGTGGTAATGCGGCGCCCCTCTTTCCTGATATTCTACGCGACACAAATAATGTTCAACAAAACCTAATACCGGGTTTATTTTATCGTTTATTAGGAACTTGAACATATTTCGGATGAGACGGTGATAATATCTACGTACGCTAGTCGGATCTAACGCACATAACTCCCCGGCGGACATTTTCTCCACGTTAGGAACATCTTTATTAATTTTGACAATGTATTGCAATAATTCGGAATGATCATATTCTGCACATGACAAAGTTACAAAAAAAGTCGGCGCCCCAAAATCGCGTGTCATGGCATTGAGTTCTTGGCATCAACGTTGCCAATACTCTTTAGTACCCCGAAACGAACTAAATAGATTAATTTATTGCTGTTCTAACTGTCCATCGTTTACGGTAACTTTAGTTAAAATATCTTTGACCGTGTACGGTTTATACGCGCGAACGTTTAACAAATGCGCAATGGCCCCGCCTAGGTATCTAAATTCACTATCGTTTAACAAGTGAAATAAATAACAAGGATCCCGCCGAAACCGCCCATCTTTATTCAATATTCGCGTTTTACGATATTCAGCGTCTGAAAGAGGAATTTCTCTATTTACGTCAAATTTTCCGAACCTGCCTTTAGGAAATAAATGCGGGAAGGTCAAATAATCTAAATTACTACCAAAAACCGACACGTAATTTCCCTTCATTTGTTGCATTTGATAAGATTCGATTTCGCTAGATTTAATTGCACTCATATTTATCGGATGAAGGGAGTGAAAAGTATAAAATCCGGTTTTGTAAAAAGTTGTACTATCTACTTTCTTTATGGAAGCCCCGGATACATCCTTAAAAGTACATTTATTACCTATATTTTAGTTAATAGTCTGTAACAATTTTACATTTAGATTTACTTTTGCGTATAACGGGTTAATTTCTTTTAAAGCAGCAATCGCTTTGTAAATTTTATTCGCGCTCACTAAATCTTGCCATATGACTCGGTTTTGTGTAGGTACGCCATTAACCAGTACAACCACTTCATGATTTTGGGGCAGTTCATTCGGAAGTAAGTCCGTTTTTCTGCAAAGGGAGGGGCAAATAAGTGACGCGACCCTTTAACCCTTTAAGTTTTTCACTGACCGCAATTTTCCCTTTTTTCGGCTGGAGACGAATAACACATTGAAACGATTTAACTAATTGGGTCAGCATCGTTTCGAAAATATTCAGCTTACCAACTTCTTCAGGCACGGGATCTACTTCTAAACAGTTATAGGCGGCGCGTCCGGGAATACAATTATGATTCAATTTTCGTGCACAGTATGTACAAATTTTAAGACCGTCACGGTGAATATTATCATACTTTTTATTAACACAATCAATTATAGCCCGCCATGATTTGTTACTATTTTGAAAATTAATGAAATCTTTTAGCTCCTCATCGTAAATTAACATATCGCAACAAGCACAGAATTTTTCCGGAAAAGAAGTTACTTTACTTTTTAACGAAGACAAGTTTTTCTTATATTTATTCAAAATATTTATTTCGTTGGTGTCGCAACTAGTGGAAGGTACATATTTTTTAAATTTGTTAGTGTCGATTTTAAGATTCCCGAGGAACTTTTTTAAATCATTAACCGACCATAAAATAGATTCGACATTATTTGTTTTATTTATACACGAATTTACAAGATTAATTTTGAAACATACGAGGTGTCATCAAAAAGTAACGGGAATTTTTAAATTTCGCGGGTTTGGAGAGTCTGATTGTAAAAATTTTTTTTTTATTTTGTTGGTACACATGCCCCTGAAGTACGATAAAATTTTCAGTAATATTCATTGTTTACTTCTTAAGTGGCAGCCGTTAAGGTTAGACGTGTTTTTCGAGCTTGGCGATTTTTGTTTGTTAAAAAAAATGGATCAAAGAATTTGTATTAAATTTTGCGTAAAAAATGAAATAAAGTGTGTGAAATGTTAATAAAGGCATATGGTGAGTCTGCTATGAGTAAAACAAGGATTTACGAGTGGTATAAGCGTTTCCAAGATGGCCGCGAAAACGTTGAAGATGACGAACGACCTGGACGTCCAAGCACATCAACAACCGATGAAAACGTGAAAAAAGTGAAAGAAATGGTTATGAACGATCGCCGAATCACAATCAGAGAAGTCGCTGATGATGTTGCCATATCAATTGGCTCATGCCATGAAATTTTTTCGGATGTTTTGGGTATGAAACGTGTGGCAGCAAAATTTGTTCCAAAATTGTTGAATTTTGAACAAAAACAGCGGAGAATGGAAGTTGCTCAAGAGTCACTCAATGAAGTCGACAACGATGCGGATCTACTGAAACGTGTTATAACAGGTGACGAAACATGGGTTTACGGATATGATGTCGAAACTAAGGCTCAATCGTCCCAGTGGAGGCATTCTGGATCGCCAAGACCGAAAAAGGCTCGACAAGTGCGGTCGAATGTGAAGGTTATGCTCACTGTGTTCTTCGATTTTAATGGCGTAGTGCATCATGAATTCTTGCCACAAGGTCAAACAATCAATAAGGAGTACTACCTACAAGTTCAACGCCGTTTGCGTGAAGCAATCCGAAAAAACGCCCGGATTTGTGGCAAAACAATTCATAGATTTTGCACCACGATAATGCACCTGCTCACACTTCATTGCTTGTTCGTGAATTTTTGGCCAAAAACAAAACTTTAACGATGCCCCAGCCTCCATATTCGCCAGACATGGCTCCATGTGACTTTTTTCTATTTCCAAACATAAAGAGAACATTAAAAGGCCGTCGTTTTACAAGCATAGATGACATTAAAAGCGAATCGCTGAAAGAGCTGAAAGCTATCACAAAGATTGAGTTTCAGAAGTGTTTCGAGGATTGGAAAAAGCGCTGGCACAAGTGTATTGTATGCGAAGGGGACTACTTTGAAGGCGACAATATTAATGTAGATGAATAAATAAATATTTTTTCAAAAAACGAAAATTCCCGTTACTTTTTGAACACACCTCGTATATTACGCATAGTGTAAATCTGCCTTTTAATGTTCTTAAACGCGGTGAAATAGACCGATAATTCCGAAAGAAGTTGTAAAAGTGTACTGCATTTAAAAATGCTGTGGGGTGAAGCGCAGTGTATGGTGTGTCCTTTTTTATTGTGATGTGTGTACCTACATGTGTTCGCAAGCTTTCTGATTGACATTGCATTCGTATTGCTGTTAACAAATGCTACTAATTTATCTAAAATAGTGCTCATACATTGTTTTGAAAATTTACAGGTGATACCGCAAGGCCATTCTACAATATTATCACCTTTAGTAATGTACTTTTTAAAATTGTGTCCGTTCAAGAAAACGTGCTGACTATCAGCGAGTAATACATGTCCGGGAGGAATTACGCTGTAAGAAGTTTTGTTGAAATACGGTTCAGAATGTATAGTGTATATTTGTTTACCGCCGAAAACTTACAATATTTTTAGGGGTTAGAGTTTTAATTTTATTTATTTCGAACTTATTAGCGGCCTCGTCAACAACGGCTTTTAATTTTTTATTTAGATACCTGAAGAAAGAGCGAGCGATTCCGACTAAATGATTACAATGTTTTATCAGGTAATAAAACTGTGTGCGTTTGGTTTGATTTCTTACACTGCGGTGTTTATTAAACTTACGATACCGTTTTAATGTTGAACACAATTTGTTTATTAGCGCGCATTCGGCTTGAAATGTATTTATTTTCTTTCGAATCTGCATCCGTTTTTTTAATAAAGTTGCAAATGACGCTGAGGGTTTATTTACGTTTTGACGAGTCAAAAAGTACCGTATATTTTTTTTCAAATTAATAACAGCCCGATTCTTTTTATCATACCGTTTTTGTCTAATGTTGACTTTGTTTCTTTTCATTTCATTGTATTCTCTTTGAATTGTAATTTTTTTGTTGCTGTTCGTTCTGTCTTTTATTTTTTGTTTCCTGGCTATACCAACTTTGTGGGCAACATTATATACTCGTTGTTGTTTCTTTTCTTGTTCTCTATCAGTTGTATCATATTCACTCTGTTTTTTCTTTATTTCTTCTTTAAGAGCTAAATTATACTCACTCTGTTTCTTCTGTATTTCCTCTTTATGAGCTAAATTATACTCACTCTGTTTTTTCTTTATTTCCTCTTTATAAGCTAAATTATACTCACTCTGTTTTTCCTTTATTTCTTTTTTGTGAGTGACGTTATACTCACTCTGTTTTTTCTGAATTTCCTCTTTATGAGCTAAATTATACTCACTCTGTTTTTCTTTATTTCTTTTTTGTGAGTGACGTTATACTCACTCTGTTTTTCCTTTATTTCTTTTTTGTGAGTGACGTTATACTCACTAAGTTTTTTCTGAATTTCCTCTTTATGAGCTAAATTACACTCACTCTGTTTCTTCTGTATTTCCTCTTTATGAGCTAAATTATACTCTCTCTGTTTATTTTTTTTATCATCTTTATGAGCAAAATCATGCAGCCTCTGTTTTTCTTTTATTTCTACATTTTGTCTTAAATTATATTGTCTCTGTTTTCGTACTATTCCCTCGCGATTTTTAACGTAGTACCGATGTTGCTTAGTTGTAGTATAGTTTTCGAGCTCAGCAGTGCTGTCAATCGTCTGTCTAATACCCGTTACTAAATTTTTAATTATTTGCTTTCTATTTCGGTATTTAGAAGGCATTATTGTAAATAATTATAGTATTAAATAATTAATAATTAGTATAAAATATAAATACTTAACGTATTTTTTTCGTATACTCTGAAAACAAAAACGAACACAAAATTAATTCTTAGGTTCGCAAAGAAAAGAAAATTTTGCTTGATACAATAAAAATTATAAAACCTCTTTATAGAAGTAATATTGGGAATATTATAATTTCATGTATGAACAAAAAAGTAAGTTAGAACAGTAATTGACAACAAACAGTGATGGCAATTTTTAGTATTCCAAACTGAATAAGAGTTATGGCGTAAAACAGATTTCTGACATAAAAATAATTAAATACCCCAGAGAAAAATACAATGAGAATGAGAAATCTGCAATTCTCAAAACGAGAATGAAATGCAATGACAGAGAATTGAGAAAAGACCAAGTTTATTGAGCTTGTCAGTAATGAAGTTAATAAAAGAAGCTATTTCCAAATAGCAAAATAAGTTCTGCACAGAATGTAACTCAACATTGATATAAACGAAGTGTATTAGACTATTCAAAGGCTAGCTAAAAAGTTACGAAAGTTAGCTGTTTTAAAAATACAATATGAACCCCTGACTTCTTTTCTTAACGTACATGTTTAGAAATTGTGGAAAAAAGATTTTATTCAGCATTGTGTATGTTCACTCCAACCAAATAATACTTTTGAAGTATGCCGCGTGTTGAACAAATAAACATTGTTGATCTTCATGAGTACATAATTTTTCTAAAGAAGCAAGAAAACAAAACAGAAAAAGAGGGAAATCCTTTCTGTTAAGTAGTGTACTAGGAACCTTCCATTTGAGAGATTTTATTTGCTAAGCAACAGTTGTGGTTACCTAATAGAAATGTAATGTACCTGCTTCTTGCGATTTTCGTGAATTAAAAAAAGTAAAATTGAGGCAAGCCTATTAGAATTAATTTGAATTTGTATGATCGGTATGCATTTGCACCATGTGATTTTTTGCTTTTTACATATGTGGTGTTAATATCTTTGTATATTTTAGTTACATTAAAGTTTTCTATTCTAGCTGAACCTTTCGTTTTTTTTAATGAAATCCAACAGGTTATGGGCCCAGGACAGTTAGAATAGAAGAACAATTCGGAGTGTTTGCGTTTAAGTTTTGCTTTGCACTGTGTATTATCGGATCCTTTTTGTTTTGGTATATTGGCAATGGATTCACGAGGAATTATTGTTATTGACAAATTGTTGGGCCAGTCAAATTGGAAAGACTGGAAGTTCCAGGTGAGGATCCAATTACAATGTAACGATGCAATGCAGGCTATAGATGGCACACTTTTAAAGCCGACACAGCTGCCACTTAAAGCTACATCCAAAGATGTGGAAGAATATAATAAAAGTTTGATTGCTTATAACAGAATAGAGTACTATGCTCAAGGCTTGATTGCTTCGAGTGTAACTCCTGAAGTAAGGAAACTTATTAATATGTGTACTACATCAAAACACATGTGGGATAAGCTACACAGCATTTATGAGCAGCGTACTGAGCAGCGTCAGGATCGGTTGTTTAATGAATTTTTTGGCATAAGAGAAAAGGATACATCTGACAATATTGCGGGGCATATAGCCAGGCTCGAAAAGTTGTGGGAGGAGTTGAAGGACGAGACGTGGAAGGAAGATAAGGTAAAACTTCCAGATTCCCTGTTTTTGAATAGAGTGCTAAACACCTTGCCTGGTCAATATTTTGAATTTATTAATGCCTGGGAGTCCGTGTCCAAGAAGGACCGTACCATTGACCTATTGAGGGAGCGGTTATGCACGGTTGAATTGCGGTTCAATGAGAGGTCCAGTGTGTGCTCGGGTGATGTACAGAAAGACTCCGTGGCATTGGTAGTATCAAAAGAAAAGAATGTCTCCAAAGACTATAGAACGTCCAGAAGGGGGCCTCGCTGTTATTTCTGCAGCGAGTTCGGACATGTCGTCAAATATTGTCCAAATAAACATGGAAAGGACGCCAAATCTGACCAAGGTGCGCGGGATTCTGCTTTTTTTGGAGCCTTTGAGGCCAACACTTCTGGGAGTGATGAATGGTTTGCGGATTCTGGTGCAACTCATCACATGACTATGAATAAAAATTTTTTGTTTAATTACCAACTTTTTCCAGCTTTGCAACCCGTACTTATTGGGAATGGACAGCACATGATGGCTATTGGTAAAGGAAACGTTAAAGTTGAAATGCAAGTCAATCAAGGTTGGAAGAAGGGTACCTTGTACGATGTTTGGCTGGTTCCTGATTTGAGTAAGAATCTTTTTTCTATTTCCTCTGTTGTTAGTAAAGGATTAAAGGCGGTTTTTGACTCAAGAGGCTGTACTATTATGAGAAAGAACACTGTAGCTGCCACGGCGACAAGAAGCAACGGTATTTTCAAAGTGGATATGAGGGTAGTTCTGCCTGAGACACCACTTGGAACTTCTCCTCAAGCGAATTTGGCTAATAAGCTGGACAGCCTACAAGTATGGCATGAGCGTTTGAGTCATCAAAACAAGAAGTACGTAGGAAAGTTTTTAAATGAAAATGGCGTGAATTTTGTCGATGATGATTTCTTTTGTGAGGCTTGTCTTTACGGCAAACAGAGCCGCATGAGTTATGGGCAACGAACCGTGAAACCCATGAAACCTGGCGAACTTGTGCATGCGGATGTATGTGGCCCTATGCCAGTCGCATCCTTGGGTGGATCACAATATTTTTTAATACTCAAAGATGACTACAGTAAGTATAGGAGTGTCTATTTCCTTAAACGAAAGTCTGAAGTATCAGACAAATTGAAAATATTTTTAGCCGAAGTTCGTACACGCGGTCACACATTGAAGGAGGTGCTGACGGATGGGGGTACTGAATTTAACAATGGTGATGTTAAGGAAATTATTGAGAAGGCGGGCTTGTCTCATCGGGTGACGATGCCCTACTCGCCGGAACAGTGCGGTGGCGCAGAGAGAGAAAATCGCACAATAGTTGAAGCTGCACGGAGTATGATACATGCCAAAGGGTTACCGGAGAGTCTGTGGGCTGAAGCTGTTAATACTGCCACATACGTGATTAACAGGACGGGGCCCACACCAGTGGATAACAAGTCTCCCTACGAATTATGGTTCGGTAGGAAAGCTGCTATTAGTCATCTGAAAGTTTTTGGCACCGAATGTTTTGTGCATGTCCCAAAGCAGCAGAGAAAGAAATGGGATAAAAAAAGTAAAAAGGGATACCTCGTTGGATATTGCCATGACAAAGACGGTTTTAGAGTTTGGATTCCCCAGAGAAATGATGTAATTACCAGTCGCGACGTGGTGTTTAAAAATGAAGAAACAAGTTTATGTTCTGCAGAAAGTAAGATACTAGAAGAACGCCTGGAAGAAGAGACTGGTCCTGATCTTGTGTATATTCCGGTTCCTACGATGGGCAATGTGGAACAAGTTTCCACAGTTGATGATGAGATGGTTGAAGAAATGTCGAGCCCCAAAAGACTGAGAGACAGAACTGCGCTGAGAAAACCCATTCACCTGGAAGATTATGCTATGTTAGCTGCGTGTGAGGAGCCGCTAACACTGGAAGAGGCACTGGAATCCGAGGAGGAGCCGAGCTGGAGAGAAGCCATCAAAGAAGAACTTGCATCGCTGGATGAAAATCAAACATGGACTCTTGTTGATCTGCCTGAAGGAAGGAAGGCAATAGACAATCGATGGGTTTTCAAGAGAAAGTACAATTCTGATGGAACTATAAGACATAAAGCCAGATTAGTTGCTCGGGGTTTCACCCAGAAGCCTGGGGTTGATTATAGAGAAACGTTTTCACCAGTAGTAAGATGGGATACTGTTAGGGCGTTTTTAAGCGTAGTTGAATCTAGAAATTTTATTTTGGGTCAATTTGACATTAAAACGGCTTTTCTTAATGCGAATATAGATGAAGAAATTTATATGAGGCAACCGAAAGGTTTTAGTGATGGCTCGGAGCGTGTTTGCCTGTTAGAGAAAAGTTTATACGGCCTTAAGCAGGCATCTAGGAAGTGGAACCAAAGGTTTGTCGATTTTTTGGAGAACTGTGGCCTAGTTTGTAGTGACGAAGATACATGCTTGTTTATTTCCTCAGATCACTCCTTGATCTTGATTTTGTATGTCGATGATGGGCTTGTGGCTGTCAACAAACGAGAAGTTTTGGATGTTTTCTTTTTGAAACTGCAGAAGGAATTTAAAGCAACTGTGAGTTACAGTGTGAACCAATTTCTAGGTATGGAACTAAGTCAGCTACAGGATGGCTCTATCTTCATAAGCCAACAGACGTATGTGAAGAAGGTTATTAGTAAGTTTGGCATGGTTGAGGCGAACCCTGTACTGACACCTGTTGATCCCAGCCATCTCGCCGAAGTTTGCACTGAGAATCTAGATAAGTCCTATCCTTACCGCGAGCTGGTAGGTAGCTTAATATATTTATCCATTGTCACCAGACCCGATATTTCGTATGTTGTAGGTGTGTTGTCACAGGTATTGGACAAACCCAAACTCAAACATTGGAATATGGCTAAACGTTTGCTGCGCTACATTAAGGGGACGCAAGATTTTGGAATTCACTACCAGCAGGACTCAAACCGGAAATTGGAAGTATATACCGATGCTGACTATGCAGGTGATTCAGGTGATAGAAGATCAACTACAGGATTATTTTTCCGCTATTGTGGAGGGGCTGTTAGCTGGAGGAGTAGCAAGCAGAAGTGTATAGCACTTTCCACCACAGAAGCCGAATTTATTGCTGCCAGTCAAGGAGCGAAGGAAGCTATATGGCTGTCCCGTTTGTATGCCTCTTTGGTTGGCTCAGCTGATGTTCCAGCGCTAATGATTGATAATCAGAGTGCTATTCGACTGATTAAGAACCCGGAGTTCCATAGTCGCACTAAACATATTGATGTACGATACAAGTTCGTCAGAGAAAAGTACCAGGAGGGTGGCCTACAGGTGCAATATGTACCTAGTGAATACCAGATTGCAGATATCTTTACGAAAGGACTTTCAAGACCCCGCTTCGAGAGCATGAGGGAGAGTTTGGGACTAATTTCTAAGGGCGCTCTTTCATCAACCTTTTAAATTGGACTTTAAAGGGGGGGTTCAAATTAAGAGGGAGTATTAGAATTAATTTGAATTTGTATGATCGGTATGCATTTGCACCATGTGATTTTTTGCTTTTTACATATGTGGTGTTAATATCTTTGTATATTTTAGTTACATTAAAGTTTTCTATTCTAGCTGAACCTTTCGTTTTTTTTAATGAAATCCAACAAAGCCTACCTAGCACCCTCTCTATATTCATTTTTTAATCAATTTCTTTTTAGATAACTGTTTCAAATAAAAGCTGTATATTTAATGTATGTAACAGGGCACGTAGAAAATCGATATAGCCGAAAGTGAACAAATATTTAATTAAGTTGTTGGTGCTTTTGAAGCAGGTAAATGGATAAGAAAATAATTCGAGATATACAATGAATAACCTTCATTGCAAGTTGATTTATCAATTAATATGATTTTGTGTCAAAAATTTAAAAAGATCGGAAAACTTTCCTCACCTCAAGCAGGTAAAAATAATGTTGCGAGTTGGTAAAAAAAAAGATAAATAAATAAAAAATTAAGTAGAAGAAGTGCATCACAAATCTTCAACAAGCAGATAATTACTTTCTTTTGATCTAGCTACGAAAGCAATCTAAGAAGTATTACTTGATCTAAGCAATATAATAACTTATCGAAACAAGAAGTTGTTTCAATCTTAAGAATCAATCAGAACTATGCTCACTTTTTGACGAGGCATCAGCAATTAAGGTATAATCAATCTTACTAAAAAATCTTAAATCGGCTAATTTCAAAATTATTAATATTAAACTAAATAATTTCAAAATATATTCTTACAAAATTAGGAATGATGTGTGAATATCTGTGTAAACTATATCTTCAACAAAATTTTCTAATAAGTAATAAAATCGCAAAAATTGCTAGCACTGTTTTCAACAATTGTTAAAAGACGTTTGAATTAGGTTAGGTTATATCTTTACTCCAATGTTATACAGTGTGTGCACTCAATGAAAGAGCGGGAAATCACACTACTAATGCTTTTCTTTTTATTAAAAACCATTTTTATTGCTCTCATATTCAGGTAAAAAATTAAAGTCGTAGAAAATTATGTTTTTAATAACTTAGTTAGGAATTAATTGTAAATATTGTTAAAAAAAAATTGTAGAAGTAAGTTCGTTACTGTGGGGTGCGCTGGTTGTTAAGTTGGAGGTTCAATAAGGTTTAGGGACACAAAAGGTTACGTTGCAAAAATATTATAATACGTTGGATGTACGTGCTTTTCAAACACGTTCATTTAATATTAATGTTTAGAATAATTAAAAAGATTTTTAGAAAACCATTAATAGTAAAATTGTTGTGGGTTTGTTTTAATTTTAAACTTAATTTTGGGTTTTTAATTGTTCAACCTGTATTATTTTAGCCTCCTTTTTATTCAACGACCAAAAAAAGTACTTTTTGGATAGATTTTCTTTTTGATCTATTTTGCAAAGTTACCTATCTGGTTTACAGATTTTTTTAAAAATTTGAAATAAGCAATACTATCATTATAAGCTGATAAGGTGTTAAATCGGAACCGTAACCCTTACTGGAGAGATCTTTTTAAAGAATGATTATAGTTGCGGTCCCCAAACCATCCTCAATAACAATTTTTTTGAAAAAGCGTTTTGAATAAAAAAGGAAGGTATTTGTACGTAAATAGAAAAATTAAATTTAAAACGCAAAGAGATGAAGATTTTGAATCGAACATCAATTCATTGATGTAAATCGGTTCACTCATTGATAAGTTTCACGATTGCAGCACGATTACAGTAGGAGTAAGAGCATGATGGCACTTCACAGCCACGTAGAGAAGCTTTATTCACTTTTTCATGCTAAATTTTATCAAAATCGGACTAAGCGTTATAGAAATATTGGTAATAATAGTTTTAGAAAGGGCCTTATTTGAGTGGGGCGAACTCCCCTCCTTATTAGGCACAGCGTCAGACTTTCAAAGGACAAATCTGTAAAAAAATTTGATTCGAATGACACTTCATTCATGAAAATCGGTTCACGTGTCGATAATTTGGAACGATTGCTATACTTCCCCTTAAAAAGCGTAAGAGCTACCGCTACTTTAATGTTTCGTAGGGGAGCCCTAACTCTATCATTCTACCAAATTTTATCAAAATCGGGCCAAGATTTACAGAGTGATTAGTAATAATAATTTTGGAGGGGGCCTTACATAAAGGAGGCTAACCCCTCTCCCATTCGACGTACAGCGTCGAGACCCCCAAAAGGCACATCTACATAAAATTTCGAATCGAATGACACCTTATTCAAGAAAATTGGTTCACGCGTTTAGGCGCTACGTTGTTTACAAAAAAGGTAACAACAAGAACAACAACAACAACAACAAGAACGAGACCAATTTTTAAAAATGCCTTTTTGCTCATTTTCAGCAACTTTTTTCTCGTAATCTACTAAATCTAGGTTTGGCCAAAAAAATTACGGTTATAAAGGAGGATTTCCCCTATAATTTAAAGAAAATTTGGGAATTTTAGCTTTTATAGAAAAATAGAAAAAAATTGTCAAATTTGGGTGTTTTTCAACGTTACGCTTTTTCGTGCAGTTTTTTATGATCAACTGTTACAGGTAGAAAATCTGTAACAATTTAATTAAATTAAATTAATTAAATTAATTTAATTTAAATCTCTTTAATTAATTTTAATTTAAATAATTCAATTGGGGACAAATGTATACATAAAAATAGAATACGAATACAAAGAAATACGTCTTTGGTAAGATAAGCAAGTGAAATTGTACTTCGGCCTGTTTATGAAGCGAACAAAAGGGGATAAACAGAGAACGGCTGTAGTCAGTAAGCCACTGGTAGCTCTGTTACAAGGTGACTTCCTTTTCGTCGGCTTGGCCGGATAGACCTTCAATTTTCGAACAGAAATTGTCAAATTTCGTGAGCGAGTGAAGTTACCAGCGTTGGTGAACATTTCCTAGTGTGGGGATTGCGCTCAACGAGATCAACCACAGAGAAGGAAGTAGGAAGAAGTGCTGCAGTGGCCTGCGAACAGGCGCCGGAAAGACATTTTTTTAAAACAGTGAATACAATTTCACCCACGCAAAAAACCAAAGTAATACCCAGGCCTGGGGTAAGTGGAGTATTTCTTTTGTATATAGTTATGTATATAGTTTTCACGTTTTTTTTTTTCCTAATTATATTTTATAGTATTAAGGTTTTCAACAGTGTAGTTTTTTTATTTTTTTTTGTTTGTAACCCTATGAGGATAATTTTATTGGTTTAGTATAAGAAATAGTACAGTTATAAGGAAGCTTCCGCCTTGGTCTTTTTTTTTCCCCCTAAACAAAGGTTTTTTTATTTTTGTTCCTTCTGTAAATACATCAATCACTTGATTTAATATATCGTATACTTGTGTTAAGTACCGTAAGGGTAAAGAATATTGTATCAGAAGATATACATTTGCCACCCAATAATTTTTTTTGATTTTGTTTTTCAAACTTCTTTTTCAATATATATTTTTTTCTCCAAATTGCCTTCTTCTTTTTCTTTTTTCAGAACTCCCTCCCTCCAACCTATTTTTTTGTTGCAGGCCTAAAAACCAGTATGGTCCCGTAGGTTCGCTGTTCCCTGCGGAACTAACTTAAAACAGCGTGGCGCCCTGAAAACATTTTCTTTTATTATTTTTTATTTTTTTTTTTCTCTTTTACTCCTCTTATTTTAGTTTATTGGTTTCTTCTTCATCTCAACCCACCCCCTTCTCCACTGAGGTGACGCTGGGCCTAAATGGCACCGTAACATTTTTGTGGCGCCCAACGTAGGGCACTTGATAATTGGGCATTTCCGGTAAGCGTCGTCTAGATTAGACTGTTGTCTGTCGGTAATCCGTAGTGGAGCTGTAATTTCATCTCAGAATTATTTTTGAATAAGTTATCAATTTGTGTATTATTTTATTTACGTCTAGTTACACATTTTCTGAAATTGATACTGCGGAATACATCAGAAGCACAGAGTGCTTCATTTGTAATTAATAGTTGGTTTCCGAATTTGTTGATCGGGCTAATTATAGTTAATTCAAACTTCATAATAAATTTTAGTTTAATAGAACGGGAAACAAAACAAAACAAAAAAAATTAATAATAATAATAATAATAATAAAATAGTTTAGTAATAAAAAAATAAATAAAGCATTAAGATAGACTTAATTTTCAGATGTCTTTTCGTCTTTAGTAAATCTTTACAGGTTATTTAATTTATTAGTTTATATTATTGTCTTCATTATTGCTTGCCTTTCAATGATTTTATTTCTTTATTCTGAGATATTCTTTTACATTTTTTCCTATTATTTAGGTTGATATTTTCTTCATTATTTTCATTGTTCCTTTCGCTACCCATTTCCGTTTCAATATTCCTTTCCCTACGTACTTTTTCCTGCATCTTGAGAGCATTTTAAATTTTCTTCGTTTTCCATTTTCTTCACCATGGATGTTTATCGACTACTCAAGGATGAACTGAGTTACGAATTGTTTATTAGGGGTCTTCAAGGAGAGGGTACAGTCGCTGAGTTAAGAAAACGATTAGCGAATGCCCTGGGATCCAACGTCTTGCCGGTTGAACGCATTTTTTCGGCTTTATCGCCCAAAGAGGAATTGAGTTTTTGTGGCAAAAAGCTAAACGAACTCAAACAGCAAGCTGAGATAGTCGAAGAAAGTGATGCGAATGAAATCAAACGCCTGAAAACTCGGCTTCTCCATGTAGAAGAGCGGCTTAACCGAATCATGAAGGTTGAAAAGGACAAAGAGAAGGTATTAGAGAGTTTTAAAAATGATGTAAAAGATCTCTAGGGTTTCATAAAGCAAATTGAAGAGAAGACAGAGATCCGAGAACTTCCACCACCACCATCAGGAAGTAAAGGAACTAAAGTTAATGTGGTGGAGTCTAACCCTACTGGAGAAACTACTCTAAGGACTTTTCTAGATATGCCAGCAGCTTCGACTGGCCAATCCACACAGTGCCAAAATTTTCACGAGACATTCAGGAACAGAGACTTAATGCTCTACAAATGGGGTCTCAAATTCACGGGTGATGACCAAGATCAACCCCTCTGCTCTTTTCTGGCACAGGTAGAAGACAGAGCAATGTCCAGAAGGATTTCTAAAGACGACCTTTTCCAATCAGTGAGCGAAATTTTAGGAGGCACTGCACTGGTGTGGTATCGGTCCAAGCGGATTGTAATAAAAAGCTGGGAAGAACTCGTGGCAGGGCTTCGCAAAACATTTTTGGATCCTGACTACGACCACCAACTGATGGAGGAAATACGCAAACGCACGCAAGGTCCTCAAGAGAGTATTGCGATTTACATAGCGAGAATGCAAGCCCTGTTTTCTCGTCTTAGTGAGCCCATCTCGGAAGAGCAAAAGCTAGCCATCATTAAGCGTAACGTCAAAAAAGAATACCGAGCCCTTCTCCCTCTGACTTCCTTCCACAATATTGAGGAGCTGGAAACAGTTTTGCAGAACCTGGAAATCGGTGCTACTATGGCCTCGCGCTATGAAGAGCCACCGACAAAAGGCACTTTGGAGCCTGACCTGGCTTACAGAGGACCTCGAGGGAAGACAACTAAAGCTTGCCCGGTAAGCACTTCTCCATTACCTTCCACATCATCAGAAGCATCGAAGGGTACCCGACCTATCATTAAGTGCTGGCACTGCCACCAAGTAGGCCACACCTACAGATTCTGTCCAAAAAGAAATAGGTCACCTAACAGTAGTCAGCCTTCGACCAGCAGCCTCAAACCTAATGCGAGTTGTCCAAATTGTCAGAAGAAGGAAAACTTCGATGGCGGTCGAGCTTAAGTGGACAGACCTCGAGCCGCCCCTCGAAAATGTCCACATCTGATCCGGAATGGCTGGAATGGATTTCCGTTGTGACAAACTTCATGCAAGGAGAACGATCTATACCCCTACTTCAAATGGCACGCAAACAGGATGGAAGACCACATTTGAAGATATCTTTGTTTGGAATGACTTTTACCGCCCTTTTAGACTCAGGTGCTTCCAAGTCGCTGATAGGTGGAGCTGGATGGCGGAGAATAGAGAAACTGAACCTTCCCTTACAAACAGAGGACTCAGTAAAGGTTTCCACTGCCAATGGTACCCGAGTAGATGTTCTTGGCTCCGTTCAGATTCCAGTGGAGTTAGCGGGAAAGGTTAAGATAATAGAGTTCTTGGTTGTGCCATCCCTAATTAATCCCATCATTTTAGGAATAGACTTCTGGGAGTCTATGAGCATCGTCCCTGATGTAAAGAACAAAAGGTGTACGTTCAGTGAAGGGGACAATGAAGAAGTTCAGGTGTCCGCAGCTTTAGTGGAAAGATCCGCACTCACCACAGAACAAGAACAAGAATTGAGCGCCTTCCTACAAAGTTGGCGGTCACTTCCCACAAACTCGGAAGGTACTGATCTTGTCCAACACTCCATCGACACCGGAGACAATAAGCCAATAAAACAGAGATACTTCCCTGTCTCGCCGGCAATGCAGACCATCGTTAACCAGGAATTGGACAAAATGCTAGAAGAGGGCATTGTAGAACGTTCCACTAGTCCTTGGTCCTCCCCTGTAGTTTTGGTTAAGAAACCAAATGGCCAATATCGGTTCTGCGTCGATTTTAGGAAGTTGAATGCAGTTACGAAGAGGGATGCCTATCCGCTACCCTACGTATCGCATATATTGGACAGGCTACGGGATGCGAGATATTTATCCTCTCTAGATCTAAAATCGGCGTATTGGCAAGTAGAGGTCAAAGAAGAGGATAGGGAAAAAACAGCTTTCACCGTACCGGGGAGAGGTCTCTACCAATTCGTTAGGATGCCTTTTGGCCTGCACAACGCACCTGCAACCTGGCAACGTTTAATAGATACCATCCTAGTGCCAGAGCTGGAACCCAAAGTTTTTGTCTACCTAGACGATATTATCGTTGCTACCCAAAGTTTCGGAGACCATTTAGACACGCTGGAATTGGTGCTGACAAAGCTTCAGGACGCAGGATTAACAGTTAATTGGGAAAAAGCGCAAGTTTGCCGAGCAGAGCTTAAGTATCTAGGCTACGTGGTGGATCAGGAAGGTTTACATGTTGATCCAGAGAAAGTAGCAGCCATACTGAATTTCCCGCAACCACGGACAGTTAGACAAATTAGAAGATTCCTAGGTCTTGCATCGTGGTATAGGCGGTTCGTACCACACTTCGCATCTGTTAGCGCGCCATTATCGGAGTTGACAAAGAAGAGCAAGAAGTGGAGTTGGGGGGCGGAGCAGGACAAGGCTTTTAGAGAGCTGAGAAATTTCCTGGTTTCCGCACCAGTACTGACGTGTCCAGATTTCAGTAGGCCCTTCTTGCTTCAAACCGATGCTTCATCGACAGGACTAGGAGCCATCCTTTCCCAGGTGTTCGAAGATGGAGAAAAGCCCATAGCATACGCCAGTCGGAGCTTGACCAGGAATGAAAAGAATTTCTCGGTAACCGAGCAGGAATGCTTAGCAGTTCTGTGGGCCATCGAGAAATTTCGACCATACCTGGAAGGAATGGAATTCAACGTTATAACTGATCACCATTCTCTCGTCTGGCTGCTGAACTTAAAAGATCTCCATGGGAGGCTAGCCCGGTGGGCCTTAAAGCTTCAGCAGTATGCGTTCACCATCAAACACAGACCTGGTAAGCAACATGCGGCGGCTGACGCACTATCCCGAGTCAATGAGGACATGGTGGAAGCAGTGAACGTGACATTTGAAGAGGTAGAAGATTGGTATGCTGCGATGATCCGCAAAATAAAGAAAGAGCCGGCGAACTATCCCAATTGGAGAGTGGAGGACTATAAGAAGCTTTTAAAGAAAGTAAAAGAGGCGCAAAATAAGATCTTGAGCGAGCCCTATTCATGGAAAGTTGTTGTTCCGAAACGCCAGAGAATAGATGTATTGCAGGAATACCATGACAATCCGTTGTCAGGCCATCTTGGAGGATATAAGACGCTACACCGCATCAAGGAAACCTACTACTGGCCAGGAATGGCAGCCGACATTGCTAGATACGTAGCCAGATGCTCAATATGCTTGGAGAATAAGCCGCTACAGAAAGCACCTGCGGGCTTGATGGGCAAGCAGAAAGCAATTACGGAGCCATGGCAAGTAATATCGGCAGATCTAATGGGTCCATTGCCTTTATCTACAAAACAAAATAGATACTTGTTTGTCGTAGCCGATTATTTTTCAAAATATAGTGTCTTGATGCCCATGAGACAAGCCACAGCAAAAGGGGTCACCAAGCTTATGGAAGAAAACGTTATTTTGAAGTTCGGAGCTCCGCAGACAATTATTTGTGATAACGGAACGCAGTTTGCCAGTCAAGAATTCAAGACGAAAATGCAAGAATACGGGAGCAAAATTTGGTTTACGGCGTCCTACCATCCCCAGGCTAACCCTACGGAAAGAGTCAACAAGGTTTTAAAAACGATGTTGTCTTCTTATGCCAGAGATAACCACAGAAACTGGGACAAAGAATTGCCGAAACTCGGATTTGCGTTGCAAACCGCAGTGCATGAAGTGACAGGTGTGACACCGGCCTACTTGAACTTTGGCAGAGAGTTAAGAAGATCTGGCCTTGATTATCCTGATCGAGAGAACGCAGAGGTTGTACCAGAGATTGATAGGGAATCTCGTTTGGATCAGTTATCCAAGATGCCTTTGTTCTATGAAGAGATCCAGGATCGTCTGTCAAGGGCCTATGAACGCTTGGCTAAAATTTATAATTTGAGGAGAAGACCAGTGAAGTATTGTACTGGAGATATCGTGTGGAGGAAAAGTCACATCCGTTCCGACGCCAGCCAGTACTACTCCGGGAAGTTGGCACCGAAATACATCAAATGCCGAATCAAGAAGATGCTCTCAAATATCATTGCGGAGTTGGAGGACTTCGAAGGAAAGAGTATGGGCACCTGGCACATAAAAGAACTAAAAGCCGACCCGCTGCCCAATCCCTAAAACATCCCTGTCCGCAAATTCCTACCCATTCCTCTTCCTAATCCTGTTCCGTTTATTTCCTTTCTGAATCCCGACGTTTCTCTCCGGAGGCAGAGGGGGAATTGTTACAGGTAGAAAATCTGTAACAATTTAATTAAATTAAATTAATTAAATTAATTTAATTTAAATCTCTTTAATTAATTTTAATTTAAATAATTCAATTGGGGACAAATGTATACATAAAAATAGAATACGAATACAAAGAAATACGTCTTTGGTAAGATAAGCAAGTGAAATTGTACTTCGGCCTGTTTATGAAGCGAACAAAAGGGGATAAACAGAGAACGGCTGTAGTCAGTAAGCCACTGGTAGCTCTGTTACAAGGTGACTTCCTTTTCGTCGGCTTGGCCGGATAGACCTTCAATTTTCGAACAGAAATTGTAAAATTTCGTGAGCGAGTGAAGTTACCAGCGTTGGTGAACATTTCCTAGTTTGGGGATTGCGCTCAACGAGATCAACCACAGAGAAGGAAGTAGGAAGAAGTGCTGCAGTGGCCTGCGAACAGGCGCCGGAAAGACATTTTTTTAAAACAGTGAATACAATTTCACCCACGCAAAAAACCAAAGTAATACCCAGGCCTGGGGTAAGTGGAGTATTTCTTTTGTATATAGTTATGTATATAGTTTTCACGTTTTTTTTTTTCCTAATTATATTTTATAGTATTAAGGTTTTCAACAGTGTAGTTTTTTTATTTTTTTTTGTTTGTAACCCTATGAGGATAATTTTATTGGTTTAGTATAAGAAATAGTACAGTTATAAGGAAGCTTCCGCCTTGGTCCTTTTTTTTCCCCCTAAACAAAGGTTTTTTTATTTTTGTTCCTTCTGTAAATACATCAATCACTTGATTTAATATATCGTATACTTGTGTTAAGTACCGTAAGTGTAAAGAATATTGTATCAGAAGATATACATTTGCCACCCAATAATTTTTTTTGATTTTGTTTTTCAAACTTCTTTTTCAATATATATTTTTTTCTCCAAATTGCCTTCTTCTTTTTCTTTTTTCAGAACTCCCTCCCTCCAACCTATTTTTTTGTTGCAGGCCTAAAAACCAGTATGGTCCCGTAGGTTCGCTGTTCCCTGCGGAACTAACTTAAAACAGCGTGGCGCCCTGAAAACATTTTCTTTTATTCTTTTTTATTTTTTTTTTTTCTCTTTTACTCCTCTTATTTTAGTTTATTGGTTTCTTCCTCATCTCAACCCACCCCCTTCTCCACTGAGGTGACGCTGGTCCTAAATGGCACCGTAACACAACCCTTATACAACTGTCCTACCGGACAGTTTTAATTTGTAGCCACTATTTTGACGAGCATATTGTATTGTATTATAACGTGCTGATGTGCGAAGTTCAACAACTACAGCCTTTTTGATAGGCATGTATTTATGGTTTAGAAATTGGTACAAGCGTAGCTGCAGATATAGGAACATTTGGATTCAATAAACTTAATCGGTTCCTAAAAACAGTGAATATACAGCGCACAAAATTATCTGTAACTTTTTTTCGGGCTTCGTCATACATTTCTAAAAGATAACGTTTGCTAACAAAGTGTTCTTGTAAATATGTATGTAATTGTTACTAATTTTTTTTTTTTTTGAGCGTTCAACACTGACCGTGAAACAATACACATCGCTCTGAGTTAAAATAGTGAATTTTCAAAGTTCTAATTGTTTGAATGACTTAAAAATTGGCAAACTCGAAGAAAAGCAATTGAAGCATACGCGTATGTGATTTCAAGAAAATTTATTGACTAGCCATCATAGGTTTGAGAATAAATTCAGGTAGTTGGCCTTTATTCATCCTCCATACACTCTCGACGACGCCTCGGCCGTAGATTGATTCTAACTTCCCTAGGAATGGTGTTAGATTCCAGCTCGCTCTCCCGACCACGTAACAAATAAGGAGACCTTGGGTTTTCTGTTGGATCCCACTCCCCGGAGGTGGGATGCCACGATGAATCTCCCTCTGCCAACGTAGATTCGGAACTTTCGGGAGCGTCTTCTTCCCCCTCTTCCACCGCCTCACCCGGTGTGGATGATGCTAGGGAGACTCTGGGAGGGGTTTCACTCAAGTCTTCCCACCAACCTTGCTCATTATCCGCCGGGAAATTACTACCTGAGGTGGTTGGTTCCTCTGCAACACTTGAGGGGTGAGCCTCTACATTTGCTTGCCCACTACCATGGTCCTCTCTGGCCTGATAGGCAGGTTTGAAGCGGTTGGCATGTACCACATATCGACCCCCTGTACTCAGAGCCAATTCATAGTCACAGGGAGAAAGTTGTGCACTTATCTCATGTGGCCCGGTCCACGGTTTATAAAATTTTTTCGCCATACCTTGTGGTACGGCCGGTTCCAATAAATACACTTTGTCGCCTACGCGAAATAACCGGTCCTTCTTCCCCGCGTCATAGAAACGGGTCCACGACTCTCGGGCTTTAGCCTCACTCCCTTTGGCCTGAGCATACGCCGCAGAGAGCCTCTCTTTTAACTGCATCACATAGTCCTCCACTGACGCCGCCCGTTGCTGCCAAGTATACGGAAAATCAAATGGCATTTCAAAGTCTCGCCCATATAACAAATAATGAGGAGTAAACCCTGTTGACGAATGCACAGTAGAGCGGTACGCCATCACAACAAATGGCACCCATCGATCCCAATTCCGGCCGTCCGATGCTTACGCTCCACTATCCCATTGCTCTGGGAATAGTAGGCGGTGGTCTGCAGTTTCTTTATGTGCAGCAAGTGGCAGACAGCTTTAAACAAATTGGACAGGAAATTCGTACCTCTATCGGTAAGAACCTGACGACGGGCCCCATGTCTTAAAATAATATTATGAACAAATGCCCGAGCAGTCTCTTCAGCCGTTTGCGTTCTCATGGGGATAACCTCTGCATATCTTGTGAAATGGTCAACCATAGTAAGGAGGTAGCGGTTTCCCCTACTACTTAGCGGGCACTCCACCACGTCGAGGGAGACCAGTTCGAAAGGATAAGTGGCTTCATTTACCCGGCCCAATGGTACTGCTAATCCACTCGGTGTTTTACGTTCGTTACACGACTGGCAGCTCTTGACGTACAGTTTCACATCTCTGGCCATCTCGGGCCAAAAAAAGTTTTCTTTGATACGAGTTAACGTCCTCTCTGTACCGGGATGGCCGGACCAGGGCGCGTCATGATGGGCTTTAATAATACGAATTCTCTAATTTGGCTAGTACCATTATTCGCCACTGGTTTTTCTGGGCTTTACCATCGGTCCAGTATAAGAGCCCAGATTCGTGCACATAGATTTTCTCTGGCCAGGTATTCCTGGTTTGGTTACACCAACGATCTTTGGATTGCTCTTGCCCGAACTGGTCGCTTCCCCCCGTGGCTCACTGCACTTCATTTAGCGACTCAGACTTGGAAGCTGACGCGACCCTTCGACTTAACCCGTCAGCGTTAAGATGTTTAACCCCTGGCTTATGTTCCACGTCGTATACGAATTCGGATAATCTCAAGGACCAACGTGTCAATTTCGCGGAGGGGTCTTTCAGGCTCAGCATCCATTTCAACGCAGCATGGTCTGTGACAAGTTTAAATTTTCGACCCAGAAGATAGCAGCGGAATTGGGTTGTGGCCCAGACCACTGCTAGCAATTCTCTTTCAGTGGTGGAATATTTTTGCTCAGCCAGTGTTAGTTGACGGCTAGCATAAGCCACTGGCCTTTCTTGCTCCTCACACATTTGGGAGAGTACTGCTTCTAGCGCTAACCCCGAAGCGTCAGCCGCTAATATAAAACTGTCCCGAAAATCTGGGTATACTAACACTGCTGATGAACACAGGGCTTTCTTCAAAGACTCGAACGCCGCCTGTTCCACCTTGCCCCAAGTGAACGTCACATCTTTCTTAAGTAACGAGGTAAGTGGTTGGGCAAGGTCAGCAAGCCCCTTGATGAAGCGGCGGTAATACCCCGCGAGACCCAAGAAAATCTTTATTTCTTTCGCCGAGTTTGGGGCAGGAAAAGAGTTGATGGCGACCAACTTGTTCGGATCCGGTTTTACGCCTTCCGAAGATACAAATGCCCCAAGTACTGCACCTCTTGCTGTGCGAATGCACACTTCCCAAGATTTCCTTTCAACCCCGCACGCTCCAAGCGATGTAGTACATTACTTAATCGTCGGCAATGTTCTTCTAGAGTAGGACTGTAGATAATTATATCATCCATATAAACCAGGCACTCCTCCCCTTTGATTTCCGACAATAGTTGGTCCATTAAACGTTGAAACGTAGCCGGCGCATTAACCAACCAAAAGCTAACCGTTTATACTCAAAATGGCCCCTATAGTTAAAAAAGCGGTTTTTTCGCAATCCTCTGGGTGGATGGGAATTTGATAGTAACCACTGGCCAGATCGATTGTGGAAAAGTACCGACTTCTCCCCAAGTTCTCCAACGTTTCCGTTATCAGTGGTAATGGGTAGGGGTCTACCTACGTGATTTTATTGAGCCCCATAAAATCAGTACAGAAACGGTACTTACAAGAGCCATCCCTACTTTCTTTGGTACTAACACGATCGGGGCAGACCATGGGCTGCTTGAAGGTGCATTACCTCCTTATCCAGCATTTGACCTTCCGAAGACGAGGAATCTAGTTTTAGAATAAACTGGGCACACCTCAACAAAGTGCCTCACTGTTTCATCGGACTCACCACAGCCAACACAATTTGGCGACTGGATAAGGCCGCATTTAAAAAGATGATACGATAAATTCGCATGTCCACTCAACACCTGAACCAACTGGCGGATCCGGGACCTGCTAAAACCAACCATATCCGTTCTTGACAGGCCAAGGATTTCCTTAGCCTGGCAGCAGTCAGTTCGGGATCTCCACCGTTTCCGATGTTCTTTCAAAATCCACTGCTCCACCTCTGTTCTACAACAGCGATAGGATACAGGGATAATAGGCTGAGGAGTCATTGTTATCATCGCAGCTCCTTCAATTGCTGTTTCATCAGCAAGTTCGTTACCCGGAATCCCAGAATGACCAGGGGACCAAGCAACCAAAACAGTATTCAAAGCTCCCAACGAATTGAGAGCAGCATGGCAAGAATTGACCGAAATTTGGTTCTCACTAGGAGAGGTCAGAGCTTTAATTGCAGCCTGGCTATCCATGAAGAACCTAATATCAGTATTGGCAAATCTCTTCCAGCGGAGTAAAGGAGCCACCATCTCAATGGCGGCCAACTCCGCCTGAAACAGATGCATAATTACCAAGATCTAGGCAGATGCGTTCCTATCTGAGTCCAAACTGGGGTCTCCTGATGCAGAGGCCAGCACCTGCCCTATCCGTCAATGAACCATCCGTAAAAACAGAGATGGCGTTTATTGGCAACTCGACAGCCGAAGCACAAGCCTCCTCCCTCGCAAGTATCTGAACCCCATAATTCCTACCGAAGTCCAGAGTCGCGGGGATAAAGTCCCCCTGCATGGAGAGCACTGCAATTTGCATTTTATCCTCTCGAACCAGATCAGCATGACTAATAAGCCTGCCTTTCCGACCGAGAAGGTTCATAGATGCCCACGTGCCAACACTCTCAAGTCTACGCGCGGCCATCAAAACCTCACCTCTAAGAAAAATATCCAAGGGAGGAAACCGTAACATAAATTCCAAAGCGGCAGTAGGAGTATTCTGCAATGCTCCGGTAATCAATAAACATGCTAGCCGCTGGACGCGTTGCAAAGCATTACAAAGCGTCTTCTGACGAGTAGCATTCAACCAAACAATACAGCCATAGGCTAAAATAGGCCGCACTACGGCCGCATACATCCAATACATGAGCTTAGGGGAAATTCCCCATCTCTTGCCAACCACCTTGCGACATTGCATGAGTGCAGAGGTGGCCTTATTCGCACGTTCCTTGATATGCGGAGTCCAAGATAATCTAGAATCCAGGATAACTCCAAGATATTTCACTGTAAAGCAAAACTGGATTTTCTCTCCGTAAAGCGTAAGACCACGCTGCGGACGTCTTCGATTCCAGGTGAATAATACTACCTGGGTCTTAGAAACACTGAATCTCAGCCCATTTCCCTCAGCCCATCGCGCCACAAAGCAAAGGCTCTGCTGCGAAAGATCGAAAAGCGTACCGAGATCCTTCCCCACATGAAGTACCACCAGATCATCCGCAAACGCCTGAGCATATCTCGGACGATCGGCAAGACCGTTAAGAAGGCCGTCCATCACCAGGTTCCATAAAAAGGGGGATAAAATCCCACCTTGAGGACATCACCTGAACAACCTTCGTTCTCGGACCACACCAAGGCATTCGACAGACAATAACCTACCGAACGCCATATGACATATCCAATTCACTGCCGCAGCAGCAGCGCCAAAATTAAGCAAAGCATCCCTGATGGACACCAAGGATACATTATCAAATGCACCCCCTATATCCAAGAAGAGTCCCATTGCATATTCACCATTGATAATAGTCTTTTCCAGCGTGGTAATCAACTGGTGCAGCGCCGCTTCCGTAGAGCCCCCGACCCTAAAACCAAACTGGATGGGTAGAAGGCAACCATCAGGTGCAGGCAGCTCCAAAAGATACCACAGCACTAACCTCTCCATCAATTTAAGTTGAAAAGAGGTTAAAGAAATCATCCTATAAGAGCTAGGTTTATGATAAGTATCTTTAGCAGGTTTAGGGATAAAAACGCCCTTCACCTTGCGCCAAAGAATAGGGATATAACCCTGCACGAAGGAATCCTTGAACACTCCAAGAAGTGGTCCAGTCAAAAGTTCCCGTCCCTGCTGAAGCATGATGGGATATATCCCATCCGCCCCAGGGGACTTATATGGCTTAAACATACTCAGCGCATGACCCGCGCGACCCCGATCAAACAGTCGTTCCGCTAAATCAACAGCAGCCAAGCGGTCAACCGAAAGATCGCACGAAAAGGACGTCGAGCATGAGTCCTCTTCAGACACCATGCTATTAAGCATCTCCTGCCGAAGATTGTAGCATCTGGTAATCTTAACGAACTCTCTAGGTTTTTCAGTGCACTGGGCGATTGATTTATCAAGCTCCCTAGTGCCCTGTTGCTACTTTATTAGGTTAATATATTAGCATCTGGCATCTTTTAGCCGGATTTGTTATGAGATGAAGGGTAGGCGGGGAGCAATGGTCATTTTGGATTGCCTGCGTTCCTTCCCCTTTTTGGTGGAACCGCCCTTTTAATACAATCTACAATCATGTGTAACATACGTTTTTCTTTTTTCCCATTAATTACTGCATTTACAGTACCATCTTTTAGCAAAGAATGTTAACTAGGTCGTGATTTTAAACGTAATTCCATATGATCTAAAATGTAAATCTGTCCGTGCGCGACTAAACTATATCATTGTTAGGAAACGTTGACAAAATTTTTTGGTAGAAAATCTAGCCATCTCATTTTGAATAATGGTTGTGTAAAGTAACTAATATTTTTTAAATTCTTCTGCAGAGGTATACTTTTAGACCAATCGTCTATAGAATAAATAAATTCGTTTATTTATGACCAGAAAATTGTCAATTACATTTTTAAATTAATAAATATCGATTAGTCGAGGTTAAAAAGGTGGTTTCGGAATAGGTGCCGTCGTCGTCGCCGTTGTAGGAGTCTTCTTCTTCTTCTTCTTTCCGTACAACAACTGTATAGCATCAATTTCTGGAGTTAAAACATTTTGGCAACAATTTCACTTTTTAGCTCCACAAAGTTTGTAGTTTTTTGTTGGACGAAAAGATTTTTTACTTTAAATTTATCTAGAATAAGAAACTTTGTGGGGTTAAGGAGCTGTTTATAAAAAAAAATTTCGTTATTCCGCGCAAAAAAGAGTTTTCTTACACTAGAAATTTTTACAATAACAAAGGACGTAAATAAAAAAACCAACTTCAAAACTAAACATGGATGAGAGTAGAGATGGGCTGCCACACGACAGAGGACCACCGATAGCCAACAATAAAGCGGATAAGTATTCTACTAATAACAGTAATTCAGGCAATAGTAATATTAATAACTCCAATAGTTCGCCTACAGTAAACACTAGCGTGATTCCTAATGCAGGCAAGACAAATAAAAGGTCGCTGGTTCGGGAGGGAACTCCCCTGGACCTAATCCGGACTCCCAAATTGGGGAAAAATGACATGACAAAAAATAGTGGTCATGTTGCCATAGAAACTTTACAATTACCGGCTGAAAATAAATTCAAGCCAAATGATAAAGGTCCCTACTTCTTCTTTGTTGAGGGAAATGAGGGTAACGTGGGAAGTATTCATCTGGTTACTTTTGGCAAATGGATATACACCGAAGATAATAAATATTCCCATGATATCCTGGATATAAGGTCAGTTGGGAAGAATAGAATGAAAATTGAAACAAGTACTCCCGAGGCAGCAAATTATTTGACTAATAATAATTGCTTTTTTAAAAAAAATTTGTAAGCCTACACTCCGGACCTCCTTATTTTTTCAAAAGGTGTCATAAAAGGGATGGAGTCTTCAATATCTGAACAAGAGATTTTGGAGAATATTCAAAGTCAAATCCGAGAAGTTAATGTGAAAAGAATATTCAGAAGGGTAGAAAACAGGCCACTCGAGACCTACTTTCTGACGGTTGATAGTCAGAGCTTACCGAGATACGTATCAATGTATGGTGCCAGGTTCAAAGTGGAACCATATGTACCAAATAGAAGACCGTGCGTCAACTGTCTCAATGCATGGTGCAACCACTTGGGTTTTCGCATTTCTGCAAATAAGTGCTCAGTCACCATGTTTAGCAGAAAGCGTCAGAACATTCTTGCTGGCACTGTACAGTTAGGGTCGTTCAAAGTCTCGCAATTGCCAATAGTCAAGGTCTTAGGACTTTATGTTGACCACAAATTAACTTGGAGACCTCACATTAAGAGAATAATCCAAAGTTGTGAAAAAGCATTGAATATGCTTAGATATGTTGCACATTTCACATATGGTACCGACCCAAAAATAGCCCTTCTGCTTTACCGAAGTTTAATTTTATCTAAAATAGTCCCTGGTTGCGGTATTTTCCGGAGATACCTGCCAGACTTCACTATCTAGGTTAGACAAGGTCCAGTACAAAGCAATACGCATTTGTCTGGGAGCTATGAGATCAACTCCCACAAATGTTCTCCTTGTGGAGGCTAAAATTATGCCTCTACACATATGTCGAGAATTATTGTTGGGAAAGTTTTTAAGCAAAAGACTAATTAAGTTTAAAGAGGTTTCCTTGATGAGAATCTCAGAGCTCTCAGAAGTGGAATGAAGAATCCAGGATCACTCCAAGATATTTCACTGTTGAGCAAAACTGGATTTCCTCTCCGTAAAGCGTAAGACCACGCTGCGTACGTCTTCGATTCCAGGTGAATAATACTACCTGGGTCTTAGAAACACTGAATTTCAGCCCATTTCCC
Organism: Rhodnius prolixus; assembly: GCF_049639745.1. Taxonomy (NCBI): domain Eukaryota; kingdom Metazoa; phylum Arthropoda; class Insecta; order Hemiptera; family Reduviidae; genus Rhodnius; species Rhodnius prolixus. Next base: position 476,946 of record NW_027411609.1, on the reverse strand, counting down.
TCAGCCCATCGCGCCACAAAGCAAAGGCTCTGCTGCGAAAGATCGAGAAGCGTACCGAGATCCTTCCTCACATGAAGTACCACCAGATCATCCGCATACGCCTGAGCATATCCCGGACGATCGGCAAGACCGTTAAGACGGCCGTCCATCACCAGGTTCCATAAAAAGGGGGATAAAATCCCACCTTGAGGACATCTCCTGAACAACCTTCGTTCTCGGACCACACCAAGGCACTCGACAGACAATAACCTACCGAACGCCATATGACATATCCAATTCACTGCCGCAGCAGCAGCGCCAAAATTAAGCAAAGCATCCTTGATGGACACCAAGGATACATTATCAATTCACCCTCAACCATTGATAATAGTTTTTTCCAGCCTGGTAACCAACTGGTGCAGCGCCGCTTCCGTAGAGCCCCCGACCCTAAAACCAAACTGGATGGGTAGAAGGCAACCATCAGGTGCAGGCAGCTCTAAAAGATACCACAGCACTAACCTCTCCATCAATTTAAGTTGAAAAGAGGTTAAAGAAATCATCCTATAAGAGCTAGGTTTATGATAAGTATCTTTAGCAGGTTTAGGGATAAAAACGCCCTTCACCTTGCGCCAAAGAATAGGGATATAACCCTGCACGAAGGAATCCTTGAACACTCCAAGAAGTGGTCCAGTCAAAAGTTCCCGTCCCTGCTGAAGCATGATGGGATATATCCCATCCGCCCCAGGGGACTTATATGGCTTAAACATACTCAGCGCATGACCCGCGCGACCCCGATCAAACAGTCGTTCCGCTAAATCAACAGCAGCCAAGCGGTCAACCGAAAGATCGCACGAAAAGGACGTCGAGCATGAGTCCTCTTCAGACACCATGCTATTAAGCATCTCCTGCCGAAGATTGTAGCATCTGGTAATCTTAACGAACTCTCTAGGTTTTTCAGTGCACTGGACGATTGATTTATCAAGCTCCCTAGTGCCCTGTCGCTACTTTATTAGGTTAATATATTAGCATCTGGCATCTTTTAGCCGGATTTGTTTATCTTTTAATCCCCGGTATCTCTCATGAGATGAGTGGTGGGCGGGGAACAATGGGCATTAGGATTGCCTGCGTTCCTTCCCCTTTTTTTGGTGGAACCGCCCGTCTTAAGCAATCTAATCTAATCTATCCAGCATTTCGCGGAATTGCTCTTCTACAATGGGTCTTTGATTATAGCGAACCCGGTAGGGACGCTTGATAACGTGGCCTTCCTCTGTTGTCTTATTCCTGTTGTACACAGGTAACTTGCACACTTCTAGCCCTGGCTCCACAATGACTTGTAGATTACGGAGAGTTTGGTACCCATTAGGGGTGAACAAGAGCTGGAGTTGCTTATAGAGGGGAGCTGAGTGAACCACACCTTTGTGATTGCTGCGGTTGCCACTCGGGGTGATGGTCTCATGGGTTGGGACTTAATGATGAAACTAGGGTTGGTTGTAGACGCTGGCCTAGGTCAGGAATCATCTCACTCGCATCAATTTATCGCGATCTCCCTCGGCCAAGTGGCTTAACTTCCCCATACATTCGACTTCAACTTCTTCACCCGGGACTACTTCCTGACCCACGGCCCCCACCACCTTCGAGTGAGATGATTCGCTTCCTAAGATTACTCTCTCCGCTGTTGCTACCCACTGACCCTTCCCAACACTTACCTCGGACCCCGTTAAGTTTATTAATTTCACCCGAACCCGGCGGCCTTCAGCTCGGTTTAGACTCCTCGCTATACTCACGTCCCCTTTAATCGGCATCAGGGGTTCTATAAGAATGTCCCCTTCCAGGTCCTGGGCTATCTTTCCCTCCACTAAGCATTCGCTGTGACCTGGTATCTTCTGACTGCGTGCTACCTTCACGCCGATCTCGCTTACACTGCCTTCCCGAGACCTGTTAGGGTTCCTTACCCTTTTCCCTTGATTATCCGACTGATTTTTCCCTGATTGTTCGCCCGAGGACCAGGCTTCCGCCTTGCAGCTCTTCTCCACCATTGCTACTGTCGGGTTCATTGGTCTAATTGTAACCTGACCTCGGCCAGCGTCTACAACCAACCCTAGTTTCATCATTAAGTCCCAACCCATGAGACCATCACCCCGAGTGGCAACCGCAGCAATCACAAAGGTGTGGTTCACTCAGCTCCCCTCTATAAGCAACTCCAGCTCTTGTTCACCCCTAATGGGTACCAAACTCTCCGTAACTCCTGTAGCTTTAACCCGGGACTCCTTGATTACTAATTCAGGAATCGCACGTTTTAAAATGGAAATTTCTGAGCCGCTGTCAACCAATATAATTCCAAGCGACGCTTACCTGTGAACCCAGATAGTGTTACGCCCTTTGACTTCCCTGTTGCTACACTTGGCACCAGGGCAGGGGCCCTTGATTCTAACGGGCATTCGACGTTGGTCCATCGGTCGAGCCCTCCGCTTTTGGACGGTAGCTCGTCGAGCGCAATCTCGCGCATAGTGCCTAATTTGGCCACAAATAAAACAGATTTTTTCCCTTTTTGAGGGAGCAGCCTCACTGCGTTGGTTACCCCACCCAAGGCTCTTCCCCCTTTTCAGAACACAGGCCTTTGCAAAATGTCCCGGTCTCCCACAACGAAAGCACATGCCCCCTGGTCGTTGGGGCTTCCCGGTTGTCTTCCCTTGTAGACCGGAACGTCCTTGCACAGCCCATATTTCCCGAGGAGAGTTTGACTTCACCCTCACTTGCTCAATTCGCGAAGCCCGAGCCACCGCTTCGTGAAACGTTTTCGGGGGATCGTATTGCAGTTGTCGACTTGGTTCACCTTTGAGTCCTTTTATATAGGCAGCCATAAGAATTCTTTCTCTGCTGAGCCCTAGCCCAACCTGCTTCAGCTACTGATGCCGTGATAGCGAATGTTTTTTCCCCGACTTGCCGACACCGATCTGCAAACTGACGCGCATCTTCACCCGACAGTTGTTCAAGGGAGTTCAGCTCCAATAGCCTTTGCTCAGGCGTGGCCTCCCCCACGAAGCGAGTTCTCATAATATCAACCAGGTCAGCAAACGTTGCCGTGGGCAGCAATAGTTCCGGTCGACAAGCCACACAATCTGCTGCAGCCCCTTTCAGTTTATGACAACGTATAATTTTATCCGCCTCTGACCACCCGCCTCTTTCGGCCACTAATGAGAAATTCTGCAAAAATTGCTCAATAGGCCTGACTGATATGTCCCCGCTCCCTGGCATGATCAACGATTGTAGAGAAAGGTCTCGCTTAACCCCCCCTTCATTGGAGGATAAGCTTGCTGCTTCCCTCTGGGAGCTCATCCAGCGCACCTCCTCTTTCAACCTGTCTACCTCCTCCTTTAGTGTCTTCACCTCTTCCATAATTTCAGAGTACTATTAATAAGGATTGGGCAATCGGCACGTTACGGGTTTCCGACGATACCCCACACCTGACACCAATTTAGGCCGGCCACCACCTCGTACGAACTACACTTCTGTAGAGCACCTTACACACACTCAAGCACACACTCACACACACGCATACACTCACAGAGAGATAACACAACTAAACTACTTAAACAAAGCTATAATAACAATAAGTCGGATAAAGTTACTTAACAAAATATTTAATATATGAATGAACATACATACGCCGCATGGGCCGCAGACAAGAAAAGTCGCAAGTCAGCAAGAGGGAAACTGGCTTTTCTACAAATTTGCAATCCTCGTCTGTATTCCAGCAAGTGCCAACTCTAACTAACAAAATCTTAAATAAAATCATTTTTCAAACCAAATCCACAGCTGTGGTTAATAAACATAGCAACTACTTTCACAGCACTGTTACACACTTATCAGCCCCATCTTCCATTCAGTCGGCATTTCCTCTTTCCTCCAGATATCTCTGATCAACTCATGTATAAAATCCTGCATTTTTTTAGAACAGTTTTTTATTAATTCCGCAACTAGCCCGTTTTCACCAGGAGCTTTACAATTTTTCAAATCTGAGATAGCCAATAAAACATCATCCTTATCCGGCTCCTCTATCAGAGGTTGTGGCTGACAGCAAAATTCCTCATTATTAATATCAAATTCAGTACTGTCCACATCAACCAGTTCCACATTCATTATTGTTATACCTTCCCCTAGTTATTTTGTCAATATCCGCATTTCTCTTCGATGCGGAGCATTCAAGAATAGCGGACTCTTTTGTTAAAGCCAAGTCGTACAATTGCAGCAAGCTTTTTTTCTCGAGGATCTTCTTCACAAAGCCTGTCCTGAACCGCGGTAGATTGCAAACCGCAAACAAATTTATCCTTAAGGGCACTTTCCAAACTATTCCTAAATTTGCCGTCGGCTTCCTGACCCTTTAATCACGCAAACCATCGTGAGATACTCTCTTCCTTTCCCTGCTGCAAACTGTAAAATTTTATTCGAATTCTAAAAATAGAAACCCTACTCGAAAACTGCCGTGACATCACCTCACACAGCCTCTCACAACTTGTATCTTTTGGCAGTTCCGGGGAACATAAATTCCTAAGATTCTTATAGGCTGCCTCCCCTAACTAAGTTAACAATACAGGTACCTTTTTGTCCTCCGGAATATTATTGGCGACGAAATATTATTCCAACTGTTCTGCACAGATCTGCCAATCATCCGTTATTATGTTGAATTCCGATGAATTTAAAATTAGTATAATACTGAAGGGTAAGAAAAATGGCGGAATAGAGGTTGTCCGGAGTTTTGGTGACAGAAGCGACAATTTGAGTGTGGCCACACAGAGAAAAATCTAGTTTTGGGCTAGACGAGAGCTAAGTTGAGGTGGGAAGAGTGAGCTGAGTACTTTGGCAAGAAAGGATTGGGTGATCGCTTTACTCCTCAATTCCTTCCATCGAGGGACGCCACAAGAAATTCCTGAAAGGGCTGGCGGAGGACAGGCTGTCAGCTCGAAGAAAGAAGTAGCATCAGAAGTAACACCTTTCCCCTTTATTTATTTTTTTTCGTTGTTGTTGTTGAGAGTGAACTTTTGGGAACATTGTATATCCAATTACTTTTATCATTATTATGTTTTCGTTCAGCCTTGTACCTTGTAATTGTTTAATACAAGCCATACTTGGTATATTAAACTCTTTTGGTTTTTTTTATATTTCAGAATTGAAAAGGAGCCAACATTATAAGCGGTTTCATTACCACGGACACAGACCGTGGTTGCCAAGGATTTCTTGGGTTCATTCTTTTTTTTTTATTTTTCCTTACTCCTACTTTATTTTCATCCCCTATTAATAAGGCGTGGCGCTCAACCTTTTTTTTTGTTTTTGTCTTTTTTTTCCTTCACCCACCCCTTCTCCACTGATAGCTGGTGAGCACTAGTACATTACGTTCTCGCCTTAGAGAGAGCGTAACAAATACTTCCAACCTGATACATTATATCGTACGTGTTGTAGGTGCTTCACCTTGCCTCCTTTTATTCTTTGGAGGTGCCATAATTTATTTTACTCGTCGCCAGTGTAATAAATCTACTATTACAACAGAAAGAACTCTAGAATTGTTCCAGATATCCTTTATTCGGTTTTTATACAATCTAGTTTTATAACTCAGTTTATTATACGATTTGTTATATCACATGACACTTAATTAACCATATTACAAACGTAATTAAAAAGTTTCTGTTCAAGTTCTGTACCAATTTTTTGGATTACCACGATAGAAGGTTTTTTTTTAAATAATGTAGAAAAATTTTAATTAACCAAACAGAATTAATTTTCTGTTTGATGCTTTTGTAAGAAGAATTGCAATTATTCCATAATCTATCCAACTATTATTTTCCAGGTTATATCAAACACATTGACGACATTGATCTTCAAACTTCAGAAATGGTTTATTATTGTTTATGTATTGTTTTGGTGGTCTAGTTTGCACATTAACCAATTACATTATATGAGGGATGGAAAAAACCAACATATTGGTACCGCACAATTATTGGATCCTAACGCCTTAATTTACCAATATATTGGTGGAAAAAAACCAGCCCTATCTTTTCCAATATACAATTTGAGGAATAGCGCAGCCTCTTTCCCTTCTTTCTTCATCATGACAGCCACTCTTCTTCTACATTCTGCTTCGTGGCTTCCATGAGGTAAGGATATCTTGAGCGCTGCGTACTGACATTCCTCCCTAGAAGTCTCTGAATGTGACTTCGTTATTTGATGAGAGCTTAGAATGGTGTAATTAATAATGTAGTTATGAAAGTATTTGTGTGAGTAATTAAGAACTAAAATCGAAACTATGGAGTCTCGTTGCATCCTATATTTTTATTTTATTCCCTCTAATGAATTTGTAAATAATTCGTAGCGCATCAGGATTCTAGCTAAAATACATTTAGCGCTACAGGGAAATCGTATATTTGTTGCCAATTCCTGTAGGAACTTGTCTCTATTCCTGTTACATCTGCTGCATTTAAAGAGGAGGTGATCGATGTCCCTATCCTCCGCGCTATTACAATCACATTTGGGACTATCTAATAACTTAATTTTGTGCAGATGCGGATTTGTGAGATTGTGGTTGAACCTCAGTCGCATTATTGTTACATAAAATTGCCTTCCCCCCCCCCCCCAGTACTTCTACAAACCATGGCTTGTTGGGGATCCTAGGCTGTAAATCAGCGTAATATTTACCCTTAATTTCTTTTTCCAGATCGTAGAGCTTTTGCCATGCGTCATAACAACGCTTTCTTAAAGCACCTTCGAAATCCGCTAAATTGAGCACTGGAGTACGTTCCCCTAACAAAATCGCTCTTTTTGCTAGCACGTCGACTTTCTCGTTATCAACTATCCCAGCATGCCCTTTCAGCCAAACCAGATGCAACCTACCCATTCCATTAATCAAATGACTTACAATTTCTATAATTATGGGATCAAAAACATCGCCCGGACGTTTTATTTTTTGGAGTGCAGTTTTAGAATCACTAAGAATGACTATTATGTCATTACTTTGTATTTGTTCCGCCAGGATTACCGCATTCCAAATTGCTACGATTTCTGCGGCAAATATTGAGGCATTATTAGGGAGCTTGTATAGGCGAAAACTTCCCGTTTGCGGGTCAAGTACAGCACAACCTACTCCCTGCTCCGATTTTGATCCGTCCGTAAATAGTAAATAAGGGTTGATTATGATTTCCCTCATGCGCGCTATAAAAGCTAGGTATGTTAAATCCCCCCATTCTTCATTCACCTTATCATATAAATCTAAATGGACGTACGGTGATTCTTTACAAGATACTTCATAGTGAAGAGATCACCGAGGAGCCACGTGCAACACCTCTAGGCCAGAGTACAATTTCTCCGTTACTCTAAACATTTCACACATTAATGGCGTTTTCTTTTTTAACCAAAACCTGTGTGAGCGAACCACTTCTGAGAGCTCTGAGATTCTCATCAAGGAAACTTCCTTAAATTAAATTAGCCTTTTGCTTAAAAACTTTCCCAACAATAATTCTCGACGTATGTGTAGAGGCATAATTTTAGCCTCCACAAGGAGAACATTTGTGGGAGTTGATCTCATATCTCCCAGACAAATGCGTATTGCTTTGTACTGGACCTTGTCTAACCTAGATAGTGAAGTCTGGCAGGTATCTCCGGAAAATACCGCAACCAGGGTCTATTTTAGATAAAATTAAACTTCGGTAAAGCAGAAGGGCTATTTTTGGGTCGGTACCATATGTGACATGTGCAACATATCTAAGCATATTCAATGCTTTTTCACAACTTTGGATTATTCTCTTAATGTGAGGTCTCCAAGTTAATTTGTGGTCAACATAAAGTCCTAAGAACTTAACTATTGGCGATTGCGAGACTTTGAACGGCCCTAACTGTACAGTGCCAGCAAGAATGTTCTGACGCTTTCTGCTATACATGGTGACTGAGCTCTTATTTGCAGAAATGCGAAAACCCAAGTGGTTGCACCATGCATTGAGACAGTTGACGCACGGTCTTCTATTTGGTACATATGGTTCCACTTTGAACCTGGCACCACACATTGATACGTATCTCGGTAAGCTCTGACTATCAACCGTCAGAAAGCAGGTCTCGAGTGGCCTGTTTTCTACCCTTCTGAATATTCTTTTCACATTAACTTCTCGGATTTGACTTTGAATATTCTCCAAAATCTCTTGTTCAGATATTGAAGACTCCATCCCTTTTATGACACCTTTTGAAAAAATAAGGAGGTCCGGAGTGTAGGCTTACAAATTTTTTTTAAAAAAGCAATTATTATTAGTCAAATAATTTGCAGCCTCGGGAGTACTTGTTTCAATTTTCATTCTATTCTTCCCAACTGACCTTATATCCAGGATATCATGGGAATATTTATTATCTTCGGTGTATATCCATTTGCCAAAAGTAACCAGATGAATACTTCCCACGTTACCCTCATTTCCCTCAACAAAGATGAAGTAGTGACCTTTATCATTTGGCTTGAATTTATTATTTATTATTATTATTTATTATTTTATTTTACATCTATAAAAATACACATTTGTACATATAGATGGTGAGTGGTAATGTGATTTACATTTCTGCTTAAACTACATTCAAAAGTAATAATATTAATATTTACAAATTTAATATTTGATAATAATAGAACAGAAAAAAATCTAAACATCACTGTAAAGTTCAAAAAATAAAAATACTTCAAACTAAAGAACATACTAAAACAAATTATTCTTTTTTAAAAAATGAAAATAAAACAGAACTACACGTCTAACAAAGATTTCCTTAAATCTAGACAACCAATAATAAATTTATAGACATTTATACTGTGAGATTTGTTTTTAAAAATTAGTACATTTTCGGCAGTTAGTGGAAAATATTTGGAAAGGTATTTTTGCCTCATTACAATGTAGCCCGGACAGTTGATAAAAATATGAGCCAAGTTCTCTTTTTCGTAGTTACACACTGGACAAAGTTCAAGGCTGTTAATTTCATAACGATTCCCTTTAGTGTAGATAACACACAAGTTGTCTGAAGCCATTCTAACTTGACTGATTGCCCTTGTAATTTCAAATGAAACATTGAACCTCAAATATAAATTAAAATTTTGATTTTGATCAGCTATCAAACTGTAAACTGAACTATAAGTAGAATTATTAATTCTAACCAAATCGTCAGTAATTAATTGTTGCCTCAGGTCGCACAGTATTTTTTCTTTAAATTTTTCTATTAAACTGGCATCCTGTTCGTACCACAACCATTCATAACCGAGGTTAAAAAAATAATTCTTGACCTGGGATACCCAGTTATATTTTACAATGTTAGCATTTGAACAGTCCAATTGTAATAATTTATTATAACAAAGTTTCGGTAGCCTGTCTCTACACATACCTAACAGCTTGATCAACCAGTTCAGCGCACGTTTAAAAACAAAATACTTTAATTTGACTCTTTCAGTCTCTATTCTGACCATGTAACCTGGAGTATTACGCTGCCAAAAAAACAATGACTTGATGAGCTTTGTCTGCACCACCTCAATCTGATCAGTATACCTAAGCGCCCAGATTTCACTACCATAGAGTAGTACAGAACAAATGCAGCTATCAAAAACCTTTTGTTTGCAAGCCCAAGAGGCTAATTTAGAACTAGAAAAAATACTTTTAACAGCCGATATTGCTCCTGTCGCTCTTGTGACCATATCTTTACAAGTTAGACTAAAGCATCCCGACTTAGGAAACAAAATACCTAGGTATTTAAAGGTATCCACAACCTCAATTTTTTCACCAGAAAAATAAAAAGTTTCCTTAGTAGCTTTATCACGGCCTTTCTTGAAAATAATAATTTTCGATTTACTTGTATTTACTTTCAATTTATTCTCAGCACAGTATCTTTCTAGGACTGATAATTTTCTTCTGAGTTCTACTGGCGAATTAGATAGTAATACCACATCATCAGCGTATAAAAGAGAAAGTAAACCGTTAGAGTGGTCAATTTGAACAGCGCTACAATGGTTAAGATGCATGAAGCTGTCTATATCATTGACGAAAATGGCAAAGAGTAGAGGTGAGATACTATCTCCCTGCAAAACACCTTTCGATACCCGAACCTCGTCAGTACATACCTGTCCCATTTTTATCCTGGTATTGGTAACACTATAAAGGTTTGCTAAAATCCTAATCCACTTACAACTAATGCCAAAATCATACAACTTATACCAAAGCAAACTGTGATCGACAGTATCAAAAGCCTTTGCGAAATCTACAAAACAAGCATATACTTTCCTTTTGTCTCTCACAATCTGACATTGAACTAAAGCAGTTAGAGAAAAAATACTGTCAATACAGCCTCTAGACTTTCGGAAGCCGTTCTGGTTTTCGCTTAAAGGATTACCGTATTCAATCCATTCAGCCAATCGATTACTGAGAGCTTGAGTGAACAGTTTGGCAATAGTATTCATGAGAGAAATACCTCTATAATTTCCAGGTTCCGAAGGGTCACCTTTTTTAAACAACATAAACATTTCCGAGTTACCCCAAAGTTTGGGAATACATTCATGTTCCAAAACTCTGTTAAATAAATTTAATATAAAATTGACTCCCTGAACTGAAAGATTTTTATAAAATTCATTTGGTACACCGTCGGGGCCCGGCATTTTATTATTTTTACAGCGTTTAAGTACAAGTGAAATTTCATCAAAAGAAAACAGAGCGTCAAAGAAAGGATGAGTGACACCAATAAACCGAGGTATTGATGCCAGATTGGAAGAGGGATACAACTGATGTAAATAAGTGTTCCACGAATCTATGCTAATAACATTATTTACTTTTTTTTTGGTTTTCCTAAATGTATTCAGAGTTTTCCAAAATGAGCCGGCGTCTCTAACATTATTTAATGAATTTCGCAGTTCCTCGAAATAAACCGTTTTAGACCGTTTTATTATCTGCTTAAAACACTTTCTCTTTTTATGAAATTCTGATAATGCTCTTGGATCTGAATTTGATTTTTTATACAATTTAAAGGCATGCTTCATGTCCCCTTTGGCAATTTTGCATTCTTCTGTAAACCAGGGTTGGTTAAAACAAGAGAATCTAAATTTAGGAGAATTATTTTTATAATGAACCATACCCAGGTTTTCTGAGGAAGCTTTAATAATATTTTGAAAGCATTCGAATTGATCTTGAGAAGGTAAAGTGTCGGGTATGACAATATTTTCAGTAATCTGTTTGTAATCAACCCTATTCTTCTCATCCCATACTAACAACTTTTTCTTAGGAACATTCTTATTAATATTTTGGGAATTCTTCCTCACATTACTAATTACATAATCAAATATCAATAAACAGGGCAAATGGTCAGACAACAACAGGTTATCACAAATCAAGAAATCCCTAGTAAATTGAAGGCCACTGAAATTAGTCCATATCATATCAATAACACTTTGTCCAGAGGGACCAACATAAGTAAAGTTACCTTCCTTATCACCAATTGACCTTCCATTTAATACGTACATACCATGAGATTCCATGAAATCTAACAAACTTAACCCTCTACTATTAGTTGTATTATCTCTAGATTGTCTACATTCCTGAAAATATGTTTCAATAAATATGTCTGACTCCCCAGAGTTTAACGAGCCTATACGACAATTTGTATCACCTCCTATAAAGATTCTAACATTCTCATAAATGTTCAATATTTTTAATAATAACGAGTCTAAATTCTCTAATATAATATCCATAGGATCGTTAGGACGGAAGTAGACACTACCAATTATGATTTTCAAATTACGTGAATTAATAAATAAAAATATCCAGTAAGGGCAAATATCTATTATTTCAAAGTTATATTTTTTACTAATAAAAGCCAATAGGCCTCCAGAGGCACGACCCTTGGATTTTTCTTTTACAGCCTTATTATTGATAATATGAAAATTTTGAATTATTAAACAATTAAGTGAGGGATCTGAGACTAGCCATGTTTCGCATAAAAAAATAAAATCTATTGACAAAATAAATTCAAGTTGTTTAATATCCAACAAAGAAATATTTGAAAAGCCGTGTATATTCCAAAATAGAGCCCTCAAATTACCTTCCGTATCAAGTGGTACTTGTTGAGCCAGATCGCGGTCGAAAAAACTCCTGAATAGAGTTGCCCGGTGATTGTTGTAGAGCTTTCCTCTTCTTCTTCAGGGTTTTCTGAGAGGCCGAAGGAGTGGCTATAACATCTTCATAGACGTCTTCTGCCAGAGGAGGGTCATTTAGTTTAGGCGAGAGACCAACAAGAGCGTCACTCTCGATTTTTTTTAAGTCTCTTGATGAACTTATAGTAATGGCTGGCGAAGAGGGGTTTTTCCTTGTTAAAATTTTCCCATTACGGAACCAAAGATATTGGATTAAGCCTTTTTGTTTTAGTTGCTTAGCTTCAGCATATAACTTCAAGTTCCAAGGAGATAGATACTCCGAAATGTAAACAGTAGCTTTCGCTAAAGAAGAATCCAAATCAGTAGTTGTAATTTCCCCTTTCATTTTCTTAAGTCTCAAAAAGTTAGATTTATCCATATTTCTTAGAAAACTGACAACGATCATAGAGTTCGATCTAGCAAATCTACTTTTTCTTCTAAAAATTGCGTCAACCGCAAAATGATTCAATTCAAAATTTATTAATACAGAAAGTTTGTTTAGAATATCAAATAAATTTTCATTTTCCTTAAATGGTACATTTGAGATTTTAATAGTATTTTTGTAAAATAATTGATTATTGGATGCAACTTGAGCACGTAATTGTTCTACTTCCTTTTGAAGAAGTTTATTATCTTGAATTAAATTGCTCAATTCTTTATTATATTTATTTAAGTTTTCCTTTAAGTTATTAACTGATGATTTAATTTCTAAACTAGTTGTGGCAACAACTTTGGCGAGCCCTTTATTATCAGCACTAAGTTGGTTGACATCGCTTTGTACTTTATTAAAACCTTTACCTAATGCGTCCATACGAGCTAGCAGTACATTGAAAAGATGTTCACTCCCACCACTGGGAGGCGTTACGTCACAGCGTTCTTTTGTGCTGGTGTCCCCTCTGCCGCTGGGCGTTTGTTTATTGCAATCCCCACCTGCACTCATCACTAAAGATTAACTAATCCAAGCCTAATTCTTACTAATTTAATAAATTCTCTGGCGAACTTTTATTTGAAATTAATAGTTAATTATGCACCAATATAAAAATAAAAAATTGCAGTCAGATTCACAATAGTTTGGACTACTTAAATGTACAAAAAAAAACTCAAAAAATTGTCACTAGATTTAGGAAAAAAGAAAAAAACTAGAGAGCTTCACAAGCACGACCTTCCTGGTTGAAGTCACAACACACACTCCCCATTTGGCTTGAATTTATTTTCAGCCGGTAATTGTAAAGTTTCTATGGCAACATGACCACTATTTTTTGTCATGTCGTCATTTTTGCCCAATTTGGGAGTCCGGATTAGGTCCAGGGGAGTTCCCTCCCGAACCAGCGACCTTTTAATTGTCTTGCCTGCATTAGGAATCACGCTAGTGTTTACTGTAGGCGAACTATTGGAGTTATTAATATTACTATTGCCAGAATTACTGTTATTAGTAGAATACTTATCCGCTTTATTGTTGGCTATCGGTGGTCCTCTGTCGTGTGGCAGCCCATCTCTACTCTCCTCCATGTTTAGTTTTGAAGTTGGTTTTTTGTTTAAGTCCTTTGTTATTGTAAAAATTTCAAGTGTAATAAAACTCTTTTTTGCGCGGAATAACGAAATTTTTTTTTATAAACAGCTCCTTAACCCCACAAAGTTTCTTATTCTAGATAAATTTAAAGTTAAAATTCTTTTCGTCCAACAAAAAACTACAAACTTTGTGGAACTAAAAAGTGAAATTGTTGCCAAAATGTTTTAACTCCAGAAATTGATGCTATACAGTTGTTGTACGGAAAGAAGAAGAAGAAGACTCCTACAACGGCGACGACGACGACACCTATACCGAAACCACCTTTTTAACCTCGACTAATCGATATTTATCAATTTAAAAATGTAATTGACAATTTTCTGGTCATAAATAAACGAATTTATTTATTCTATAGACGATTGGTCTAAAAGTATACCTCTGCAGAAGAATTTAAAAAATATTAGTTACTTTACACAACCATTATCCAAAATGAGATGGCTAGATTTTCTACCTAAAAATTTTGTCAACGTTTCCTAACAATGATATAGTTTAGTCGCGCACGGACAGATTTACATTTTAGATCATATGGAATTACGTTTAAAATCACCTAGTTATCATTCTTTGCTAAAAGATGGTACTGTAAATGCAGTAATTAATGGGAAAAAGGAAAAACGTATGTTACACATGATTGTAGATTGTATTAAAAGGGCGGTTCCACCAAAAAGGGGAAGGAACGCAGGCAATCCAAAATGCCCATTGTTCCCCGCCTACCCTTCATCTCAAGAAATCTGGCTAAAAGTTGCTAGATGCTAATATAATAAACTAATAAAGTAGTAACAGGACACTAGGGGGCATGGCGACTCAATCGCCCAGGGCACTGAATAAACCTAGAAAGTTCGTTAAGATTACCAGATACCACAATCTCCGATAGGGAGATATTTGACCTTCCGAAGACGAGAAATCTAGTTTTAGAATAAACGGAGCACACCTTTACAAAGTGCCGCACACTCTCATTAGACTCACCACAGCCGGCTCAAATTGGCGACTGGGTAAGGGCGCATTTGAAAAGATGGTACGCTAAATTCGCATGTCCATTCAACACCTGAACCAACTGGCGGATCCGGGACCTTCTAAAACCAACTATAGCCGTTTCTGACTGGCCAAGAATTTCTTCAGCCTGACGGCAGTCAGCTCGGGATCTCCGACATTTCCGTTGTTTTTTCAAAATCCACTGTTCCACCTCTGTTATACAACGTCGTTAGGGTACAGGGATAATGGGCTGAGGAGTCATTGTTATCATCGCAGCTCTTTCCTTTGCTGTTTCATCAGCAAGTTCATTACCCGGAATCCCAGAGTGACCAGGGGGCAAGCAACCGAAACAGTATTCAAAGCTCCCAACAAATTGAGAGCAGCATGGCAAGAATTGACCGAAATTTGGTTCTTACTAGGGGAGGTCAGAGCTTTAATTGCAGCCTGGCTATCCGTGAAGAACCTAATATCAGTATTGGCAAGTCCCTTCCAGCGGAGTAAAGGAGCCACCATCTCAATGGCGGCCAACTCCGCCTGAAACAGATGCTAATTACCAAGATCTAGGCAGATGCGTTCCTATCTGAGTCCAAACTGGGGTCCCCAGATGCAGAGACCAGCACCTGCCCTATCCATCAATGAACCATCCGTATAAACAGAGATGGCGTTTATTGGCAACTCGACAGCCGAAGCACAAGCCTCCTCTCTTGCTAGTATCTAAACCCCATAATTCCTACGGAAATCCAGAGTCGCAGGGAGGAAGTCCCCCGGCATGGAAAGCACTGCAATTTGCTTTTTATCTTCCCTAACCAGATCAGCATTACTAAAAAGTCTGCCTTTCCGACCGAGAAAGTTCGTAGATGCCCACGTGCCGACACTCTCAACTCTACGCGGGGCCATCAAAGCCTCTCCCCTCAGAAAAAGGGAGGAAAGCCGTAACATAAATTCTAGGGCGGCAGTAGGAGTGCTCTGCAATGCTCCGGTAAACATGCTATCTGCTGGACTCGCTGTAAAACATTACAAAGCGCCTTCTGCCGAGTAGCATTCAACCAGACAATACAGCCCATAAGCTAAAATAGGACGCACTACGGCCGTATACATCCAATACATGAGCTTAGGGGAAATTCCCCATCTCTTGCCAACCACCCTGTGACACTGCATGAGTGCAGAGGTGGCCTTATTCGCACGTTCCTTGACATGCGGAGTCCAATGTAATCTAAAATCCAGGATCACACCAAGATATTTCACTCTTGTGTAAAACTGGATTTCCTCTTCATAAAGCGTAAGTCAACGCTACGTGCGTTTTCGATTCCAGGTGAATAATACCACCTGGGTCTTAGAAACACTGAATCTTAGCCCATTTCCCTCAGCCCATCGCGACACAAAGCAAAGGCTCTGCTGCGATTGAAGTCCATACTCTTTATTAGACATGTTGGTAACTAAAGGTAGATATTACAAAAACTTGAATATATAATCCCCCACCACCGCTGAGCAGCGGCCGCGGCCCCCACCTTTAACATAAGATTTACATCTTTATATTCATACCCAAGACTACACTATGGTCAAGGATGGTAAAGCGTTTGCTTTTAGTGCCCAGTGTTGTCGGATCGAAACTACTAATATTCTAAAATAGAGTATTTTTATTTCTCCTGGCTCAAATGCCTGTCTGTAGACGGGAGGCGGCTGGGGGCCTGGCTCATTTGCCCTGCGCCAGGAACCCTACTTTATATCTACTAATAACTTATTTATTTTAAACAGATTTTGATGAAATTTAGCTCGTAGGGGTTGATAAAGCTTCCCTGTGTGACATTACATGCTCTTACACCTACTAAGTAGAAGTACTGCAATCGTTCGAATTATCAACGTATAAAAAGATTTACATGAATGAATTGCATACAATTGAAATTTTGTGTAAATATTTAATTTGGAGGTTTCGACGTTATAAATTCTTCTGGAAAGGAATTAGCTCCATCAGTTATTATTAACAATATCTCTATAAATCTTGGCCCAACTTTGATAAAATTTGGCAGGAAGTAGGGCTTCTCCATGTAACATTAAACTGCCATTCTGCTCTTACTCCTACTAGCTAGAGTGATTGCAATTTATCTAATTTTCATTTTTAGGAATTATTGATTTTTAGGCATTAAACTCCTTGTTATTTGATTTGAAGTTGGCTGTATAGATTTGTTTTTAAGTGTTATGGAACAGATGCACATTACATTACACATTACACACAGGAGGTACATAATGTTTGCTCCTCATATGTTGGATCCCCTCAAAAATTATTGTTACCGATGTCAGTCACAGCCCGATTCTGATAAACTATTCAGACTAAAGAGAATAAGATTTCTCAATGTAAATACAATTTATCAAATTTTCATCTAAAATAACTCTTTTATAAACCCTTGAGTCCAGTTTCTATGGTTTGCTATAATAGTGAATACACAGAAAAAATTTCTCAGTGTTCAATATTTAATTTCAGTATTTAATAATTAATTCAAGTCATTTTAATCGATTTGGTTAATTTTGAGGTTAAAATATTTATTATCTCCACATATTTCTTAGGCTGTGCGTATCTGCGATTGAGTGCGGCGAACCAAAGTCGAAACTCGGTTGTGAGTGATATTGTCAGGGCGCAGTGGGTTTTGTGTTTGTGTAAAGTTATTTTCCGAGCATAATACATTGCCAGTCTCTCCAATAAACCGTAAGAAGATTCATTAGAGCGAAATGTCGGCAGATAGCGGGGGCCAAGGGCCCCCGGATAATACCAGCAAAAATTCAGATAAGTCAGCTTTTAGTAATTCTACTATTAACCCAAATGTTTCTAACACATCAATCAGAATAATAATAATAATATTATTATTATTATTTATTGCTTTTTAAGTTTACACTTTACAAGCAAGGAGTTGTATGTATTTGTGATACAATAATGCTGAACTCAAAGTATTGAAAATAGATAATGGAATGCAAACAGCGCATGTACAATATAATAATAAAACATAAAATATTAAAGTAATTGCTTAAAAAATACAGAAAATACAAACAAAAGTAGGACACATGATTATCTAATAAAATCAAAAGTTAGTAGATTTGATTAATTTGGAAATAAATAAACAAAACAAAAAATAATAATAATAGAAAAAGAAATTGCACAAAAATTAAAACATAATAATATTCATGAACTTAGAAAATAGATATGAAACGGGGAGGATAAGATGAAAATTCAAAGCAAAAAAAAAATACATAAGCCGCCTAGCAAAGGAAAAAGTAAAATGCATACACACAAATATATGTTAAATGACATTATATACACGCACAAAAAACATACTAACACTTAAGTTTGAGATCATTCACTGTAAACAAGAAGAGGTTATTCATTTTACTTAAGGTCAAAGTGTTCAATAAATTTTCAATTTTTTCAGTTACAGTCATAGAATCATTTATGAAACAGGAAATGTATTTAGTTCTGAGGTGATTAAGTTCTGAGCAACCTAAAAAGAAATGAGACAATGTATCGAACTGTTGTGAATCACAAAGCAGACAGTAACTCTCTGGAGAAAATTTATAGCGCATATCACCACATGATACCTTAGAGCACTTTTACAAGCCAGTCTTATCTGAGCCATCAACCTTAATTTGTTGATATGGCACTTCAAATTGAGATAACTTTCTCCAGAGCCAAAGGAGCTAATATTTCTATAATATAAATTATATCGACTATTTAAAACAAGATCAACATCAATTGAAGATAAGTGGTTTTTCAGCTTGGCAAGTACATCACATCTGCTTTTTTGCAGAAAAGAAACATCTTGCTTAAGCCATACATCCTCAGCTCCAATAAGATAAAAAAACGATTTAAATTCAGATACCCAATTGAAAGGTATTGAAGAAAAATTAGCTAGTTGGTGCAATCTCAGATAGCAAATTCTAGGATTGCAGCTATCCGGCATGAGTAGCAATTTTTCCCACCATTTCAACATTCTCTTGAAAACATTATATTTTACATGCACCCTTCCTGTTTCAAGTCTAATGTACGAGTTTGGAGTACTGGGGGAAAGCTGTAGAAGGGATTTAAAGAACAAGATTTGGCTCCTCTCGAAGATATCCAAACACTGAGAGCCCCAAATTTCGGCACTATATAGCAAAACACTTTCAGAGAGAGACTTATACAGATAGCATTTAAAAATTGAAAAATACTGGAATTTGGGTATCACGTGATTTGACATATGAACAACGGGTAACTAGAAAAAAGTTGTTGGATTTAAGAAGAAGAATCAAGATAAAAAAATAAGGAGGAAAGGGTGTTTGTGGGAAATGGATTTATAATATTTCGGGAGAAGAAATTTTTCCGGGACCAACAAAAAAGGTTTGTTACTGAAAACGCTACTAACATTCAACTTATTAATGAATATTTAATGGAAAATAAGTATGATAAATTAATGGAGGTTGATTCAAAAAACTCCCAGAGGAAAAAGTAAACGGTAAACGTGTAAATAGGGGTTTTATAACTATTTTAGCGTTCAATATATCGGGATTAAAAAATAAATTATATTATGTTTTGTTCTTTTTTATAAAAAATTATGATATTTTTCTGTTAGTAGAAACATTTGTAGAAGAAAAGGATTATAGTTTATTTGAAAATTATTTTATAGATTATGATTTAAGGTGGATACCAGCTGTAAGAATAAGTAAGTTTGGCAGGGCTAAGGGGGGTTATTTATTGGGTGTAAGAAAATGTAGTTATATAACCAGGATGTTTAAATTTGTCAGATTTAATGATCGTTATTTAATACAATGTCAAACAGGCAAAGACGAGTTCTATATTATGCCAATGTATATAAATGTAAATAATTGGGTCAATGATTTTAAAGAGGCAAATGTAATTCTAAATTGTCATCAAAATAAAAGATTTATACTCATGGGAGATATGAATGTCAGAATTGGGAGTTATCAGCTGCTGCCGGAAGAATTGTTAAATAGCCATGCTAATGTATTTGCTGTAAGAATGTCTAAAGATAATAAACTTAATAATAGAGGAGAAGAGTTTTTGAATTTGTGTGATGACAAAGGGTTGGTTATTTTAAATAGCAGGACAGGAAGTGACAAACTAGGTGAATTTACATATATTGGCGCTCAAGGTTGTTCAGTAAATGACATCTGTTGTGTATCTTCGGAACTAATGGATTATGTATGTAAGTTTGAAGTACTTGGTCAGAATTTCTC
This sequence comes from Rhodnius prolixus, assembly GCF_049639745.1. NCBI lineage: Eukaryota > Metazoa > Arthropoda > Insecta > Hemiptera > Reduviidae > Rhodnius > Rhodnius prolixus. Next base: position 457,033 of record NW_027411609.1, on the reverse strand, counting down.
AGATCATATGCCTGTTTGTTTATCTTTAGGTCTGTCTTGTATTATAAATGAAGATGAAATAGTACCATTATTACCTAAAATTAGGTGGACCAAAAATGATGATGCATTATTCAAAATTAAGTTGGAGGAACTTACAAGTAAAAGTTTTGAACAGTGTAATAGAGTTGAAGGGCTATTAAGACCTTCCTAGACAAGGACCATGTTGGGGGGAGCAACAGGAGAATAATGGGAAACAGATAAATAAGGGGAGATCAATGTGGTGGACGCCACAGCCACTCAAAATACCTTCACAAACGCCGTAAGGAAATACCAGTAATTTATTAGCAACACAACGTTTAATATAAAAGTTATTGTTGATTAACTCAGTTAGCTTATTATTCACAAAATTATATACTGAGTTACAACTAACCTGCCTGGCAGTCTTTATAATATCCCTTCTTATTTTTTTATTGGGGAATTGGTTTATTAGTGTATACACTACGCAATTAATGCTTGCGCAATACTCACTTCCTGGCGAAGTGGCACTCAATATATCATTAAATGACAACAAATTTACAACTGACAAGACACAAAAGCACAATGACAATTCATAGATATACATAAGTCTATACATAAGATATACATAAATATACATAAGCCAAAGGACGCTGACTTCCACTTTTTACACAAAAAAGAAAAGGCGAACCGACGCAATAGACAAGGCATATATATCACATCTAACTGCCTCGTAAATTCAAGGACAACTGGTTACACTTGGTCACGTACGCAGTCCCTCACTCCTTCCAGACCTCCAATGCCGCCAACCCTCAACTGCATCAACCCAATTTTCCCACAAGGGGGGCCGCACCTCCTTGCGAGGATCCAACATCCTCCCCCGCAGTGAACTCGCCAGAGTCCCACTCACTGATTTGGGAGAGGGCACAGCTTCCTGACAGGGCGGCAGATAACCCCGGACGCCGTCATCACCTCGGTCACCCTGGCCACGTTATCTCGGCCATAATGTAGTTTGGTGATCCGGCCTAAGGACCACTGCAACGGAGGAAGATTGTCGTCCATAATGGCCACCACTTGTCCTTCCACCGCTGGGAAGGACGGTGAATGCCACTTGAGCATGGCTTGCTGCTCAAGGAGGTACTCCTTGTGCCACCTCTTCCAGAACTGGTTGACTGTTAATTGTGTCATGGTCCACTTGGAACCAAGCGCTGTGCGGGGAGTTAATGAACCGTCGGTAGGAAGAGCAGTCATTGGTCGCATAATAAGAAAATGACCAGCACTTGTAAGTCATATGGCGAAGATGAAACGGCTGTGAGTGGCCGGGAATTTAAGATGGCTTCCACTTGGCAAATAATTGTAAGGAAACACTCCATGGTTGGTTCTTGTAGGCCCAGGGTTACTTTAAGCAGCCGCTTTGTATACTTGACAGCAGCCTCCCATAAGCCTCCAAAGTGTGGCGCTCTAGGTGGTATAAAATGCCATTCCAAGCCTCTTCTGCCGGATTCTCTCAGGATAGCCTCCTGGGCCCTTTTGTCATTCAGCAGGGCAGATATTTCCTTGAGCTTCCTAGTCACACCTACAAAATTCGTGCCATTGTCGGACCATACGAGGGTCGTTTGAAAAGTCCGTGCAAAGTCAGGGAGATAACACTACTGGCGCGTATCGAGGTTATGTTTAGTTAGTAGCATATCTTGGAAGAACACACACCAAGTTTCAGCCAGATCGGTCTATTTCTTTGTGTTTGGCATTCGTTTGAATTGAGGAAGTCGAGTGATTTTCAAAAAATGGACGAAAAAGAATTTCGTGTGTTGATTAAACACTACTTTATGAAAGGCAAAACGCCTCAGGAGACTAAAGAGAAGCATGATAAACATTATGGTGACTCTGCACCTTCGATTAGAACAGTTTATAAGTGGTTTCAAAATTTTCGGAGTGGCCATATGGGCACAAGTGACGCTGAACGTTCTGGACGCCCTTGTGGTTACTACTCCAAAAATCATTGATAAAATCCATGATATGGTGATGGATGACAGAAGAGTGAAGGTGCGTGAGATTGCTAGTGCTGTGGGCATCTCGAATGAACGGGTACATAATATTTTGCATCAACATTTGGACATGACAAAGCTATCCGCAAGATGGGTGCCGCGATTGCTCACGCTTGACCAAAAACGAAATCGTGTGAAGTGTTGCAAGGACGGTTTGCAGCTGTTCCAGAAGAATCCGCAAGACTTTAAGCGTCGTTTCGTCACTGTGGATGAAACATGGATATATCACTACACTCCTGAGACCAAAGAACAATCTAAACAATGGGTTACCAAGGGGGAATCTGCGCCAAAAAAGGCGAAGACCGTTCCTTCGGCCGGAAAGATTATGGCCAATAGTTCTGTCTATTGGATTACAAGAAGAAACACTTGTAGATAAAACATTACCTTTATTGCCCGTTATTAGGTGGATTGGTGACGCAAAGAGCTATCAGGATAAACTTAATACATTTTTAACTAATTTTAAGCAATCCGCGGATCGGAGTATAGATATAAATCTGGTTAGGGATGCGGTAGTGAATAGTGCGGGCATGGAAGGCAAAAGAAAATTTAATCGCGGTAAACTAGTATTCAGACAACCCTGGTTTGACCACCAATGTATGAAATCGCGACAGAAAACTTTCGCTCTTCTTCATTTATACCGGAAATGTAATAGTGTAATGGTAAAAGATAAATATAAAGTTAGTAATATGCATTTTAAGAAACTTTGCTTAGACAAAAAGAAGGAATATTATGTGAATACAGCAAAAATTTTTATTAATGCGAAGGATTCAAAAGCATTTTGGTCCCAAGTCAGAAAATTCAAAGGAGGGAGTTACGAATGCGGAATAGATATCTCAGCAATAGAATGGGTTGATTATTTTAAATTGTTATATAATCCTCCTCTTGTTTCGGAAAAAATAAATTTTGTAGAACCTTATTTAGAAGACGAGAATTTAGATTCCCCAATCCGACTGTCGGAGTTAAAGGATATGATGAGAAAAGTTAAAAACAGCAAGGCCCCCGGTATGGATAGAATTATGTATGAATTTTATAAAAATGCGAGTGATTCTTTTTTAGAACTAATAGTGAAAGTTTTTAACAATTTTATGGAATCTTGTAATATACCTTCGGATTGTAAAACCGCTATAATTTTCCCTTTATATAAGAAGGGTGATAAGAATATAGTGAGTAATTACAGGGGATTATCTTTCATCGACACGGTAATGAAATTATTTACAGGAATTTTGGCCAAAAGGTTGTCGGAAGGTCTAGAGAGTAGGGGACAACTGTATGAGGGGCAGTGTGGTTTCAGAAAGGGGTACTGCACCGCGGATAATCTGTTTACATTAGTTAATTTGATCAGCTACTATAATGAAGTGAAGAATAAAAAGGTTTATTGTTTTTTCATAGATCTTAAAGCGGCATTTGATTCAATAGATCGGAATGCATTATTTATTAAACTTTATAATCTTCAAGTTTCAACTAAATTTGTAAAAATTATTAAAGCTTTGTACGAACAAACAGAAGCAGTAGTACGATTGAAAGACGGCATTTCAGAGTCATTCAGTACTTCAATGGGGGTCAGACAGGGTTGTTTACTAAGTCCTACGTTGTTTTCAGTTTACTTAAATGATTTAGCCGATTTCCTGGGTGAAGGTCTCAAAGTAGGAAATGTAACAATTAACACGCTTTTATTTGCAGATGACATAGTTTTAATAACAGATGAACCATTTAAAATGAAAAATATGATAAGGAAGAAGAGTTTACAGAAATGTGGAACTTGACCGTAAATCTGGAAAAGTCGAAAATAGTGGTTTTTCGAAAAAATAGGGGACGACTAAAAAGAAGTGAAAGATGGTATTATAAGGGACATCCCGTAGAGATTGTGAATAATTACAAATATTTGGGTGTGACCCTAACCGCTCACTTGCAGTTTAACACTCATTTAGATGAAAGATGCAGGGTTGCTAAGAAAAGTATAAATAGTATTTGGTCTAAAGTATTTATGAATGAGCATATTCCTATTTCGTCTAAGTGTCAAATTTTTAATACAATAGTATTGACCTCTTTGGGTTATGGTTGTGAGGTTTGGGGATATAAGTTGTACGAACAGCTAGAAAAGATACAGAGATTTTTTCTAAAAAAGATGCTCCGTATCCCGAAGGTGACGCCAAATTATATACTGTATTTGGAAACCGAGCAGAGTCTGATTTTTTACAGAACTTTAAAGTTACATAGCAATTATATCAGAAAAATTTGTAATTATGACGATAATAGATTTCCAAAAATACTGGCGAAAATAGTAATTGAAAATAAAATTGCTTGGTTTAGAGAGTGGCAGAGATTGGCAAGCACATATAACTGTGAAACTATCAGCGCATTTGATTTATCAGATAGGTGTAGTGAACAGGTAGCAAATTTAATTAGAATAATGGAATACTATCATAAAAACGAGTTAATAAGAAAAGCACAGCAATCACAATATCACAGGTTGTACAAAGAACTGTTACCGCTTAATTATAGTTATATTAATGATGACCATAAAATGGATTTCATCAGGACAGTGTTTAAGGTAAGGGGAGAATTATTAGATTTGAATTACAAGCCCTGGATGCCCAATCGAATTTACTATTGTGACTTGGTAATATGAGGGAGGAAGAAGATACTTTGCATTTCATAACCAGATGCCCTGTTTTAGGTTTTACTAAAAAATTATACTTGGGTGAAAAGGTAATCTCAAAAGAGCACTTTATAGAAATATTAAAATCTGGCAATTTACATAATTTATATAAATACGCTAAGCAAGCAGAAGAATACAGGAAATTTTTAGTAGAGCAATTTAATTATAATTAATCTTTTATTGTACATATAAACCCATCAATGATATTAACTGTTTACAATCTTATAATCTTATTACATTAATATTATGTGTCCCGGTATATCTAAATACTTTCTTTTGTACTTTGGTCATTAATAGTTCTGTTTTTCAATGCAGTTAACTCTAGTAACATAACTTTGTTTTATATATTGTATATGTACATATATTTATATTTTTTATGATACATTTATTTATTTTTAGTTAATGAATGAAAAAAAAAAAAAAAATAGAGAAAATGAATTTGTGTTTGCCCTAAAGTAAAGGAACTTTTTTCTGTTTAAGTTAGTTAATTATTATTATTGTTTATTTCTATTTTTACTTGATTAAGACAGACTCCTGGCAGACGGCTGGTAAGCCATTGCCAATTTATGCTTAAGGATAAATTTTCTTTTGTAAACATAATTTGTATAAATAAAGCAATTTTCTATTCTATTCTATTCTATTATGGCGACTGTCTTTTGGGATTCGCAAGGAATAATCCTCATCGACTATCTGGAAATGGGTAAAACAGGTGCATGTTAGTCATCGTTATTGGACCGTTTGAAAACCGAGCTGCAAGAAAAACGCCCACGATTGGTCCACAAAAAAGTCCTTTTCCATCACGACAACGCACCAGCTCACACCTCAGCAGTTGTGGTCGCAAAATTAATGGAAATAGGGTTCCAACTCGTTTCACATCCCCCCTATTCTCCAGACTTGGCTCCCTCGGACTACTACTTGTTCTCCAATATGAAGAAATGGCTGGCGGGAAAAAGATTTTATTCGAACGAGGAGGTGATTGCAGAAACGAATGGCTATTTTTCAGACTTGAACAACTCCTATTATTCGGAAGGGATCCACAAACTAGAGCAGTGTTGGACGAAGTGTATAAGTCTAAAAGGAGACTATGTTGAAAAATAAAAAAGGTTTACCCCAAAAAATTAAGTAGTTTTTATTTTTGCACGGACTTTTCAAACGACCCTCGTATGTGGCTAGGCACGCCTCGCCTAGCGATTAAGCGATTCAGGGCGGCCAAGAATGCCTGGGTCGTGAGGTCGGTAACCAATTCCAAATGCCTTGGTCGAAAAGCAGATGAAGATGGCGAGGTAGCATTGGAGGACCTTGGCGGACCGTAGTGACGCAATTTTCACATTGAAGGGACCTGCGTAGTCAATGCCAGTAGTCGTGAAGGGTGGTGAGGCACTGGCACTTGCCTCTGGCAGCTGACCCATCGGTGGATTGAAGGGTGTTGGCTTGATGCTGAAACACTTGTTACAGACTGACAATTGGCGGCGAACTACATTTTCACCATTGACGTTCCAATATTGACTTCGCAGAAATGCGTGGGTGGCACCAGGACCTATTTAGAGACTGGAGATGTGGGCATCTTGGATAATTAGGGCTGTCAAGGGGTGTTGCGGAGACAACAAGACAGAGTGTTTGCTAATTTCAGGAAGATTGGCTAGCCTTAGCCTTCCTCCAACTCGTAACACTCCATCAGTATGTAAGAACAGGCCTAAAGTTTTAACTAGGCGTAATTTAGGTCAAGGGGACTGGGTATCTTGGATTTCTTCTGGGAACGAGTGTTGCTGCGCTCGGATAATCAGGGCGCGCAAGGCTTCATTACATTCTTTGACCTTTAATGGACCTGACATGTGATGGGCTGATTTCTGGCATTATGGGCGAATCTCAGGCGCCAGGCTACTACATTTATCAGTGTATGCAAACTGGAAAACTTGGACTCCAATTCCTCGGGGCAGAAGGCTGGGGTCGATACATTAATAGCCTGGAAGCGAATTTCTGCTCCTACCATCGGATCAGACAAATCTGCACTTACTTGACCTAACGGTCATGACTCTGAATTTAATTTTAGCCAAGGAGGGCCTTCCCACCATAAATGGTGGTTTACTAATTCCTGTGGACGTAACCCACGTGAGGCACAGTCAGCAGGGTTCTGCGAGGATGGGACGTGAAACCATTGGGAAGCGGGAACCTTTTCTAATATGGCAGCCACTCTATTGCCGACGAATACCTTCCAATGCGGAGGTGGAGTCGGAAAAAGCTAAAATGTTTGGAGAGGGTATCTAAGGGAAGAGGAGGCTACTTTGTGGAGAGTGAGGGCCAGGAGATGAGCGGCACAAAGCTCCAGACGCGGGAGTGTAACAGGTTTCATTGGAGCCATTCTGGCTTTGGACATGACCAAGCTAATGACTGGTTTTTCAGATAGTGACACAAGGTATACTACGGCCGCATACGCCCGTTCTGATGCGTCAGCAAAACCGATTAAATATAACTTTGGAGTAGACTAGGACAAGAATCTAGGGATACGGATGTTTGAGAGTTCCGGAAGGGTGACAGCAAACTGAGACCACTCCTGGATAATGGATGGAAGTAAAGGGTCATCCCAGTTAAAGGAGGCTTGACAAACGACTCGAAATATTGCACGAGCAAAAACTGTTTTTGGGATTAACCATCCCAATGGATCAAAGACTTTGGCAATCTGACTGGCAAGCTGTCTTTTTGTTTGAATATTGGGGACTGAACGAATCAAAATATGGAAATAGTCATGTGAGGGGTTCCAACAGAGGCCAAGAATTTTTAATTGCGACTCCTCGTCATTCTCTAGACATACAGAAGACATGGCTGGGAGAAGGTGGTTGATGGGAATTTTTTCTAATAGACGAGGATGATTAGATGCCCATTTTCTGAGCTCAATTTGAGCTTGACTTAGTAACGTTATGAGTTGATCTCTCGAGTTCAATGCTGCTTCTGGAGTAGGGCCTCCTCCGGAAATGTCATCAACATAAGTACGATCTCTAAGGATCTCTTGGGGAAAGGAATTCTGCAAAGTGAGGGCTAACTCTTGTAACACGCGACATGCTAGATAGGGCGCTGACGTGGTTCCATACGTGACAGTACACAGTCGGTACTCCTGAATCGGTTGACTGGTATCGAAGCGCCAAAGAATAAGTAATAGGTCTCGATCTTCAGGGGGGTGTAATATTTGACGGAACATTTGACGAATGTCGGCTGTAAATACCCATTTATCAACTCTGAATCTTCCAGATGTCAAGCTGCAATTTAGGCCAGGGAGCAGGAGTTCATTGAGTGAGATTCCTGAGGAGGACTTTTGGGATGCGTTAAAGACGACTCTGATTTTTTCCGGGGGATCATCTAGACGGTGGACTGCATGGTGGGGCATGTTATATGCAATTTGACTTGACTTAAGAGGAGGGGCCAGCTCCATATGTTTAGACTCTAAGTAGTCCTTCATTAACTCGACATAGGGAGTACACAGATGTGGGGACTTAGTATGGCGAGTTTCGGTTTGGAGAAGGCGCCTCAGAGCGATTTTTCTGGTTTCTCCTAGACGGCAAGGACTAGTTTTAAGTGGCAAGGCCACAGAGAAACGACCTTCTCCATTGGGGAGTCGGAGACATGACTTTGAGAAGCATTCCTCGGCCTTTAATTCATCGGGGATAAGGGGGTAGACCTCAGACACTTCCTCTAGGGCGAACATTTTCTCCATAAGACGGGACAAGACCTGGTCAGGGGGGTGCTGAATTGGTTGGGAGACTTTACCCGAGCTGAGGCGTAGTACTGTAGGTTGAATAGAAATAGCTGACACAGGATTAACTACAGAGGAATCAACAGGTATGGTAGCAACTTCCGGGGAAGTGACTTCCGCAGAGGTCATGAGAGGAGAAAGAGTTTCAGGGTCAGGAGAGGTAAGACTTGGTAGCGGACGTCGTGTTCTGGTGACACGTTGTGGTTTAGGAGGAGGAAATTGACTAGTTTCAATTGTACAAGCGCGTTTTTGGGGTTTGGCTTCTTCTGAGGAAGTTGATGAAATTTGAGCGGAGGATGCAGACAGACTGGGTGAGCTTTGCGGAGCTGACTCCACGACAACTTCAGGGTCATCACAAAGGGCACTTGGCTCAGACACAGACTCGTAAGGAGGGGTTTCGGTCGAAGGCTTGTTTTCTGAGATAGTTGGTTCGGTAATTACTTTGGGGGCAGTTAAATGACCATACTTATGTTTGAATAAGATTTTGTAGTAAGTCCGGTAAAGGTTAGAGTTGGACGTGTGGTTGTGGACAGAAGGGTCAAAACGAACTCTTTTAACAGGAATTTTTTTAAAGGACCAGACATGATCCAGCCAAGGGTTGTCAATCGTGCGTTGGGGGAATCATTTTGTAAGCGAATCATCTGGCTGAGATCGATGGCATCAAAGACCGAGGCTGAGAATACCACATCTACAGGACTTGGTTCGTTGAAGGATGGGTTGGCTAAGTGTCTGTCTGCCAGGTGTTCCCAATCACTGACGGGAAAATACGAGGATGGGGTATCCGGAATAGTCTTGGTAACTATATGAAAGGGAACTTTGAGTTGTGGAAAGGGGGGGCATTGTTTTAAATTAGTTGATACAAGACCCACGACTTGGATGGCAATACTTCCTCCTATTCCTCGGATAGCACCTGACATAGGAGCATACTTTAATTTGCATTCTTTGGCGAATGTTGCGGACATTAGGTTAATCTCACTGCCTGGATCCAGCAGGGCACGAGCGCGATACCACTGGCTATCTCCTCCAAGGAGATACACCAGGGCAGTGGAGGATACTGACATGTCTGACGGAAAGGACTTAAAGATAGATTTACAAGGGGCTTTTGTTGAGTGGCATAAGGGGCGGTTTCTACGACGGCAGGACATAAAGCTGGACAAGGGGACGGTATCGCGCCTGCCAGGAACCTAAAATTCTGACTGTTGGGACGGTGCTGGGTGACGGCCAAAATAGGTGATAGGCAATACGGGGGATAGACTGGTAGAGGAGGACGGCGATGTGGGTCGGGACTCCGAGTCCCTGGCTGGAACGTCAGACCGGAATGGCTCGAACGTACTGTGGGGCAGGAGAGCGCGTTGGGGAGAAGCAGGTGTAAACCTAGGTTGCGCTGATACAGGGGGTGCCTTGGAGGAGAAATTAGGCTTGGGAGGCGAGCGATTCCTCAGTGACATCAAGGGAGGAACGTAAGGGGCACTCTTCGCCTCCTGGCACACTCTAGAGGATGGAGGAGGGGGATGCAGGGTAGTATGGTGCTCCCCATTACACCTACTACACCCCACCTGACAGGGGCAGCGAGAAATCGGGTGGTATTTTGATAGACAGTTGGCACATAGGCGTTCCTCGATGACAAAATTCCACCTCTCCTTGGAGGCCAGCCGCAAATATTCGTCACAGCGGGACAACCGGTGTGGTCCCCCACAAAAATAACATCGGACTGACGGGACTGAGGAGGCGAGGCGCAGGAAGTAGAGGGCGTGGAGCGTCGAACTGGATGCAGTGAGGGGGTAGGTGACGGCCTTCTCGGTGGACGGGGGACAAAACTGACTGACTTGGGGCGATACGGTTTAGACTGGCTCGGCGAAGGAACCCCCACCAACTCTGATTCGTCGACCGGAGGGGCAGGACCAGGTGAGGGAGTCGAGGGAACGGAAGTCTGGCTGGGACTAGGCTGAGCAGATGGATGCGGCATTTTCTTTAAAGAGACCAGTTTAGGGGAAAAACTGTCCTCCTGCTGCTTCAGGAAGTCCAGTACCTGGGCACTAGGGGGCAATTCGTCAAAGGACCTAAGGCACTTCTCCTGAAGGCCAGGAGACAGGACAGACAAGGAGACAAGGCACAACAAGAAGTCCAAGGGATCAGGGATATCACAGTGGTCGAGGAGGATTTGTCGTCCAGACAACCAGGCTATGATATCCTCCATGCTGGAGTCCGCGGCCGGAAATTGAAGGAAGGCTTCCCGCATGGCGCTAGCAATTCTTAGCCTCCCCTCATACCGGCCGTCCAATGTCTCCCAAGCGTAGAGGTACCCTGCCTCCGTCAGGGTGGCATTCTGAATGATCGACAAGGGTGGACCCCTCAGACAAGACCGCAACGCCTGAAGTCGCTTGGCAGGTGAGAGAGCCAATTTATGGATCTCAGACTGGAAGGTCCGTTTGAACTCTCTGTACGACAATACTTCCCCTCCAAACACGGGAATTCTAGGGATGACCAGTTCCTGAAGCTGTCTCCGTGCCAACTCTGACACAGAATCATCGGCAACGGGGCTGGGCGGTGAGGAAGTCGGCGCCTGTTCCATCGTAAGGGATGTGGCCAAGGCAGGCAGGATAATAGACAAATGGGCAAGCTCTGCTTGCGCATGACTGGCAGACAGGGCCAGAGCTAAAGGACCACTATCCTCTGGCGCTAACAGTCGAAGCCACTCCCAGGCTTCCTTGTCCACAGTCTGGGACAAGGATTGAAAGAGAGCGGAGAACTGTTGGCACCTTCCGACTCTGTCTGGGGAATCCAGATCCAGCAGTTGAACACTCCGTGTCCACTGGTCCAATCTGGCAACAAGGTGGCGGCATCGAATAACATTGAGGTCCCCGCTGGCCTCAGATTTGCTAGGGCCTCGCGGAGTTTCCTCCAACGAGGGGGACTGGCGAATAGGTGGGGTGACTTTCTCCAGGGACTCCTCCATAATCCTAAGAATGGACACAACCAATAGCTCTTGGCAACAGAAAAAATACAAAAAATAGTATAAATTTTTAAAACAAGTTGAACAAAGACTTGACAGAATGAATCAAACCAAAATACAATGTTAATAACGCTAGAAAAGTAAAGACAAAAAATGATATAAATATATGTACATACAATATTATAGCGTCAGACATTTTTTTTTTTTTTTTTTTTTAAGGACACTTACTGCGCCACAAGGCTTGAAACAGACATAACATAAAACAAAAAAAAACGTTGAAAAATAGTTACTAACACGTACAAAACTAAAATATATACTAGAAGACTTATAACTAAGGAACGGATTTTTATGTATTTAAAAATGCCAAATATTTAATTAAAATATGCATTTATTTTCGTCAATTATGTGGAAAATATGTGATTTTCTTAAAATATTTTCTGGAATATTTAAGTAAAATGGACATTTTTTTTTTATGAAAATCGTGAAATGGTGGAATGATTGCATTTTTCGAGAACCTAACAGTTCAAAAGGAATGGCTTTGAATCCACATCAGCATAACTATCAAGTTTTCCAATAACTGCATTGGCAATATACCTGCCCTCAACGTCAGTGGTTTCATCAATTGACACCCAAATCGGTCCATCTTTGATATGTTCTCGAATTTTGGTTAGTGTATCTTTATAGATATCTTCCAGGTAGTTTTTCCTCAGAGCGCTCTCGTCAGCCATTTTTTCCCCAATATAGGACTCTAAGAACCCTTTGAAATGAGGATTTTTAAGTTTGTGGAAAGGGATATCTGCTCTAACCAAAGCCCGACACAGATCTGTACTCAGAGTAGACTTACTTGATGGAGATGTAAGGAAGGCTTGATAGGACGTCCTCTCTTTCTTTCTGTTTTTATTCTCTATGTGCGATCCGGTGGCAATATGTTGGGTGACTTGGGAACGTTGAGAGCAAGAAACGCGCTTGTCACAAGCAGTACGTGCAGTACAAAATGTCTCCATCACTTCGAAAACGTTCTGCTGGAAACTCGCGAAGATATTTAGCAACCAGTTGTTTGTTTGAGGCCGATGTTCGTGGCATTTCACCCAAAAAAGAATACACTAAGTGACCGAACGAAATGAATTGGACACTTCAACGAATGAGCTGAAAGAACAGACAACGTCAGACAACTTCAAAGAACTAACAAGTGCCCGTCACTGTTTAGCAGTGTTGTATACTAAAGCGGCCAAGGGATGAAGTCCAGTATACAAGCTCTTCTTCTCACCGCTCGCAGGTACAAGTGACTGGATGGCCCTGAAAAGGACCGTTCCCAAAAAATACGTCGGCGCTTGACTCGCCTATGGCGCTCCCCAGCGGGGTAGCCTTACAGTTGGGTGGCCCTGAAAAGGGCCGTTCACACTGTTGGTTGAAGTGACTGCGCCGCTCCGGGAATGGCTTGCTCCCAGCGCGAGGCCACAGCAAAAGTGATGTGAGAGGCCCTGAAAAGGGCCGTTCGCTAATACCAGTCAACCGGCTTTGGGAGCCCCGGCAGTGTGGCCAGCACCCCGATAAACCCCGGTACCAATTGGCCTGGTCCTCGCTCGTATCTCACACTGTGGCAGCGCTGGTGATTCGGCTTGCCTTCGTAGCTGGTGAACTGAGCGACTCGTGTGCTGCACTTCCTTCTTTCTTCTTTCTTCAAAATACAGGGGTTAAGTGATCGATTTTTGTTCTGGTCCGGACAGTGAGGTCCTTTAGCCGGTACAGAGATCCAGGTTTTGAGAGCAAGGTCCAGTCAGCAATCTTCCAGCTAAGGTAGCTATTGTGGATGTCTTCCAGTTGAAAAATTTTCTTAGACTGATGCAGACACGGCCGATTCTGCCCTTTTTATAGCGAAGTCGACCGTACCGCGCCCTGGCGTCGCGACTGCGTCGCTATCTCTGTACCGTCCAAAGAACCACATTGCCATTCCAGAGTCTTGAGAAAGACTTTTTTAAATGGGCTATTTGCCTCTTTTCCTTTTTTATTTTTCTTTAATAAACAATTCTATATACATATAAAAAATTCTATCCTTCCTATTTACAAAAATTATGTAGCTGTTCAATTATGCAGCAAAGTGAAGTTGGGGTTCCAACAAGCAGCATTCTGTATAAATTACAATAACCATTGTACCCACTGTGATTCACAGCCCTACAGTCTGTGGTTCACAGTTCCTGTCAACCACCTCCCAATTATGAAAATATGCCCAAAATGAAAAATATGAAAAAATATGTACATATTTTGATTAAATATGTAGAAATATTTATTTATTTGAATCAAATATGTATAAATATGCGATAACATCCAAATATGTGGAAAAAATGTGAAATAAAAGTAGTCTCAAACGGCTTAAAAAGTGTCAGTATGAATACTTATAGTTGAAAAACGTCTGTAAATTGCCTAGAAAAAAATATGTAAATACATACGAATCCGTTCCCTACTTATAACACTTAATAACAGAAATATAATTCAAAAAATAAATTTTATCAGACGGTAACTAAAAATTACATTAAGCGAAGTGAAACATGAGATCACCACTTGGCGCCCTTTTTATAAATTTGATGACTCTATCTAAAGGTATTCTGAGTGGACTCGCGGGTTTCGGCACCATGTAATAGAGTTGAAGGGCTATTAAGACCTTCCTAGACAAGGACCATGTTGGGGGGAGCAACAGGAGAATAATGGGAAACAGATAAATAAGGGGAGATCAATGTGGTGGACGCCACAGCCACTCAAAATACCTTCACAAACGCCGTAAGGAAATAACAGTAATTTATTAGCAACACAATGTTTAATATAAAAGTTATTGTTGATTAACTCAGTTAGCTTATTATTCACAAAATTATATACTGAGTTACAACTAACCTGCCTGGCAGTCTTTATAATATCCCTTCTTATTTTTTTATTGGGGAATTGGTTTATTAGTGTATACACTACGCAATTAATGCTTGCGCAATACTCACTTCCTGGCGAAGTGGCACTCAATATATCATTAAATGACAACAAATTTACAACTGACAAGACACAAAAGCACAATGACAATTCATAGATATACATAAGTCTATACATAAGATATACATAAATATACATAAGCCAAAGGACGCTGACTTCCACTTTTTACACAAAAAAGAAAAGGCGAACCGACGCAATAGACAAGGCATATATATCACATCTAACTTCCTCGTAAATTCAAGGACAACTGGTTACACTTGGTCACGTACGCAGTCCCTCACTCCTTCCAGACCTCCAATGCCGCCAACCCTCAACTGCATCAACCCAATTTTCCCACAAGGATCCAACAAACAGTTTGATAAGCTAAAAAGTGCACAGGGGAAGATAAATTTTTTAACCAATTTAATTAAGGAATGTGCATGGTTGGGTAAGAACAAGTGCAATGTAAAGTATGAAAATGAAAGTGTCTGGTTTGACAGAGAATGTAAGGTATATAGAGAAAAATCTTTTGCGCTTTTGAATTTATTTAAAAAGAACAATTTAATGTGGATTAAACAATTATATTTGGAAACAAATGCTAGATATAAACAGATTTGTAAAGAAAAGAAAGCTAGTTATTATTTACCTGTTGAGAATAAATTCGAACAAGTTGAAGATGCTAGGGATTTTTGGAGAATTGCTAATACTTTTAAAACTAAATATAGAATCTGTAATGGGACAATAACTAGCAGAGAATGGATGGATCATTTTGATCAGCTTGAACCTAGCGTGCCCTGTGAATAGGCCTGTAATCAGAGTAATCTGATTTCTTCCCAAACACAGGGTCTCTTTGGATCTTTGCTTACACAGCCAAGGATTCAAGGTCTTGCTGTGTTTTAAGCATCTGCGCAAGGTGGGGCTTATCAGCTCGGAGCCGTTGTACAGATTATGTCAGGAAGAGGAGGAAACGGACTCTCTCCTGTTGTTCGATTGCGTTGCAATCGAACGTTTGCGCTATGAAACCTTTGGAACTTTGAGGCCGAAGGAGATAGTAGCGCAAAAAGAACTAGTAGGGAAAGTCCTCGACCTCTTTAGGAGGGGAGGGTTTGCCTAATAGAACTAAGAAGGGACTGGCACAATAAGTCTTCTGTGGCTGCAGTGTCTTGGGGCATAGGTCCCGTCCAATTTACTATCTTATCTTATCTTGATCAGCTTTTGAATAAAGAAGTAAATGCGTTGCCCTTCTTGTACGCTCCGCCACAGACAAGTGTGGAAAGTCTGGACTCTCCTTTTAGTTTTGAAGAATTGGAGGCTGTATTGGTTAAAGCGAAGACAAGCAAAGCTCCAGAATTTGATAGAATACCTACAGAATTTTTTAAAAATAGTCCAAAAAATTATTTGGAAATACTACTAAATGTATGTAATTATATACTTAATACCGCAGAGCTGCCAAATAGTTTTGGGAATGCAATTATTTTTCCATTATTTAAAAAAGGCGATTGTAATGATGTAACTAATTACAGGGGTATAAGTTTTATGGACTCAGTTTCTAAGTTGTTTGTAGGATTATTGCAAAACAGGATACAAGCTTGGGCGGAAGAGAATAAAATTGTAAATGAATGTCAGGCGGGCTTTAGGAGGGGGTATGCAACGGTGGATAATTTATTTACTTTTCTAAATATAATTAAGTTAAAAACAGCCCCTAAAAGGGGTAAACTTTTTACTCTGTTCGTCGACTTTAAGTCGGCATTTGATTCCCCCGACCGTAGTGCACTTTTCTATAAGCTCTATTCCATGGGCATATCATCTAAATTTATACAAATCTTAGAGAGTTTATACAAAGATACGTCATCTGCAGATTGGACCAGAGATGGGCTGACGAACGTGTTTGTTTCTAAAGTAGGTCTCAGGCAAGGATGTATATTGTAACGAAGTTGACCTGGGCCGAGAAGAAAGGCCTAGATTGTTCTAGGGGTTGAGCGACCAAAGTCGGTAACAGGCCACCACTGTGTGAACAAAAGGGGCGGTCTCTACCTAAGGAGAAAAGAAAGGCCTAGATTGTTCTAGGGGTTAAGCGACCAAAGCCGGTAACAGGCCACCACTATGTAGACAAAAGGGCCGGTCTCTACCTGAACTAGAAAGGAAAGGGGCTAGATTGTTCAAGGAGTTTAGTGACCGTAGCCTGTAATGGACCACCGCTGTGTAAAAGCCAGCTAAGAGAAAGGTCTCAGTTGGGGTGGTAGCATATGTGTTTTCCCAGCCAGTGATTGACAGGTGAGAGTGAGACAGACGGAGTTAGAGAGAGACAGAATTGGAGGAGGCGGCCCTAGTTGTGAATATGGCAGTATGTGTTTTCCAGACAATGAGCGGCAGGTGGGAGCAAGACAGGCGGAGTTGGAGTGTGACAGAAGGTTGGAGGAGGGCGGCCCCAGTTGGGGTGGTGGCAGTGTGAGCTTTCCTCAGCCAGTGACCAGCCAGTGGGCGTGACACATATGGAGTGGGGCAGACGCAGTTAAAAGGAGGCAGACACAGCTGGAGAAGTCAGTTATTAATGAGTTGTTAATCAGTTTTCTAGTCTTGTAGAGTTTTTGAGTGAGTTTCGAGTTAGTCTTGGAAAGTTAGTTTGGAGAGACACTTTGGAAGTGACAGTTTTGAGAGAGTCAGTGTTGCGGAGTCTTTAAAGTTAGCTAGTCGGGCGGTTAGTCAGTTAGTGAGGAGAGCTTTGTTAGTGCGGTTGAGTCTAGCGCAATTCGGGGCAGTGCGGACCAGTGGCCAGTCGTGGAACAGTTTTGTGACGTTACGTAGTGAGTAAGTAACAGTAAACTGTTGTGACTGTTTTTAAATGGTGACTGTAATGAATAGCGTTAGTTGCTAGTAAATGTTAATGTTAGTAAAGGTAATGTGTTAATAAATCAGGTTATTACTTACAACTTTAGCGAGTTTTATTATTTAATCAAACCCACATATTTAACGTAACTAGTGGCAGGCATTAGTTGTGTAAGTAAAGTTCTTTCTTAGTAAAAGGACAAGAAAAACTTTACAATATTATCACCGAATTTATTTACGTACTTCATTAATGATCTTCCGGAGTTCCTCGAAGGCGGTGTTAGCATTGGAAATAGAAAAGTAAATTGTTTGATGTTTGCAGATAACATTGTTTTGATGGCAACTGAACCTCATGGATTACAAAGATTGATAAAAAGTTTGAGTGAATATTGCTCATTATGGAATTTTGAGATCAATTTAAATAAAACTAAAGTAATGGTATTTCGCAAAGAAGGAAGACTTTCTAGGAAAGAAAAATGGACGTACCAAGGCAGAGACATTGAAATCGTCAACTACTACAAGTACCTTGGAGTTGGTCTCACCCCACAATTATCGTTGAAGAAACACTTCAAAGACAGATTGACCATAGCAAAATTTGGGATGCATTCCACATGGCGCTCTTTTATTGGTAATAAGAATATTAATTTAGCAGCAAAGTATAAAGTTTTTGAGGCTGTCAGTAGATCAATTATTATTATTGGGCGGTGTTATGGAGCCCAGATTTGGGGATATGATAACATAAAGGAGGTGGAGGATGTACACAAATTTTTTATTAAGAAGTTGTTTGCTCTCCCAAAGAATACGCCTGATTATGTATTATACATAGAGACTAAAAGAGACCCTTTATATTTGTACACATTGAAATTGCACCTGCAGTATTTAAATAAAGTATTTCATGTGTCTAAACACCGTTTACCGTTAATTGTTGCCGAACAAATAATTAAAGAAAATATTTTCTGGTATCCGAAACTTGTAAAATTAAGTAGTAAACAAGGTTCGCTCTCAGCCTGTAGATACGATCCGCACACCGAGCAGGCTGAGAGCGAACCACGAGGTGTGCGGATCGTATCTACACAGGATCAACAAAAGGTCCTCTCCTCTTTGCGTAGATTGCAATGAGGAGCAGGATTTCAAACATGTAATAATGATATGTCCACGTTATGTGGTAGAAAGGAAACGAATGTTTGACGATATATACAGGTATTTAGATGCACCATTTCGCTACGAAGACATTATATTCTCCACCAACATTTATGTGCTTAAGTCGATAGCAGAGCTAGCAATGAAATATGAATGTATTTAAAAGCTATAGCCGAATTAGAATGAATGGAAGAAAATGCTTAGAGAAGGATTACGTGATTTTAATTTTGGTTAAGCTATAAGGATGGCAGGAGCACAGAGTGCTGCTCCATCCATTAGCAGTAGTTTATGTAAATAGCAGTATATAGTAGAATGATGAATGTGTGAAGCGAATGTATTTGTAGGTAAGAATGGAGAGTGAGTGATATTCTAGTGATAAGCACCTAGACGATGCTGGCTGTATGGCGGAAGCCAATGCCAAAAAAAAAAAAGAAAAAAAAAGGACATATTAATATAAACTGGTTAAAAGATTAAAAAATGTTATCAATTATTTAAAGTTAGAATTTAGTAATGAATTGTTTAATACAGTGGAGAAGTCCAATTTTCATTTAGTGTATAAGGATGTGAATTTGAATCTAGATAAGAATGCGTATATTACATTGAATAGTAAGAATTGAAATCTGAACTATGCAGTAAACAGAAGTGAAGATCGATGGCTTTGTTCTTTATGAAATCTCAGACAAATGGAAAATACCTACCATTTTGTTGGTGTTTGTCCCGTGCTAAATGAATTTAGATACATGTGTTTCAAAAGTAAAAGTTTAAATTATCGAGAATTTATTTTGTATTTAAACGGAAAAAATTGGCAGGCGTTGTATAAATTTATAATTATCGCGGGTGGCTTCAGACGGTTCATGATAGGAGAATTTAATTATTAATTAAGGAATTTTATACGCAAAAGTAATCTAGTTAAAAGTAATATCAGTATAATTTTGTATGTTTAATAGTTCTATTTTTTTCTACAAAAACAATAAATAATAAAATAAATAAATTCTATATTTTGTATTTATATGTTGTATTAATTATTCAGGTTTTGTAATGGTTTACTTCTGATTTGAAATTTAATCATTTATACCTTATAAAACTATGTAATTTATGTTATATTTGTTTTAATCAAGGTCAATACCTCTGATGGTCTATCGACCAAGAGTGCCGCTTTAATTTACTTTAATTCAATTATGTAATATGGAATTGTATATTTTTAATAAAGCTTATTATTATTATTATTATTATTATTATTACAGATAGCATTTGGTGTTCCAAACATCTGATTTACTGGTACTTAATAATCTGTAGACCACAGAGTTGGCTGCAATACTTTTCTGTAAAAACCACTTACCAGCCTGAGAGAATTTGCCAGAAGTATAGAATGGGACACCCAAGTATACAAAAGAGCTCTCTACAGATATACTCTCCCGACCATAATAAAACTTGGGTCTTCCACCTTTATGAAAGGGAACCAGCACAGTTTTCTTGGTATTTACAGAAAGAGAATTCTCATTACAGTAACTTTCTAAGATTCTGAGATTAGTCTGCATTTCTAGCCAAGAAGAAGACAATATACACAGGTCATCTGCTTAAAGGACCATTATAAGGTCTCTGTGCGAGCTGATATCTACACCTCGAGCACCATGGTCAACAAAATTATCCACAATGTCGGCTGAAAAGAGCGAAAACAGTAGTGGACTCAATATCTCGCCCTGTAGCACCCCCTGAGTAACACCCATCTCATTAGAGAGAGAGGCACCATCCGAAATTACAAAAGAGTCTTTATCATACATACTTTTAAGAAACCCAACCAGCTTAGCGCCAACACCAATTTGTGATAATTTAAACCACAATTTGGCGTGGTTCACAGAGTCAAACGCTCTTTTGAAGTCTACAAAAAGGCCGAATACTCTCCTTCATTTGAGCCTGTTGAATGTTAATAGTAGTATTAACAGAAAACACCGCATCCGCGCAACCCCTTCCGCTGCGAAAGCCCATCTGTTCTTCAGGTAGAATACTGTAGTTATCGCACCACTTGCTCAACCTATTGTATAGAATAGATGTAAATAATTTAGTAACGGAATTAAAAATGGCTATGCCACGATAATTATTCGGATCAGAATGGTCGCCCTTTTTGTATAAAAGTCTCAATTTTATTTTACACCACGAGGCCGGAATATCGTCCGAGTTCCATATTTTATTAAACAAATTTAACAGATAATGAATCCAATTGGAAGGTAACGCTTTATAGCACTCATTAGGAATTAAATCCAGCCCTGAAGCCTTCTTCAACTTACTATTATCAATAGAGTGTAACAATTCTTCCAATGTTAATCACTATCAATATCCGGATTAAAAGTGCTTAAATATGTAAACTCAATGTGCAATCTTGGCGGTAGAGTCAGGTTATAGAACTTTTCCCAGTCTAAAAGAGAAAGAGGAGATTTGGCTGACCTTTTGCTCATAATAATAATACTAACTTACTTATTAACATGATGGAAGTGGTAAGTACCAATACGGATAACGATAATAATCAGTTTCTATGGTTTGCTACAACAGTAAATTCACAGAAAATTTTGTCTCAGTATTTAATAATTAATTCAAGTCATTTTAATCGACTTGTGATAATTTTGAGGTTAAAATATTTATTATCTACACATATTTCTTAGACTGTGCGTATCTGCGATTGAGTGCGGCGAACCAAAGTCAAAACTCGGTTGTGAGTGATATTGGGCGCTGTGGGTTTTGTGTTTGTGTAAAGTTATTTTCCGAGCATAATACATTGCCAGTCTCTCCAATAAACGTAAGAAGATTCATTAGAGCAAAATGTCGGCAGATAGCGGGGGCCAAGGGCCCCCGGATAATACTAGCAAAATTTCAGATAAGTCATCTTTTAGTAATGCTAATATTAACCCAAATGTTTCTAACACAATAATCAATCATAATAATAATACTAGCTTACTTACTAACATGATGGAAGTAATAAGTACCAATACTGATAGCGACAATAATACTAATAAAATTACTCTAAAGGCAAATAAACGCCCGAATGAGGAAAATATTGCATACAGTAAGTCAAAAGTTCATGTACAAGAGGCTAACTCAGGTACCCTAAAATATAAAAATGATTACGTGAAAAATGCACTAAAAAATAGATACAAAGTAGGCGATAAAGGTCCCTATATTGTGAATTTAGAGGGCAATAAAGGTAATCTGGGCAAGGTTCATCGTATGGCAATAGGAAAGTGGCTGCTAAAGTCATCTATGACCTGTAAAGACGATATATTGAACATAGAAGTTACTGGTAAAAACCGAATGAAAATAGAAACTAATAAATTACTTAAGTTGGAGATCCTTAAAGAAAGGGAAATTTCAGCTTATATTCCTAACTTTAGAATTCATTGTACAGGGGTTATTAGAGATGTCGATATAGACTTAGATGAAGAAGAAATATAATCGAAATTAGAAGCACCGGTTAAACCCATCAATATTAGACGCCTTACGCGCAAAATTCTAAATGGGAGTAAGGAAATAATAAAAAAAAAATCCAGTCTGCACAGTTACTTTCGACAGCCAGTCCCTTCCGCAGTTTGTATCATTATATGGGGTAAGATGTCGTGTGGAGGCATACATCCCCCCTTTAAGACAATGTAGGAACTGTCTCAGATTCCGTCACTCGGAGGATCAGTGCCGTGCCAAAACGAGATGTGACGATTGCTTAGACAACCATAGATTAAGTGAGTGTACCATGATCGAGGCTGTGATGCCGACCTGTGCCAACTGCAACGGGGAACACAGATCGACATACCGAGAGTGCCCGGTTAAAATAATTCACCAAAAGCAAATCAAAGATAAAACTTTAAACGAAAATTCATTCGCCACCGTTGTAAAAAATAAGTTCGATTTATTATCAGTCCAAAAAGAGTTTCCAGAATTACCCGCGCCCATCATAACAAAAGTAATGCCAAAGAAATCAAATAATTATAAAAAACAGTTTTTACCACACCACAGTACCTACCAAAAACCTGTAAACAAACTATCTACATCAAAAGAATACCGCGATTCGATGAAACAAAAATCTAAACCAGAATACAATGATAGAAAATCCGAAACACAAAGGGTGAGTGAACAGACAAACAAACAGGAAGTCAAAACACATGAAGAAATTAATGAAAAACATGTTGAGTATTTAATTCAACTAATACAGAAAGTTAAAAACGATCGTCTAGATAAAAAGGATAATTAAATCGCTTATTTTTGATTTAGAAAAAGTGTGTCATCCAGAAAAAGACGTAGTTGACAGAAATAGTTCAAATACATTAAGTTTCAATGCTCATTCTATCCACAATAGCAACGGAAACAGTATCTATTCCGACAAACTTAAGTGCTATTAACACTATAAAGCAACCCCTTTCCCCGTCAAAATTTACTTTAAATAACTTTACTTTATTAATAAACAAACAATAAATAGAACAATATATAGAAAACATTACATTATCATTATATCGCATTATTCTTAAAATCTATTTGCATTTTGCTACTTTCTACTTTTTTAGGAAAGAAAACAAAACTATATATATTTTATAGATATTTTTTAAAGTATATATATAATATCATAAATTAAACTTTGTGTTAAAACTTTTACAAATAAATATACGATCTATTGAAAACAACAAGGATTATTTAGAAACATTTTTAAAAATAAATAAAATAGACGTAGCTATTATAGCTGAAACCAGGTTGAAAAAAAAAAAAATTAGCTTAACGGGATACGATATCATAAGAGCTGACAGAAACGATGGGTATGGCGGCTCCTGTATAATAATAAAACACCAACACAAATACAAAACTGTAAATGTGCCACAAACATTCAACAGCGAAATAGTACAGACTTGTGCCGTCTCCTTAGAAACAAATAAATTAGAAGTTACCTGTTGGATCCCCGCAAGGAGGTGCGGCCCCCTTGTGGGAAATTTAGGTTGATGCAGTGGAGGGTTGGCTGCATTGGAGGTCTGGAAGGAGAAAGGGACTGCGTACGTGACCAAGCTCAGGGCGTTGTCCTTGACTTCACAAGGAAGGGAGAAGTGTCGTTCTCGTCAAGTGTAATTCTTTGTCTATATAGCGTCATTGCGCCAAGTTTGTTATGTTTTTTACAAATTGTCAATGTGTTTTTGGTTTAACCAGCGTAGTCTGCCTAGAGTTAATATATTAATACAAGTATCAGTGGAGAATAACTCCCTTTCTGACATTATTGTCATTTATGTTGTCTTGGCATATAATTGCACCCTCAATTGTAAAGGCCTTAATTCTGTAAGTGAAAAACATTGTACGTACCTATTTGTACTCCCATGTGGAGAGATTTCCCTTGGCGCCAGGCAAGAAAATTCTAAAGTTGTTCGCATTAACATTCCCTCCGTCAGGAAGGATAAACTGTGTAGTTGTCAATTGCATGTTGTCTAGCCAATTGGTATTGTATCATCAATAAATACTTGTTATTTTTTGTAAGGCTTTGGCAAAGGTATTTTGGGTGGCTGTGGCGTCCACCACATTTTATTTCCCCTCCTTTCAATACAACATAATTAGACTAAACTGCTCTCCCACATTTCGTCCTCGCCTTGGACATTTCATTTAGCCCTCTTCGAATATATTTCATGGTGCCGAAACCCGGGAATCCACCCAGAATACCTCAGCATCGCCTTTGCTTGTCTGGCCTGTCGCCAGTTATACTAAGGAGCGAAAAGTCGCCTTAGCACTTGCCTGTGCGTTTTGTTGTCGTATGTACACTATTTTTAATTTCCCTGTTGTCATTTTATAGACTGAAAGAGCCTTTGTGTTGCTGGTAACTACTATTATTTGAAAGTATATATATATATATATATCTGATTTAGCCAGGCTCAGATGTAAATGTGTTTAGCTGATACATTCAATTCAATTTGTTTTTAAATTACTGTGAATTTTAAATAGAGATAGTTTGTTTTGTTTTGTATTGGTTGTAATTATAATATTAGCTCAAGTGTATGCTCACATACACACATATATTTGTATAATTGACCCAGTCAGCTTTAGATGTAAATGTGTTTAGTTGACACATTCAATTCAATTTGTTTTTAAATTACTTTTATCTTTGAATAGAAATAGTTTTTGCGTTGGTTGTAATCATACATTATTTTATGGTATTCGTGTTGCCTGTAGTCAGGCCATTGATTAATTTTATTTGTTTACATCTAGCTTATTGTAACCTGTTGCCCGTTTTTGTCGTGCACCTCCCCCTTGATTAAAATGGAAGAACAAATTCAAGCTACCCCTCCACTGTCGCCAGTCTCTCCCAGTCCCCCCGAATTGAAAGAAACGCCTCGAGTTCAGTCACAGTCAGATCGCAGTTCTGACATACATGCAGTCAGATGCAGTCATTTGATAGCTAGATTAGATAGTTGGTCGCGAAGGGTCCGTGACCTGTCCCCTAGTTCCCCCCATGCCTTGGAGCTCAGTCGTCAGTACTCTTCCATGTTCTCCTTGCTGTCCCAGACTGTGTACAGGGAAGCATGGGAGTGGCTGCGCGCCCTGCCCCCAGAAGTCAGTGGTCCCCTCGCTTTATCCCTGTCTGAAAGCCATGAGCTAGCTGAATCGGCGCAGCTAGCCATTATAATGCCCTTATTGGCCACAGCTCCCCCTGGCCACTCTGACTCGATGTGTCAAGGTTCTCCTGTCACAGTGACAGACGAGTCTATTATCGAATTAGCCCGACGGCAACTTCGAGAATTGGTCATTCCCAATATAACCCCTTTTAATGGAGATGTCCTGCAATACAAAAGTTTCAAATCGACCTTCACGTCTGAGGTCCACAAGTTATCCCTGTCTGCCGCCAAGCGGCTTGACGCCCTCAGATCCTCCTTGAGGGGCCCCCCTTTATCCATCATACAGAACGCTCAGTCCTCCGAGGAAGGCTATGCCTACGCGTGGGAAATACTCGATTCCAGATATGAGGGTAAGCTGCGCATCGCCAGTGCCATCATGGAGACAATCCTGCAGTTCCCTGGTGAGGACCCTAGCATTGACAACTGTATAGCATGGCTGTCACGCCGACAGATCATGTTAGATCAATGCGAGATTCCGCATCCCCTGGACTTCCTACTTTGTCATGTCACTCTCTCCGTCCTCTCCCCTGCCCTTCAAGAGGAATTTAGGAAGAAATATTTAGGATCCTTTGATTCACTTCCTACCAGCTCTCAGGTCCTGGATTTTCTAAAGGACTAGGAAGACAGGTTCTCGCCAAAATTAACCTTTGGTCAATCCTTCTCCAACCCTGTTGTACAGCCCACTCCTAGACACAGTTCTCCTTCTCCTTCCCCTTTACCTCAACCTCGTCCTGCTTCTCCCGTTCAGGGGATCCAGGTGAAGGCGCTCTCTTCTCCCAAACAGTTAAAAGGGTACACACCCAAATCGGTACGTTTCGTTCCCCGCCCCCAAGGAGACCTGTATCATCCTCATCACCACCTCCAGCTCATCCGCCGACTCCTTCCACTTCTCGTACCCCAGTTTCCTCAACCTCTACGTCTCTCCAATACTACGTGTGCGGGAATTCGCACCGTATGTCGAATTGTGCTGACTACTTGAACATGTCAGTTACTGACAGGTGGAGCTTAGTGGTGAATAAAAATTTGTGCGTCAATTGTCTTTCCGCCAACCACTCCGTGGCTCGATGTCCTTGCCAGGTCGGATGCGCAAAATGCCACGGGGAACACCACACTTCTCTACAACCCCCTCCACCTTCCACGAGTTTGAGTCAGAGAAGAGCACGTGCGGTTGACATTCCGCCACTAATGTCCCTGCAGACCCATCGGCCTCCAAAATCCAGAGTTCTAATGAAAAGGGCGCCCTCCTTGGGCCTCCCTGATTCTCCTCCCCCGTTTCCTCGGCGTTCCCTTCTTCCCCCCAGCTCGTTCGAATCTCACTTGTCTTTAGGCCAAGCCAGGGACTCTGAGTCTCGCCCTACGTCATCATTCTCCTCAGATAGTCTGCCCCCCGTACTTCCTATCACTTATTTTGGCCGCCACCCAGCACCATCCCCACAGCCAGAACAATAGGTTCTTAACAGGCGCGATACCCCTTCATTGTCCAATTTCGTCTTCTGCCGTCGCAGATACTGTCGTCAATGTCATGTGACGAAATCCTTACGGAAATCAATTGTTAAGTCCTTCCCATCAGACATGTCAGTCTCCCCCACTGCCCTGGTGCATCTTCTTGGAGGGGATGGCCAGTGGTATCGCGCTCGTGCCCTGCTGGATTCAGGCAGTGAGATCAACTTAATGACTAAAGCTTTTGCCAAGGAAAGCAAATTGACTTATAACCCCATGTCAGGCGGTGTTCGTGGCATAGGGGGCAATATTGCCACCCAAGTCGTGGGTCAGGTATCGACCAATTTAAGACAAGCCCCTCCTTTTGCCCAACTCAAAATCCCTTTCCGCATAGTTACCAAGACTGTCCCAGATGCACCATCCTCCTATTTTCCTGTCAAGGATTGGTCGCATCTAATAGACAAACCTTTAGCCGACCCAACCTTTAATGAACCAAGGCCAGTGGATGTGGTCTTCTCAGCCTCAGTCTTTGATGCCATCGATCTCAGTAAGATAATTCGTTCCCAAAATGGTTCCCCTAACGCAAGATTGACCACTCTTGGTTGGATCATGTCTGGTCCCTTGAGAAGCTTCCCCACGAGAAGGGTTCCGTTTGACTCCTCCGTCAAGGACAGCAGGTCCAATTCTAAATTATATCGGACCTATTATAAAATTTTATTCAAGCATAAGTATGGCCAATTGACACCCCCTAAGGTATCTTTTAACCAGTCTATCCCAGAAGATGAGCCTTCGATCGGCAACACTCCTAGTAACTCTGAGTCTGAGCCAATTGTCCCTTGTGACAACCCTGAAGAGTCAGACCAGCCCAGCTTACCCAGTTTGTCAGCATCCTCCCCGCAAATCCTATCCTCTTCCTCACAGGAAGCAAATCTTCAAGAACCTCCTCGTCCCATTGTGACTAGTCAACTCCCCTCACCGAAACCACAACGTTCAATTAGAACGCGGCGTCCACTGCAAATTATA
This sequence comes from Rhodnius prolixus, assembly GCF_049639745.1. Classification (NCBI taxonomy): domain Eukaryota; kingdom Metazoa; phylum Arthropoda; class Insecta; order Hemiptera; family Reduviidae; genus Rhodnius; species Rhodnius prolixus. The sequence goes on along the minus strand of NW_027411609.1, from coordinate 429,633 downwards.
ATAACTCCTCCTACTACCATACCTACTGCGGAAGACATTCCCTCTGAAGGTTCCGCTCTACCTGTCAATCTCTCTTTAGTCAATCCTGTGTCGGCAATTTCTTTTAAACCAACAGTACTTCGCCTCAGCTCTGGAAAAGCTTCACCACCTATTCCGCACCCCCCTGACTTAGTCTTGTCCCGTCTCATGGAAAAAATGTTCGCCCTGGAGGAAGTATCTGAAGTCTCGCCCCTTACGCCAGAGGAGTTGAAGGCCGAAGAGTGCTTCTCTAAGTCCCACTCTCGACTCCCTGATGGTCGTTTTTCAGTAGCACTACCGCTCAAAACCAGTCCTTGATGTCTCGGCGAGTCTAGAAAGGTTGCTCTAAAGCGCCTTCTTCAGACTGAGTCTCGCCATGCGAAGTCTCCACATCTCCGCCCTCCCTACGTCGAGTTCATGCGAGACTACCTAGAGTCGAAACACATGGAGCTAGCTCCTCCCCTAAAGTCGGGTCAAGTTACTTATTACATACCCCATCACGCGGTACATCGCCCAGATGACCCCCCGGAGAAGATCAGAGTTGTCTTCAATGCCTCTCAGAAGTCCTCGTCAGGCGTTTCCCTCAATGAGCTCTTACTTCCTGGTCCCAAGTTGCAACTCGACATTTGGAAGGTCGTTACCGGATTCAGATCTGACAAGTGGGTGTTCACTGCTGACATTCGTCAGATGTTTCGGCAGATACAACATCCACCGGAAGATAGAGACTTATTGCGTATCCTTAGGCGATTTGACACCAGCCAACCGGTTCAGGAGTACCGTTTGTGCACTGTCACCTATGGAACCACGTCAGCTCCCTACTTAGCATGTCGCGTCCTTCAGGAATTAGCTCTTACTTCTCAGGCTTCCCTCTCCCTGGCATCTGAGATACTACGCGACCGCACCTATGTAGATGACATTTCTGGGGGAGGCCTTACTTTAGAAGCGGCATTGCAATCCAGAGATCAGTTAATCAAATTATTGAGTCAGGCTCAAATTGAACTCAGAAAATGGGCATCAAATCACCCACAATTGTTAAGTGAAATACCCTCTGAGCATCTTCTCCCTGCCATGTCCTCAGTCTGTTTGGAGAACGATGAGGAGTCGCAATTGAAAATTCTGGGACTTTGTTGGAACCCTTCTCAAGATTATTTCCATTTTCTGATTCGTTCTGTTCCTAGTGTTCAAACCAAAAGACAACTAGCCAGTCAGATTGCCAAAGTCTTTGACCCCTTGGGATGGCTAATTCCCATAACAGTTTTTGCCCGTGCAATATTTAGAATAGTCTGTCAAGCCTCGTTTGATTGGGATGATCCCCTGCCCTTATCAATTGCCCAGGAATCGGGTCAGTTTGCTGTTTCCTTGCCTGATCTGTCCAAAATTCGCATACCTAGATTTTTGTCCTTACCTAATCCTAAGTGCTATTTAGTGGGTTTCGCTGACGCGTCTGAGCGAGCCTATGCGGCAGTGGTCTACCTAGTGTCCCAGTCTGAGAACACTGTCATTAGCCTGGTCATATCCAAAGCCAGAATGGCCCTCATGAAACCGGTCACGCTCCCTCGTCTGGAGCTCTGTGCGGCCCACCTACTTGCCCTTACGATTCACAAAGTCAGTCTGCTGTTCCCTCAGATAACCACCCAAAATATCCTAGCCTTTTCTGATTCGACCATTGCCCTTGCCTGGATCACAGCAACTCCACCTCCGCATTGGAAAGTGTTCGTGGGTAACAGAGTAGCGGCTATTTTGGAAAAGGTTCCCGCCTCGCAATGGTTCCACATTTTGTCCTCACAAAACCCCGCTGACTGTGCCTCACGTGGACTGCGACCCCAAGAATTAGTGAGCCACCCGTTATGGTGGGAAGGTCCCTCTTGGCTGAAATCAAACCACGAGTCATGGCCCCTTGGGCAAGTGAGGGCCGATTTGTCTGACCCTGTCGTAGGAGCAGAAATTCGCTCCCAGGCCCTTAATGTGTCAAGTGTAATGTCCTGTCCTGAGGAATTGGAGGCTAAATTTTCCAGTCTGTATACGCTGCAGAATGTAGTGGCCTGGTGCCTGCGATTTGCACACAATACTAGAAATCCAGTACATCGGATGTCAGGCCCATTGAATGTAAAGGAACGCAGTGAAGCCCTGCGAGTTCTAATTGTCCGAGCCCAGCAGCACTAGCTTACTGAGGAAATTGAAGACGCTCAGTCCCCCCGGCCTAGACTACGCCTAGTCAAAACCTTAGGCTTATTTTTGCACCCTGATGGCGTGTTGCGAGTTGGAGGGAGATTAAGACTGGCCGACATCCCTGAACCGCAGAAGCACCCTGCCTTGTTGCCCTCGCAACACCCCCTTACTGCCTTGATTATACAGGAAGCCCACATCTCCAATTTTCATGTAGGCCCTACTGCCACCCACGCTTTTCTTCGAAACCGATACTGGATTACCAATGGAAAAACGTGGTTCGACGGCAGTTGTCATCTTGTAATAAATGTTTTAGCATTAAACCATCACCTTTCAACCCTATCATGGGGCAACTGCCTGAAGGAAGAGCCAGTGCTTCACCACCCTTCACGACTACGTGCATTGACTACGCAGGCCGCTTCAGTGTGAAAATTGCGTCACTACGTTCCGCCAAGGTCCTCCAATGCTACCTCGCCATCTTCATCTGTTTTTCGACCAAGGCCATTCATTTAGAATTGGTTACCGACCTCACTACTCAGGCCTTTCTGGCTGCCTTGAATCGTTTCATCGCTAGGCGCGGCGTGCCCAGCCACATATGGTCAGACAATGGCACAAATTTCGTAGGTGCGACCAGAAAACATAAAGAGATATCTACCCTGCTGAATGATAGTCAGACACAGGAGGCCATATTAAGAGAGTCCGGCAGGAGAGGTGTGGAATGGCATTTCATACCACCTAGAGCGCCACACTTTGGAGGATTATGGGAGGCCGCTGTCAAGTCTACAAAGCGCTTGCTAAAGGTGACCCTGGGCCTACAAGAACCAACCATGGAGTGTTTACTCACAATTATCTGCCAAGTGGAGGCCATCTTAAATTCCCGGCCACTCACAACCGTTTCATCTTCGCCAGATGATTTACAAGTGCTGACGCCAGGTCACTTTCTTATTATGCGGCCAATGACTGCCCTTCCTACCGACGGTTCATTAACTCCCCGCACCGCGCTTCGCTCCAAGTGGACCATGGCACAATTTACAGTCAACCAGTTCTGTAAGAGGTGGCACAAGGAGTACCTCCTTGAGCAGCAAGCCATGCTCAAGTGGCATTCACCATCCTTCCCAGCGGCAGAAGGACAAGTGGTGGCCATTATGGACGACAACCTTCCTCCGTTGCAGTGGTCCTTAGGCCGGATCACCAAGCTGCATTATGGCCGAGATAACGTGGCCAGGGTGGCCGAGGTGAAGACGGCGTCCGGAGTTATCAGCCGCCCTGTCAGGAAGCTGTGCCCTCTCCCAAATCAGTAAGTGGGACTCTGGCGAGTCCACTGCGGGGGAGGATGTTGGATCCTCGCAAGAAGGTGCGGCCCCCCTTGTGGGAAATTTAGGTTGATGCAGTGGAGGGTTGGCTGCATTGGAGGTCTGGAAGGAGAAAGGGACTGCGTACGTGACCAAGCTCAGGGAGTTTTCCTTGACTTCACAAGGAAGGGAGAAGTGTCGTTCTCGTGAAGTGTAATTCTTTGTCTATATAGCGTCATTGCGCCAAGTTTGTTATGTTTTTTACAAATTGTCAATGTGTTTTTGGTTTAACCAGCGTAGTCTGCCTAGAGTTAATATATTAATACAAGTATCAGTGGAGAATAACTCCCTTTCTGACATTATTGTCATTTATGTTGTCTTGGCATATAATTGTCCCCTCAATTTTAAAGGCCTTAATTCTGTAAGTGAAAAACATTGTACGTACCTATTTGTACTCCCATGTGGAGGGATTTCCCTTGTCGCCAGGCAAGAAAATTCTAAAGTTGTTCGCATTAACATTCCCTCCGTCAGGAAGGATAAACTGTGTAGTTGTCAATTGCATGTTGTCTAGCCAATTGGTATTGTATCATCAATAAATACTTGTTATTTTTTGTAAGGCTTTGGCGAAGGTATTTTGGGTGGCTGTGGCGTCTACCACATTTTATTTCCCCTCCTTTCCATACAACATAATTCCTTTCAATACAACATAATTAGACTAAACTGCTCTCCCACATTTCGTCCTCGCCTTGGACATTTCATTTAGCCCTCTTCGAATATTTTTCATTACCATTCTATCAATTTATTGTTCGCCCAAACACAAAATTACAGATAACAGTTGGGTAGCCCTCTTTAAATCAGTAAAAAACCCTATTATGATGTGCGGTGACATGAATGCTCACCATAATAGCTATGGCTGTTCATTTACAGACTATGAAGGAACACAACTATTAGACACATTACATAAAGAGGATCTTTATATCCTGAACAATGGTGCGCCAACGCTGTTACCTAGACCAGACAGACAGCCCTCGGCAATCGATCTCTCTATATGCTCGCCATCTCTTGTCACCAGAACAGAATGGTCTGTAAAAGCCGAACCTTTCGGATCTGACCACCTGGGTATAGTAATAACTGTGAACAATGAGAATAGCAGTAATTGTAGCGCGAGCGATAGCAGTAACATCGGTCCCTCCTCTAATAAAAAGTGGAACTTGGGGTTGGCCGATTGGGATAGGTATGCATTGTTGACAGATAAACTGTTAACAGAGTTAAAGATAGACAGTGACCCACAGTCCAACTACAATCAATTCATAGAAATTATAAATATTGCCTCAGAACAGACTATTCCTAAAATAAAACCTTATTTAGGAAGAAAACCTAGATTCCCCATCAAGCCTTGGTGGGATGAAGAGTGTAATAGATTAAGGAAACTTAACATAGCAGCCTTCAACACGTATAAGAAATCACCTACTTGGTCCAATTATATCAAGTCCAAAAAAGCTACTGCGCAGTGTCGCAAAATATATAAAATAAAGAAAAGAGAGAAATGGACCGAGTTCTGCTGCTCTTTTAACAAAAACACCTCTACGAAGGAGATTAGAGTGGGATTAGAGCGCTCAGTCAATGCTACCACAGGGGGAAACCCTCAAGCTGTGAGTGGGACCCAGAATTTTTGAATTCTCTGACACCTGAAACAATAACAGAACATTTTCAACTGCCAGACGTAAAGGAGAATCCCCACGAATTGAATAAGCCTTTCTGTTATTCTGAACTGCTGCAGGCAATCAAAACTAATAAGAACACTTCCCCTGGAGAGGATATGATACATTATCCTATGCTCACACAATTAACATACTCATGAAAAAAGGTGCTACTCATGATCTTCAATGATATTTGGACGAACCAAATAAGAATTAAAGAATGGGGTCATCATGCATGGGTAAAACTTTTGAGAGATTAATCAAGACAAGACTAGAATGGTGGACTGAGTCTGAATGCAAATTTCCTACTCACCAAAATGGTTTCAGGAAAAGACACAGTACATTGGAACATTGGATGCTCTGTCTATCTTTGTAATGGAAGTATACAATTCCTTTTCTGACAGTAAATTTATGGTTGCAGCGAATCTCGACCTGACAAATGCCTACAATAATGTGCACATCCCTACTCTCATACACAAAATGGTCTCTATGGGTACTCAGTCCAGGATTGTGCATCACGTGCATAACTTTCTTTCAATGCGCGCTATAAAAATCAGGTTCAACGGAAGGACATATGGGCCTCGAGAAACCAATGTGGGTCTCCCTCAAGGAGCAGTGTTAAGCCCAATATTATTTAATCTGTACACAGCTGACCTCGGTGAATCGTTAGGACCTGAAATCCATGTTTTACAATTTGCGGACGATATAACACTATATTGCAGTAGTAAGATATTGGCGGACGCGATTAACAAATTGGACAGAATAATGAACACATTCCATGAATGGTGTACCAATATTGGTCTTTCACTCTCACAGGAGAAGAGCAGTATCACCATTTTCACACGGAAAAGGAAGTTTATGATTCGCTCTCTTGTGAAAATGGGAGGATTTCAATTGCGGGTGGAACCTGTAATGAAGACTATGGGAATGCACATTGATGGAAAACTACTCTGGAAGCAGCACATAACCTACGTTATTAAAAAGTGCGAACAGTATGTAAACATACTGAGATATATTAATCACATGCATTATGGCGCCGATATAACAGTATCTTTAATGATATACAAACAGCTGATCTTATCAAGAATGGATTATGGATGTTTCCTTTATGGAGATGCTGCCAGCACTCACCTAAAGCAAATAGATAAAATACAGTATAAAGCCTTGAGGACTTGCCTGGGTGCTCTTGGTTCTACTCCAACTAATGCACTCCTAGTGGAAGCTAGGGAACAACCCTTGGCAATTAGAAGGAAATTATTGGCTTCACTATTCATTATTGAAAGATTGCATATCACAAGGTAACCTTGTGTGCAAAAGATCAGCACAATTATTACTAGAGTGCTAACGGAAAAATTTTGGCACAAAAAGAAGGTCCCAATCCTAGTGGAACAATTCAGCAAACTATCGAAGTTTTCATTGCAAATAAAACGTTATAATTTACTTCCGATTTTTAGTTTCGATATCCACTGCCAAATGGACAATCTAAAGAATATCCATACAGATTTCTTTCATTACAAGGAATGCCTACCAAATTCTGCCAACAATGCATTGCTTATAGATAGATTACAGCACATCTTTCCCAATGCCTATCAAATCTTTACAGACGGCGCTAAGAGTCAGGAGGGAGTCGGATGTGCAGTCTATGATGCACAAATAAAAACTACATTGCAGTTGAAACTAAATAAGTATGCATCCATTTTCACTGCTGAACTATTTGCCATATACCAGAGTGTACACTATGTTCAGACAATAGACCAACCTCTCGTTTTGATTCTTTCAGATAGTAAAAGCGTCCTACAAAAATTAAAAAGTCCGGGAAGTAAAGCTTCACCACTCATCTTGGAGACAGTTAACCTGCTAAATAATATTTTAAATAAAAATAGATCGGTACATCTAATCTGGATTAAAGGTCATATGGGACTAGAAGGAAATGAAATAGTGGATACATTGGCAAAAGAAGCTATTTCATTGCAATATGTAACCCCCAACTCCTTGCAAAACTCAGATATAAAGAATTATGCAAAAATGATGAGTTACAGTGAATGGCAAAGGGAATACGAACTGTCCAAACGAGCCAAGGGGCAATTTTATGCAGCCATACAACCAAGCATACCCAAAGCACCTTGGTTCAACAAGTACAGCAATTTCAACAGGCAATTCTACACCACCATCCGCATGTTAAGTAATAAGTGCCAATACTGATAGTGACAATAATACTAATAAAAGTACTCTAAAGTCAAATAAACGCCCTAATGAGGAAAATATTGCATATAGTAAGTCTAAAGTGCACGTTCAAGAGGCTAACTCAGATAAACTAAAATATAAAACTGATTACGTAAAAAATGCACTAAAAAATAGATATAAATAAAGCCTTTATTCCAAAAAATTACAAAAACATAAATTATAATAATACCATTTTTCCTTTCTTTCGTATTTTTATTTTTATTTTTCATTTCTTTTGTAAATCCTTATGTATACATACTGAAATTAAATTAAATTCTGATTACATAGAAAAAAATAATAAATTAAAAATAAAATAGAATAAAAATAAATAGAGAACAAAAATAGGACCAAATAACACAAAAAATAAATAAATATCTGTTTTCGGAATTAGGCCCATTTTTGGGCAAAGGCCTCTCCCAATTCTCTCCATAACTCTTTGCCTCTAGTCCTGGAACTCCAGCTAGATCCAACGAATTTCTGGATCTCGTCTCTCCATCTTAAAAACTGCCTACCTCTATTCCTCTTCTTATCCAATGGACACCATTCAGTTACCCTGTTTGTCCAGGTGTTTCTAGCACGAGATACGTGCCCTGCCCACCTCCACTTGAACTTTTTTGCTGTTTGCACTGCTTGTAGAAAGCCAGCTCTACTCTGAATCTCGGTGATCCTTACTTTATCTTTCTTTTTAATATTTAGAACACTTCTTTCCATAGCTCGCTGCGTGCTTCTCAGCTGCTGTTCATTTCTTCTAGTCATAGACCAAGTCTGCGACCCGTATAGAAGGCAGGGAATTATACAGGCATTAAACACCTTCCTATTAGTTACTATATTCAAATTAGATTTGAAAATGTGCTTCACGGACCAATACTTACTCCAACTGATAGAAATCCTCCTGTTAATTTCCTCTGTAGTTTTACTCCTAAAAGAGATCAGTTGTCCCAAGTACACTGCACTTTCTTTCTACCCAATCCACTTTCTCTCCATTTATGGTAATACATTTTTCCGGCCCGTTTGATATCAACTTTGTTTTTTTGGCATTTATCTTCAAGCCCGCTTTACCTGTTTGGTCAAGAAGTTGCTTTATCATGAGAGATAATTCGTCCACTGAGGAAGCGAAAAGACAAACATCATCTGCGAACCTCAAATGGTTCAACTTGCCTCCATTAATACCAACCTCTTCCCAGTTTAGACCTCAAATAACTTGCTCTAGGACGGCATTGAATATGTTGGGGGATAATGGATCTCCTTGTCTAACTCCTCTAGCCAATCTAAAAGTAGGACCAGATCTATCCATCACAATACGTGCTACTAAATCTTTATACAAATTGTAGAGAATTCTAACCCATTTTGGATGTACACCTTGATCAAGCAAGGTTCGATAAAGAAAATTGTGCCGAACTCTATCAAAGGCTTTTTCAAAGTCAATCAAAGCGATATACATAGTAATGTTATACTCGGTAGAGTGAACATCTATTTTTGTGCTGTCTGTTTTTTTTGTAACAAAAACATATTTCTAAGAGGTTTTAAACCGTGATTTTTGACGTGTAGGATTCTATAAGAAGTTTAATATAGCAAAAATCTGCAAAATTCTACCGAAGGGATTTCTAGTTATTTAAAGATAAAGATTTGTTAATTATTAATTGTGAAGAGAATTTCGCCAGTTCAGTGCTTGTTTTAGTGAGTGGTGGGGATATAGTTTTATGTTGTTATCTCATCCCTTCTCTTTCTTGGACCGAATTACTTACCTGTTGATCAACTTTGTTGATACCATCAGTATTTCTTACAAACATCTTTAGAACTTTGGTAAAGATTTATTCCAATTTTTTCTAAAACTTGTTTATTACTTTACAATTACCTTGTTGGTAAACAAGACATTTGGCTCTATTTATTTTAAAATATTTTTCTAAGCTGGCAGCAGGCTTATTAAATAGCTTTTTCTCTGCTTATTGACAATTTAATTCTTTTTGAATTTAAATTTCTCAAATTATATACGCGCAATATTTCTAATACATTTAATGAGTCAGAAAAGTATTTACAAATATTTGACGCCAAAAAGTAAATTAAATAAGCGAAGGCGCACTCAGAGTTCTCCTGAAGTAGATAAAATCTGTCAAGTAGATTGCAAGATGGGTGAAGCAAGTCTTGGTCTGCAAACATCCTGGATGAATGAGATGAAAATAATGTTAAAGAGTATGAGTGAGCAGATGTCACAGCTTGCAACTAAGGAAGATCTCTTCAAGATTGATGAGAAAATTAATTATGCAATTTCTGGATTTGAAAAGGTTAAAGAAGAGCTGGTTGTGATCAAAGCGGAGAATAAGCAGCTGAAGGAGAAAATAGCGGACTTAGAAAATAAATCTAAAAGAAATAATCTCATGTTCAGGGGTGTACCAGAGAGCACAGTCTACGAGAAAGTGGTTCAGGAATTGTGCGGAAGCTTGTTGGGGCTTACGAGTGAAGTTAATATAGTTCAGGCGTTTCCTAAAGGCCGTTCAACAACCGGAAGAAGAGAAGTACTAGTTGAGTTCGCCACTTACAAGGACGTTCTTCTTATAATGTCCAGTATGCATGAAGCTAAAAATACGGGCATTTTGATGCATCAAGATTTGTCGTATGTGACACGAATTAGAAGAAATAAACTGCTGTATTGGAGAAGAAGAATCATGCAAATTATACCTGGAGCCAGGTTGTGTTTAAGTACAGATTTACTAATATTAACTGTTAACAATCGAACTGTTAAGTTCAAGTGGGATGACGAGGATGGTCTCATAACAGAAGAAAGAGGAAATGGTCTTGCATTGCTGACTGAGATAACAGGTGGTGACTTTCTTAATCTTCCTAATGAAGCAGGTAGTGGCGGAAGTGTTTCTGGTGTGACAACTGAAGGTACTCCACATTTAAAATGACAGCAACTAAGCGAGGCCCTATTTTATTTTACCTTCATCATCACGGTCACGTCGTCGGATGAAATCTGCGTTAAGTATTTAGCCAATTGTAAATAATTTTTTATTAATTAAGATTTTGTCGTATAATATTAAAGAATTAAGTAACAAGCAAAATAATATTGATTTTTTTTGAGTTTATAACTAGTTTTGATATATTTCTATTAAGTGAAACTTCTGTTTTGAAAAAGGACATAGCTAAGTTTGAGCACTTATTTAATGATTTTGTTTTGTATTGGGATGTGGCTATAAAAGAGTCTGGTATAGCAGGTAGAGCAATAGGTGGAATTTTAATGGTTTTTAGGAGTGATTTGTCTGAAAAAGTTATGTTTGTGAAGTCTTATTAAAGGTAAATGTGGGCACTCAGCTGTTTTACCTTCTGCCTGTATATATAAATTGTAGTTTTTGGGAGCAAAATTTAATGATATTTGTAATTTCTGTATTGAGAATAGAATGAATGATTGTTTGCTTATTGGGGATTGTAATGCCAGTCTGTCTGATTTACAAGTATTACCTGATGACATTTAGACTAGACTAGATGCTGTAAGGAAATCTAAAGACAAGATATCGAATAGAGAAGGAAATAAACTGTTGGGATGTGTGAAGATAACGATTTATGCGTGTTGAACGGAAGAACAGCTGATGATTGTGAAGGCGAGTGAGTATACGTACGTACGAGGTGTGTTCAAAAAGTAACGGGAATTTTCGTTTTTTGAAAAAAATATTTATTTATTCATCTACATTAATATTGTCGCCTTCAAAGTAGTCCCCTTCGCATACAATACACTTGTGCCAGCGCTTTTTCCAATCCTCGAAACACTTCTGAAACTCGATCTTTGTGATAGCTTTCAGCTCTTTCAGCGATTCGCTTTTAATGTCATCTATGCTTGTAAAACGACGGCCTTTTAATGTTCTCTTTATGTTTGGAAATAGAAAAAAGTCACATGGAGCCATGTCTGGCGAATATGGAGGCTGGGGCATCGTTAAAGTTTTGTTTTTGGCCAAAAATTCACGAACAAGCAATGAAGTGTGAGCAGGTGCATTATCGTGGTGCAAAATCCATGAATTGTTTTGCCACAAATCCGGGCGTTTTTTTCGGATTGCTTCACGCAAACGGCGTTGAACTTGTAGGTAGTACTCCTTATTGATTGTTTGACCTTGTGGCAAGAATTCATGATGCACTATGCCATTAAAATCGAAGAACACAGTGAGCATAACCTTCACATTCGACCGCACTTGTCGAGCCTTTTTCGGTCTTGGCGATCCAGAATGCCTCCACTGGGACGATTGAGCCTTAGTTTCGACATCATATCCGTAAACCCATGTTTCGTCACCTGTTATAACACGTTTCAGTAGATCCGCATCGTTGTCGACTTCATTGAGTGACTCTTGAGCAACTTCCATTCTCCGCTGTTTTTGTTCGAAATTCAACAATTTTGGAACAAATTTTGCTGCCACACGTTTCATACCCAAAACATCCGAAAAAATTTCATGGCATGAGCCAATTGATATGGCAACATCATCAGCGACTTCTCTGATTGTGATTCGGCGATCGTTCATAACCATTTCTTTCACTTTTTTCACGTTTTCATCGGTTGTTGATGTGCTTGGACGCCCAGGTCATTCGTCATCTTCAACGTTTACGCGGCCATCTTGGAAACGCTTATACCACTCGTAAATCCTTGTTTTACTCATAGCAGACTCACCATATGCCTTTATTAACATTTCACACACTTTATTTCATTTTTTACGCAAAATTTAATACAAATTCTTTGATCCATTTTTTTTAACAAACAAAAATCGCCAAGCTCGAAAAACACGTCTAACCTTAACGGCTGCCACTTAAGAAGTAAACAATGAATATTACTGAAAATTTTATCGTACTTCAGGGGCATGTGTACCAACATAATAAAAAAAAAAAATTTACAATCAGACTCTCCAAACCCGCGAAATTTAAAAATTAACGTTACTTTTTGAACACACCTCGTATATCAGTACACGGGGCAGTTCAATTGTAGATTATTGTTGTGTGCCTTATCCACTTCTCAACTATGTTAATAGTTTCAAAAAAAAATTCTCTCAAATTTACTCAGATCACATGCCTCTTGAAATGTGTTTAAAATTAGATTTTTGTTTTTGTAATCAATCGTGAACAAAAAGGCAGTTTGTTCGTCAGTATTTCCCATAAAATATATCTGAAGATATTTGTGATCAGCATTTGGCAAGGGATCCAGCATGGTGAAAAATTTGCCCTTGTACTTTAAATGTTGGCTATAATTTGTGCTAATGATATTCGTTGCTCCGAACGATGTCATTTGGCAGCATGAATTGTACTTGCGTATATTTTTAAAAAAATTGTTTGATTGACTTGTTTCACCTGATACTAAAGTTAATAATGGTTCAGGTGGTGAATAATATTTTTATTTATTCACGTATTAATAATTTATTCTCGTATTAATAATTGCAAAAAACTGTTTTTCATGGTTTTCAAGGTTACACTTTTAACAAAAATTACTAATTAAATGTTATTTTGATATTTTTGGGATATTTGTTCGGGAGCACCTAGAACCCCCAACTCTGATTTAAAAAAAAAATTGCCAAAACCTTCCCGGGGATGTACCTAATAATTTCCCAAATTTTCACGGCGATTGGATATATAGTTTTTGAACCTATCGAGTACAAACAGACAGACACACATTCATTTTTATATATATAGATATTAAAGTTTGGTAACTTTACTTATCCACCTGCACAGCCATACCTGGTGTTTCATTTTTAAATTTTTGAGAACCACAATACGTACACTTTTTATCCATTTTTCCAATAATTTCACTTGGATGAAGACTGTAATTGTAAAGGGGATTGTAATTGAAACCACATAAATTCAAATCAGTCCTGCGAATTCGATTCCTTTGCTGCCTTGCTTGCCTCTGTTCACTCGTTTCTAATGATCGAGCAAGAGCAGTGTGAACTCGATCTCTTTCTTGCCTAGCTTGTCTCTGTTCACTTCTTTCTGAAGCTCGTCTTCTCTTCTCCTATATGCTTGATTTGTAGATCGACCAATGGCACTTCGCTTTGGTGGCATAATTGTGGGGTTAAATAAAACGTAATTCCAATTATTTTCTTCAGCTGGAAATAAATAATATTTTTATTTATTCACGTATTAATAATTTATTCTCGTATTAATAATTGCAAAAAACTGTTTTTCATGGTTTTCATGGTTACACTTTTAACAAGTATTACTAATTTTATTTTAATATATTTGGGATGTTTGTTCGGGAGCACCTAGAACCCCAACTCTGATTTAAAAAAAAAATTTGCAAAAACCTTCCCGCGGATATACCTAATAATTTCCCAAATTTTCACGGTGATTGGATATATGGTTTTTGAATCTATCGAGTACAAACAAACAGACACATTCATTTTTATATATATAGAAGAAGATTATAAAACTATTATAAAAATACTATTATTTACTGTTTCTGTTTTGTAACTTAAAAATTGAAATTTAATTTGTTTATTATTATTTTTTTTTTTTTTTTTTGGCGCATCAACTGCTGAGGTTATTAGCGCTCGGAGCTTTTTCCAGTGCACTGCCGGCCTCCGGACAGTGTTCTCTCGTTACAGACAACACTGTCCATCACCGGACAGTGAGCTGAAAGAAGCTCCTAGGAAGAGAAAATCTAAGGGTCAGCTGCTGGATTCGAACCCGGGACCTCCGCGTGGGAGTCCAGTATGCTAATCTCATAGCTAATCCCTTCCCTATATTGCACATTATTATTTTTCTTTTTGTATTAAGTAGCAACTCGCCTGACCAAGGCTATACATTTTGTTAAATTTTCAATGTAAATAATTAACTAAATAAAAAAATGTTTAATAATAATAATAATAGTAATGTTATACTCCTTAGCTTTTTCAACTACTTGATTTATCACCTGTAGATGGTCTATAGTTGAGTAGCCAGAGCGAAACCTCACTTGTTCTACAGGTTGGTTATCGTTTAGTACCATTACTTATCTCTTTTAAAGTCATCATAAAAAGTTTGCAAAAGTTCGAAATTAGGCTGATTGGGCGACAGTTGTTCAAATCTTGAGTACTTCCTTTTTTATGAATAAGTATAATATTAATTTCATTCCACTGCTCCGGTATTTTTTCAGAAGACAGAATTTTATTAAACAATAAGGTTATCGATTTAAGAAGATAAGGTGCAGTTAACTTTATGATTTCATTAGTAATGCCATCGCTACCCGGGGTTTTCTCTTTTTTCAACTTCTTAATGTTAGCCATTGTTGGAACCCCAACTTCACTTTGCTGCATAATTGAACAGCTACATAATTTTTGTAAATAGAAAAAAAAATAATTTTTATATGTACATATGATTGCTTATCAAAGAAAAATAAAAAAGGAAAAGAGGCAAATAGCCCATTTTAAAAAGTCTTTCTCAAGACTCTGGAATGGCAGTGTGGTTCTTTGGACGGTACAGAGATAGCGACGCAGTCGCGACGCCAGGGCGCAGCACGGTCGACTTCGCTATAAAAAGGGCAGAATCGGCCGTGTCTGCATCAGTCCAAGATAATTTTTCAACGGGAAAACATCCACAATAGCTACCTTAGCTGGAAGATTGCTGACTGGGCCTTACTCTCCACCTGGATCTCTGTACCGGCCAAAGGACCTCACTGTCCGGACCAGAACAAAAAATCGATCACTTAACCCCTGTATTGTGAAGAAAGAAGAAAGAAGGAAGTGCAGCACACGAGACGCCTTGGTTTACCAGCTACGAAGGCGAGCCGAACGCCAGCGCTGCCGCAGTGCGAGACAAGAGCGAGGACCAAGCCCAGCACACGAGCCGCTGCAGTTCGCCAGCTACGGAGGCAAGCCAAATCACCAGCGCTGCCACAGTGTGAGATACGAGCGAGGACCAGGCCAATTGGTACCGGGGTTTATCGGGGTGCTGGCCACACTGCCGGGGCTCCCAAAGCCGGTTGACTGGTATTAGCGAACGGCCCTTTTCAGGGCCTCTCACATCACTTTTGCTGTGGCCTCGCGCTGGGAGCAAGCCCTTCTCGGAGCGGCGCAGTCACTTCAACCAACAGTGTGAACGGCCCTTTTCAGGGCCACCCAACTGTACGGCTACCCCGCTGGGGAGCGCCATAGGCGAGTCAAGCGCCGACACATTTTTTTGTGAACGGTCCTTTTCAGGGCCATCCAGTCACTTGTACCTGCGAGCGGTGAGAAGAAGAGCTTGTATACTGGACTTCATCCCTCGGCCGCATTAGTATACAACAATTGGTGACCCCGACGTGATGACTGAAGCGAGGGACGCACCGCTCGAGCCTGCACCGGACACAGAGGCTGTAAGCCTCGTGAAGTTACCCCAGTTCTGGGAGGAAAATCCAGCATTATGGTTTCTACAAATCGAAGCTCTATTTGGGGCCTACAAGATCAAGAGCGAGGCTGGACGATTTCAAGCCCTGGTTGGTCAGCTACCATATCAGGTGCTTACACAAATAGCCGGCTCAGTGCAGTCACCTGGTCCAGTGCCTTACACGTCAACGAAGGAAAAACTGATCGCTATCTACAGTCAAAGCCAGGAGAGAAGGATACTAAGGCTTCTGGAACAAACACAGCTTGGCGACATGACTCCTTCACAGCTGTTGCGACAAATGCAAAACCAAACGGGTACAGCGATGTCGGACGGCGTCTTACGTACCGTTTGGCTGCGAGCACTACCGCAGAGAGTGAGAGGGATTCTAGCCGCTATTGAACAGGACGACCTAGACAAGTTGGCCACTGTGGCAGACAAGGTAATGGAGGTAGACTCCAATACCTCTGTTCACGCTGTGAGGGATACTGACGGCGACAGACTTGCTCGACTGGAGAAGCAACTGCAAGATTTGCATGAGCAATTTTCTTCATTGGCCACTACCATTCAGCGCAGCAACCGTGGAAGAAGTAGGTCCCGTAACCGTGACCAAGGAGCTCCCAAGGATGGGTATTGCTACTACCACCACAAGTTCGGGGAGAAGGCCACCAAGTGCAAGAAACCTTGCAAATGGGGGACCACCAGCCAGCCGTCAACAAATGGGACGCGGTAGACGGGAAGGCGGAAGCCGCTACCGCTAATAAATTCCGCCGTCTCTTCGTCACTGACAGAAAAACAGGGACAAGATACCTGGTGGACACTGGCGCGGCGATATCCATCATCCCCAACTGTAACAAGGCCAGGGAACGAGACTCAGGATTCAGCCTGTATGCGGCTAACGGCACTCCAATCCCAACTTATGGAGAGCAAAGGAAGAGCTTGGATCTTGGCTTACGCCGACTGTTCGTGTGGGATTTCATCGTGGCCAACGTCACGCAGCACATACTTGGGGCAGACTTTCTCGCCGGAAGCAATCTGGTGGTTGATTTGGCCCAGCGCTGCCTAATAGACCGGACCACAGGACTCGCAACTATAGGGTCCATTGAAGTCGTGGAGCTACTAGAGCTATCTACTGTACCACCGCACGTACCATTTAGGGAGTTGCTGCTACAGTTCCCTACTTTAACGAAGGTTGGCTCACATAAGGTACGACAAAACAACGGGATATTTCATCACATTGAAACTACAGGGCCTCCCGTATGCAGCAGGGCGCGCAGATTGCCGCCAGGCAAGTATCAAGCTGTCAAGGAGGAGTTCCAGCAAATGATGAACGACGGCATCTGCCGGCCATCCAAGAGCCCATGGGCCAGCCCACTGCATGTGGTTGAGAAGAAGGATGGAACATTGCGACCTTGCGGTGACTACCGCCTGCTGAATAGCAAGACCGTGCCAGACCGATACAATGTGCCTAACTTGCACGACTTCACGATTCAGTTATACGGCACTAAGATTTACTCGGCTCTGGATATAAACAAGGCGTACCATCATATACCAGTGGCGGAAGAAGACATTCCGAAGACGGCTATAATCACACCGTTTGGCCTATTCGAGTTCGTCAAGATGACGTTCGGTCTAAGAAACGCCGCCCAGACCTTTCAGCGATACATGGACCACCTTTTTAGGGATCTACCATTCGTGTTCGTCTACGTAGACGATATACTCATTGCGTCCAAGGATGAGCGAGAACACGAAGCCCACCTAAAAGTAGTGTTCCAGCGGCTGAGTGAGCGAGGGCTGACGCTAAGGACTGATAAATGTGTACTGGGACAACCGACAGTCAGCTTCCTTGGGTACACCGTGTCACCAGAAGGGATCTGCCCACTCCAGGAGAAGGTGAAAGCTATTCGGGAACTACCAAAACCAGCCACCATCTATGATCTAAGGAGATTTCTTGGGATGGTAAACTTCTACAGGAAGTGCCTTCCCAACGCAGCCACCGCCCAGAGAGAACTCAACAAATATCTCCACCACGCTAAACGCAGGGATAAGACGCCTATAGTGTGGTCGAGGGAAGCAGAAGCGGCCTACGAGAAGACCAAGGAGGACCTTGCGAATGCAACATGCATAGCACATCCTTCACCGGACTCTCAGCTATCAGTAGCTTGTGACGCCAGCAACATCGGCATGGGAGCAGTGCTACAGCAACAGGAAGAGGGCACACTACAGCCGCTAGGGTTCTTCTCTAAAGCGTTCAACAAGGCGCAACAAAACTACAGCACCTACGACCGAGAGCTTCTGGCAGTGTATGAGGCAATACGCTACTTCAGACCCATGATTGAGGGCAGGCATATCCTAATATACACCGACCACAAGCCACTAACCTACGCAATGCTACAGAGCAATAAGACCTTGTGTCCCAGGAGATTACGGCACTTGAACTACATCTCTCAATTCTCCACGGATATACGCTACCAGCGGGGAGAGGACAACACCGTGGCTGATGCTTTATCGAGGATTGCGGAGGTAACTGTACTGAACAACTTTCAGAACCTAGCTGAAGCTCAGAAACGGGACGAAGAAATCGATACCCAAGAGAAAAGGGAGACTCTTCGCCTCCAGCTAGTTCCGGTACCTGGTGCAGAGTACAGTCTTTTCTGCGAGACCACAAAGGGAACACCCAGGCCATACGTACCAGGGGAATTAAGGAAGCCAATCTACGAGCATCTGCACAACCTTAGCCATCCAGGGATCAGAGCATCAAGGAAGCTGGTAACCGCTAGATTCTTCTGGCCAAACATGGAA
Organism: Rhodnius prolixus; assembly: GCF_049639745.1. Taxonomy (NCBI): domain Eukaryota; kingdom Metazoa; phylum Arthropoda; class Insecta; order Hemiptera; family Reduviidae; genus Rhodnius; species Rhodnius prolixus. The sequence goes on along the minus strand of NW_027411609.1, from coordinate 411,128 downwards.
AGGGACGTAGCCCATTGGGCAAAACACTGCGTACCCTGTCAACGGGCCAAGGTCAACCGACACACCTCGACATCGTTTGGGACCTTCATGCCGTCCAAGAAATTTGAACACGTTCACCTAGACTTAGTCGGACCACTCCCACCATCAGACGGGAAAGAATATCTCCTGACAATGGTCGACCGAGCGACCGGGTGGCCGGAAGCGATACCTCTGACTAGCATCACCGCTACCGCTGTGGCAGAGGCCTTCTATCGCCACTGGATAGCTCGATATGGAGTACCAGTCCGCCTAACAACTGATAGGGGAAGACAATTCGAGTCGACGCTGTTCAACCAGCTAGCGCAACTTCTAGGGATCACGCATCTCAGAACAACGGCTTACCATCCACAAAGCAATGGAATGGTAGAAAGATGGCACCGTTCCCTGAAGAGCGCACTTCGGACGAGGCTAGAAGAGGCCAGCAAATGGACAAAGACCTTGCCTACGGTCCTGCTAGGACTAAGGTCGGCTCTAAGGAGAACCACCGGGTTAAGCGCAGCAGAGGCAGTGTTGGGACAGCCACTACGTTTGCCCGGAGAAATATTCATGCCCCCTCGAACACAAGAACCCACCGACGCCAGTTTGCAACTGTTACGGCAAGAATGGGCACGAACCATCAGTCCAACGCAAACGAAATGTTTTGTCAGCCCGGACCTGGAAAAGTGCACACACGTATTCTTACGAGAAGAGGTTCACAAGCGGTCACTGACGCCACCTTATTCAGGACCGTACCTAGTGCGGAAACGGGATGACAAAACGGCTACAGTGCAACTACCCGGCAGGGAAGACCGAGTTTCGTTGGACCGCCTCAAGCCAGCCTACCTACTGGAGGAGAGCCAACAGGATGCACCAAAACCTCCAGAGCCTTCTACCGCCAACGATGAAGGAAGCGAGCATCGGTCAACTAGACCATCGAGGACCATCAGGCGGCCAGTGCGATTTGCAACGTAGCTCTTCAATTAGGGCGGAGGCATGTTGGAACCCCAACTTCACTTTGCTGCATAATTGAACAGCTACATAATTTTTGTAAATAGAAAAAAAAATAATTTTTATATGTACATATGATTGCTTATCAAAGAAAAATAAAAAAGGAAAAGAGGCAAATAGCCCATTTTAAAAAGTCTTTCTCAAGACTCTGGAATGGCAGTGTGGTTCTTTGGACGGTACAGAGATAGCGACGCAGTCGCGACGCCAGGGCGCAGCACGGTCGACTTCGCTATAAAAAGGGCAGAATCGGCCGTGTCTGCATCAGTCCAAGATAATTTTTCAACGGGAAAACATCCACAATAGCTACCTTAGCTGGAAGATTGCTGACTGGGCCTTACTCTCCACCTGGATCTCTGTACCGGCCAAAGGACCTCACTGTCCGGACCAGAACAAAAAATCGATCACTTAACCCCTGTATTGTGAAGAAAGAAGAAAGAAGGAAGTGCAGCACACGAGACGCCTTGGTTTACCAGCTACGAAGGCGAGCCGAACGCCAGCGCTGCCGCAGTGCGAGACAAGAGCGAGGACCAAGCCCAGCACACGAGCCGCTGCAGTTCGCCAGCTACGGAGGCAAGCCAAATCACCAGCGCTGCCACAGTGTGAGATACGAGCGAGGACCAGGCCAATTGGTACCGGGGTTTATCGGGGTGCTGGCCACACTGCCGGGGCTCCCAAAGCCGGTTGACTGGTATTAGCGAACGGCCCTTTTCAGGGCCTCTCACATCACTTTTGCTGTGGCCTCGCGCTGGGAGCAAGCCCTTCTCGGAGCGGCGCAGTCACTTCAACCAACAGTGTGAACGGCCCTTTTCAGGGCCACCCAACTGTACGGCTACCCCGCTGGGGAGCGCCATAGGCGAGTCAAGCGCCGACACATTTTTTTGTGAACGGTCCTTTTCAGGGCCATCCAGTCACTTGTACCTGCGAGCGGTGAGAAGAAGAGCTTGTATACTGGACTTCATCCCTCGGCCGCATTAGTATACAACAGCCATAATTTCCTCTTCCAAGAAATCGTCTATTTTTTCTTCTTCATTTTCTATTGTCTCACCTACCCCCTCACATATTTGATTTTCGCTTATAGAATATAACTTTTTGTAAAAAAATGTTGCATTTTCAACGATCTGATTGCGATTTAAGATTAGCCTTCCCCCATCATTCTGAACTCCCATCATCCATTTCTTATCCGGAAATAGAGCCTTCTTGACTTTCTTCGTTGAATTAGCTTCTTCTATAATTTCTCGTGTAATCCTTTCGTTATATTTCTCTATATCTCGCCTTATATTGCATCTTGTTAACTTACAAATTAAATTAGTTTCAATTCTTTCTTCAGCCGTTTTTTTCTTCTTTCTTCTCATCTGATCTCTTCTTTGTATCATTTCTAACGTATCTTTGGATAGCTTTGATTTTCTTTTACTGTGTATACCCGATTGACTATTTATCAATTCCTTGACATGACTTACTATACTATCCTTAACAAAAACTTACAGTTTAAAAAGTTAAGTATAAGGGTTGATTAAACGCCAAAAGGTACACAAATCAGCAAGTACCCAACATTTCATTAATACTTCATTGATATTATTTAAGTAATTTTACCGCATTAATTTTCATTAATATTTTTTAAGAATTTATTAGATGTCACATACCCTTATGCTGGCCATTTTCATCTACAAAATATTTGTTCAAGTAGCACACCATTTAACTTAGATTGACTGTAATATCTATTTATCTATAATAATCAAACTATTGATTACAGGTGAAAAAAAAACGTTATAAAAATAAAAAAATATGAGGCTAAAAAATTCATAAACGTTTTTTAAAAATTGCTTACACCAACATACATCAATGATTTTATTTATTTATTTTTATTTTTAAATAAAAATCGTCGGTTCAAGTTCATTCTTCGATTAAAGTAATTGTTATTACATGTAGTAGTCAAACGTTTATAATAATAGATAATAATTATCTGGCTTTATCGCAAATAATATAGTTTTCTTCAATTACATTCTCAATCTAGGTATTCATCCCACAATGTTGTGTATATGTAATATAAAATAAATAAGATATGCATATTTTTAGGACAGCTAATTATTCCAGTATTTTACTATAAGTAAAATTAGGGGAACTAAATTAAATTACAATTGAGAAATGAATAAATAATGTTGAATAATCTACTTGTTATTAACTGTGTGTTATTTGTCCTCACGAATATTTCGGTAAGACGAATTCAAGACTGAAATATTGTTTTAAATCCTCCGTGATTCAAATTTAAACAGTAGCCGACTCTAAATTTGTCTTTTTCTAATTTAACATGCATGTATATGTGACAACTTCAGAATAAAGGGCACATTAAAGAGAAATCAGAAGAATAATTTGGAATAGAGTTAAAATAAAGTACCTATTTATACGAAGATATAATATACATTTTATCACAATTATAACTATTATGAATGAACTGGCCAGCATAAGGGTATGTGACATCTAATAAATTCTTAAAAAATATTAATGAAAATTAATGCGGTAAAATTACTTAAATAATATCAATGAAGTATTAATGAAATGTTGGGTACTTGCTGATTTGTGTACCTTTTGGCGTTTAATCAACCCTTATACTTAACTTTTTAAACTGTAAGTTTTTGTTAAGGAGATTTTTGTACCTTTTGGATAGATTTTCCTTTTTGTCTATTAGCAAAGTTACGTCTGCTTTACAGATTTTTTTAAAATTTGGAATAAGCTATTCTATCATTATAACCTGATAAGGTGTTAAATCGGAACCGTAACTACCACTGGAGAGATCTTTTTAAAGAATGGTTATAGTTGCGGTCCCCAAACCATCCTCAATAACCATTTTTTTGAGAAAGCGTTTTGAATAAAATAGGAAGGTATTTGTAGGTAAATAGCAAAATTAAACTGCGATTTCAGTACTTCCTTTTAAGAGGAGCAAGAAAAATAAACTGCGATTACAGTACTTCTCTCTAAAAGGCAAAGATTTTGAATCGAACGACAATTCATTGATGTAAATCGGTTCACTCATTGATAATTTTAACGATTGCAGTACTTCCTCTTAGTAGGTGTAAGAGCATGATGGCACTCCACAGCCACGTAGAGGAGCTTTAACCACTTATTCGAGCTGAATTTTATCAAAATCGGACTAAGCGTTATAGAAATATTGGTAATAATAGTTTTAGAAAGGGCCTTATTTGGGCGGGGCAAACTCCCCTCCTTATGAGGCACGGTGCCGAGACTTTTAAAGTGCAAATCTGTATAAAATTTCGATTCGAATGACACTTCATTCATAAAAATCGGTTCACGTGTCGATAATTTGAAACGATTGCTATACTTCCCCTTAACAAGTGTAAGAGCTGATCGCCGCTTTAATGTTACGTAGGGGAGCCCTAACCCTGTCATCCTACCAAATTTTATCAAAATCGGGCCAAGATTTACAGAGTAATTAGTAATAATAATTTTGGAGGGGGCCTTACATAAAGGGGGCTAACTCCTCTCCCATTCGATGTACAGCGTCGGGACCCCCAAAAGGCACATCTACATAAAATTCCGAATCGTATGACTCCTCATTCTCAAAAATCGGTCGGCGCGTTTAAGCGCTACGTTGTTTACAAAAAAGGTAACAACAACAACAAGAAGAACAAGAAGACCAAGAACAAGAACATTTTCTGAAAAAGCTGTTTTTGCTCATTTTCGGCAACATTTTTCTCAAAATCTACTAAATCTGGGTTGTTGCAAAAAATTACAGACATAAAGGAGGGTTTGCCCTACATTTTAAAGAAAATTTGGGAATTTTATCTTTTATAGAAAAAGAGAAAAAAATTGTCAAAGTTGGGTGTTTTTTAACGTTACGCTATTTCGTGCAGTTTTTGACGATCAACCCTTATACAACTGTCCTACCGGACAGTTTTAATATACATTGTTTGTACATCCGTTTCTTTTGTTAAATGTAGAAGTTTTGGGAAATTTTCTATTTCTATTTTAATATTTTCTTCGTTCAAATTTCTTTGTATTTCCAGATTGTTTTTACTTGGATGGGGATTATTTTTATTTATCTTAAGAGAACAGGTTGTAGCTCGGTGGTCGGAAAAGAATCCAAATTTATTTAAAACTTCGAATTTATGAATTATACCCATATCTTGCACGAGGATTTCGTTTTTGCATCTTCCGTCTGGTGATTGCCAAGTCCATTTCCTTCCTTTTCTTTTTTTATAATAGGAGCTAACTATTCTGAATTGATGTTGTTGGCAAAAGCGTATTAACTTCCATCCTCTCTTACTACGCCGCCCGATACCATAAGGTCCCATCACCTCCTGCTCTTCTTTTCATCTCGATCCTACTTGGCAATTCCAGTCTCCTAAAATAATCAGTTTACATCTGGACGTTTCCCGAAGTTTCTTCATCTCTTCCTCTAGTTTTGCATAGAATATTTCAATATCTTCTTCCGATGACTGAGATGTCGGGGCGTAAATTTGTATTATGCAAAGAGTTCTACGAGTGCCAAAATTCATACTTAAAATAGCTATTCTATCCATTACCGAATCAAAGTAGTTAATATTTTTCTTTAGATGTTCTTTAACCATAAAGCCTACTCCATTTATACCTTTTATAGAATTAACCTTTATTGAAAAAAATATAACCACTCTGTCTTTCAATTATATTTTCATTAATTCTTCTAATTTCTGACATTCCTAGAACATCTAAGTCTGTTTCCTGGAGAGCCTGTTCCAGTTCTATATGACGATCTTCTGTAGATAAAGTTCTGACATTAAGTGTTCCAATGTTAATATATATATATTATTATTATTTTTTATATTTTAGGAGGAAATGGTCTGATACTGCCTCGGTGACCAGCCTTTCTGGCAGCTTGATACTATAGTATTTCCAATCGAATCAAATCCAGTTCTGCAGATGTCGGTTTGACGTGAGAGCCTAATTCCTTCCAACTCCTATTTTTCTTTAGTTACATTTCTTGTGGAGTAAGCAGAACTTGTACTGCTTTCCGAAGTCGTACGATCTCTGAAAAAGGAACCTATATCTTTCGTAATTACGGTCTCTTTATCTTTTATTCTCTTAACTCTGCTAGTTTCACCCGTCTGTTTCTCCCCTTTATCTTTTTTAGGTGTATGATCTGAAACTCGTTTCTTTTTTCTCTCATTTCCTTTGTTTTCTCTTACTATTAATTTATCATACATTAATATAGCGTATTTTCCCTTCTTTCTCTCTTCTATTATTTGTATCTTTAATTCCTTCCTCTTATCGATAACTTCTTTGGGAAAGTCCTCTGTTATATAAATATCTTTCTCTTTGAAGTTTCTTTTATTTTTCAGGATCATTATCTTTTTTCTATAAGTAGTCAGACCGAATAAAATCGGTATAGTTTTATTCATTCCGATCCTCCTAACAAAATCTACTTCCTCCTCTTTTATCTCTATTTTTACATCATCTCTTATTAACTTAAGAACCTGCTTTTCCAATTCAAAATAGGTGCAGTTTTTGAATTCCTCTACACCATGTATAAATAAATTTCTTCTTTTTATTTCTTTCTGAATATTAGCGTTTTTCTTCTTTTTTTTTAGGAATCTCCTCAACCTTGAGGTTTCCTCAGACCAATTTCCTTACATTAAAGGAAACACTTCACACATATACCGATAACGTAGTTCACTGCCGGAATTAAAATACCCTACTCAATCTATACCATTTCTCCAGCGCACTCTATCCATCGCGTCTTGCTCGCACAGCCCTCGTCCAGCCATTAGCTCTTCGATGCCACTTTGCCACCAGTTCCTATCCTGCCTCTTTTTCGCGTACCTGGCGGGCTCCATTGCATCACAGTCTTCGGCATTCTACCTTCTGTCATCCTCAACACGTGGCCGAACCATATGAGTTTCCTTTTTTTCAATTTCTTCCGTCACTGTGCTGTGCTTCTCCACTATTTTTCTTATATCAGCATTCCTTCTCCTCTCTCTGCGGGATATTCTTGCGGAACGCCTCCAGAAATCCATTTCAGTCGCCCCTATCTTTTTCTGCATTTTCTTGCTGACTGTCCATGTTTCTGATGCGTAGAGCAAGACGCTTTGAACCAACGCTTCATAGATATGCTTCTTGATGCTGATCTGGACATTGCTGCTCCATAAAATAGAATCCAGCATTCCAATCGCGTTCCTTGCGCTAGTCACCCTCTTTTCCATATCCATTTCGGATGTTCCTCCACTTGAAGGTAGAAGCCCAGGTATTTAAAGCTGCTGACTTTATTTAATTTTCGGCCATCAATTTCACATTCATTGTGTGGGGATGCAGTCATGTATTTCGTTTTTTCTATATTTATTTCTAATCCCCACTTCCTGTATTCTTCTGCCAGCTTTCTGGCCATATAATTGATGTCCTCTTCATCATTTCCGATCAGGACTTGGTCGTCAGCGAATAGAAGGCTATGAAGGTACATGCCTTCCTCGACATGAATGGACAAATAATTAACGAAGTGATTGCCTTAAGACCGAAAATGTATGCCATCAATGTTGATGGTATTATAAAAAAAACGTGCCAAAGGAGTTCAGAAAACCACTCTCAAACGGATAAATTTTGAAGATTACAGACGTGTTTTATTTGAAAATATTTCCATGTTATCCATAATGAGATCTATTAGATCGAAGGATCATAATGTTTTCTCCCTTGAAGTTAATAAACTCTCTCTCTCCGCAAATGATGACAAACGGATAATCTCACGAGATTTTATACATACTAAAGCCTATAGTTTTTGCAATGAAACCCTTACGTGAATATTTTTTTTATTAGACTTATATTTAAATATAAAAACATTTGTATTCTTATATTTTTTCTTAATCATTATTGTAATAAAAATTAATTCACTCTTGTAATGATATATAATATTGTGATATTAATTAGTAATATATATAATAATCCAAGAAAAGAAGAAGTAATCAAAGAAAAGTCTAAGGATATGGATTCAATGATGCCTGATTCTATGAACAACAATGAAAAATTTCAAGTAAGTAAGGAGTAAAAAAATGAAAGTAGTAAAAATAGTGACAAAAAAAATAAGCAAACTAATAATTTTGGTTTTTTTTCAGTTAATTGAAAGAATTTTCTTTCATCCCATGATCAAGAACATCAGGACAGTTAAACAAATTTTACAAATATTTAATAATTTCAATACTGCGGCACTGGCCATAGAACAAGAACTCAATGAATATCACATTTTCGTGAACGCCAAGAATTTTTATTCAGGGAGTTTTACCATCCATATCAACAATTAACTGTTTAAAACTTAGAGGAAGAGAAATAGTGAACGGAATTCCTTGTCTAACTTTTAGAAACAGTTCAACTATTTTTGTCTTTAGATTTAAACCAGCGGGTCCTCTAACATTAAGCAATTACAATTATTCTTTGAGAATAAATAATAATGTTTGTTGTATAATGCGCAATGAATATTTAATTCCAATAGTAAAAGTTGTTGATAACTCAGCTTCATTGAAAATTGTAAGACTTAAGGCATTTACCTCTAATTGTGATATGACTATGAGGTAGATAAATAAAACAGTTAAATAAAATCTTTTATTTAATCAAACCATTTTTCACAAACCATATACATTATGGATTATAGAGTTTATCAATTTCACAGGGGCACTTCTTAATATTACTTTCTAATTCGAGTCCACAAAAATACATTTTACACTATGATTTCTTGTTTTGAAAAAGCCATGATATGCTAAAAATTCTGAGGAAAGAGGATAAGTCCAATGACTAAATGTTTTTCCCTTATTTTTGCATCATAGAGATCCACCTTTGATCTGTTCCTTGAAATCCAATCAAACAATCACCGCTGTTTCGAGCTAATACTGATTTACTGACCCTGGGATCAAATACACCCTTACGGTCGCGCTATCGCACCACTTTCACGCTCATGAATCACGCTGATCCTCCTCTCTTGGTGGTACATGCCACAGTCTTGGACAGCATCGTTCCTCCCACTCCGCAAATGCCTTTCCTCGGTGAATGGCCACATCTCCGCCGTTTGCCTTTGGCCGACCTGGCCTTCAATCAGCCGCGGGAGGTCGAGATTCTACTCGGTAACGATATCCTCCCTTGCCTGCTTCGCTCTGGACATATCCATCGCACTCCCCGTGCCCCGGCCGCATTTAACACCACGCTTGGCTGGGTCCTCTATGGTCCTTATCAGCCTACTCTCGGACCGAAGAGAGTACGTTTTATTCTTCCGCCTCCCGCGAACCGGTTTCGTTCTCGGGCGAGGGGTCGTCCTGAGTCGGTGACTCGGCCATCCAACCCCTCGACACCTATGTCTCCGGGCGAGGCTTCGGAGGAAACCGCCGAGACCGAGGCTCCGGCCACACTGAGTAAATGCGTTCATTGTGCAGCCGCACCTCAACTTCTACCTTCTTAGTCCGCTCAAGATGAAGAGGAAGAAGAGCTTACATGCCTTGTGCGCCGGTTCTAGGATCTAGACAAGGTTCCGGAGAACCTCCCGCTTAATGCTGATGAACGCGAATGTGAACGCATGTTCACGCAATCCACTGCCCGCACTTCCACTGGCCGCTATGTAGTCGCTCTTCCGTTTCGCCTCCATGAGTTGGGGGTCTCTCTTAACGTTGCCACACACCAGTTCATGCGGTTGGAGAAACGCTTACTTCGCAACCTCCCGCTTCGCGATGCCTACACAGAGTTTATGCGAGACTACCTGGAGCAGGGCCACATGGAACCTGCATCGTTGGATGAAACCTCTTCCGCTACACCCTTCTACATCCCGCATCATGCCGTTCACCGCCCTGGCGACCTGCCTACCAAGCTGCGGGTGGTCTTCAATGCATCTTGCGCTTCCTCCAATGGCCGCTCTCTCAATGACCTTCTCCATGTTGGTCCTAAACTCCAGGCGGACATCGCCACTCTCTTGATGCACCGGATGCACCGCGTAGTATTCACGGCGGACATAAGGCAGATGTATCGCCAGATCCTTGTGACCCCGGAGCATCGCGACTACCAGCGCATTATTTGGAGGTTCTCCGCTCAGGAACCCCTTCAGGCCTTCCGCTTAAATACCGTCACTTATGGCGTCTCTTCCGCGCCTTATCTCGCGCTGCGAACTAAGCAGCAGCTCGCATCGGATGAAGGGGATCAATGCTCTCTAGCCAAGACTACCCTGCTTCACGAGGTATATGTCGACGACATACTCACCGGTGCATCGTCGGAGGAACGGGCGCAGGAACTTCGTGCTCAGCTTCAGCGACTCCTCATGGCGGGCGGCTTTGAGCTAAGGAAGTGGGCATCAAACTGCCCTGCCCTTCTACAAGATCTGCCCGCGGATCATTGCCGCCCTACTGCTTCTGAAGATCCCCTATGCTTGGATCGAGATCCAATACTTAAGATCTTAGGGTTAGGATGGAACCCCGCCTCAGACAACTTCTTTTACGCTGTTCGTCTCTCCGAGACCGCGCTTACCAAACGAACAATTCTCAGCCAAATGGCGCGGATCTTTGATCCTCTCGGGTGGCTGACACCCGTCACTTTTAGGGCAAAGATATTCTTCCGGGATCTTTGCCGGCTTCAGGTAGGCTGGGACCAGAGACTCCCCCCTGAGCTAGTGGAACCCTGGCACGCGTTCCAGCAGCAAATTCCCGAGCTGGGACGCATCCGGATACCCCGAATGCTGCCTGACCCTGCTCCACCCGCCCAACATTATTTGGTCGGGTTTTGCGACTCTTCCGAATCAGGTTATGCCGCCGTCTAATTACGCACCTCTTCCCGCCAGGGCCCCGCTGAAGTGCAACTGTTGATGGCTAAATCTAAAGTTGCTCCCAATAAAACGCAATCATTGCCACGCCTCGATCTTTGCGGAGCCCATCTCCTAGCCAAATTGATGCACGCTGTGCGCACTCGCATGCTTGTCTGTCTCGAAGCGCCAGTAGTTGCTTTTTGTGACTCCACGGTCACTCTGGCCTGGATACGTGGCGAAAGTCACCGTTGAAAAACCTTTGTGGGTAATCGGGTCGCTGACATCCAAGACCTCATACCCCTGCAGTCTTGGCGCCACGTATCTTCCGCAGACAACCCCGCTGACTGCGCCTCTCGAGGCGTCGCCCCTCATAAACTACAATGCCACTCCCTATGGTGGAACGGACCGGTCTGGCTCGGGGATCCTCCGGATACCTGGCCTAACCTCCGCGCATCTCCGGATCCAACCGCGATCTCCCAAGAAGCTAAACCACAGGTCAGCTTGTCACTAGTCACCAATGCTCCTGAAGACGATATCATTTCGCAGTTCTCATCATTGCTTCACCTCCAACTCATCACTGCGTATTGCCTGCGCTTCGCGTTTAACTGCAAGAATCCTTCCGCTCCTCGTAAGGGCTGGCTAACCTCTGCAGAGCTGCGACACGCGCTTCATCAGGTCATCCGTGTTGTGCAAACCCGGCACCTCGCTAAGGAGGTACAAGAAGCGCGGAACCCGCAATCCCGGCTACGGTTAGTCCGCCAACTGAATCTCTTCCTCGATGCTGAAGGTCTTCTGCGAGTTGGCGGGCGCTTAAACGCTGCCTCCCTGCCATACGGTTTTCGTCATCCGATTCTGTTGCCCAAGGATCAGCATCTCACCCGACTCATCATCGATGATTCTCATCTTCGCTTGCTTCACGCTGGCTCCTTAGCCACTCATGCTTTCATCCGTCGCCAGTACTGGGTCCTTGATGGCCGGAACGTGGTCCGACGCCGTATTGGAAAATGCAACAAATACTTCACCGCCAAACCTCGCCCTGTGATTCAACCAATGGGGGCATTGCCTCCCGAACGTACTTCCGCAGCTGCCGCCTTCACGGTGACCGGTGTTGATTTTGCCGGGCCCTTTGCCATCTCTAGCGCGCGATTGCGCGGTGCCACCGTCACCAAGGGTTATCTTGTTGCCTTCATCTGTTTTGCCACTAAAGCGGTGCACTTCGAGATTGCCTCTGAACTTTCCACATCCTCCTTTCTAGCAGCCTTCCATCGTTTCATTGCCCGGTGGGGGTTGCCCTCAAAGATGTTCTCTGACAATGGCACAAACTTCGTCGGCGCCCACAATGAGCTTCGTGAGCTGGGCCGATTGCTTAACAACCCGCAACATCAACAAGCCGTAAGTCGCGCTGCCACTGCCGCAGGAATCGATTGGCACTTTATTCCTCCCGCCAGTCAACATTTTGGCGGTTTATGGAAGGCGGCAATAAAGTCAGCCAAGCATCATCTAACCCGCGTCATAGGGAAGCAGCACCTCACCTATGAAGAATTGCTAACAGTGGTGACCCAAGTCGAGGCCATTCTGAATTCCCGACCGCTCTGCGCCGTCTCTTCGGATCCAGCCGATCCCGAGCCACTGACCCCTGGGCACTTCTTAGCGTTTCGTCCATTGAATGCTCTTCCGGAGAAGGATCTCACCGCGGTAAATCCCAATCGTCTCTCCAGGTGGAAACTTGTTAACCGCATCCAGCAGGACCTCTGGAAACGGTGGCGTAATGAATACCTGCATACGCTCCAGCAGCGATCAAAGTGGTTCCTGCCTGCCTCTGACATCAAGCCGGTACCATTGTCATCATCAACCAGGATAATCTTCCTCCGCTTCAGTGGCCTCTTGGGCGCATTGTTGCCCTGCATCCTGGACGGGATTCGATTAACCGCGTTGCCGACGTGAAAACCCGGTCTGGCATCATCCGCCGACCCTTAGTAAAGCTGTGTCCCCTGCCCACGCAGTAATCACTGAAGCCGAGGCTTCAGGGCGGGCGGGATGTTAAGCCGCATACCATCCTTTCTCGGCGGTACCGTTTGACAGTTCTCCATCTCGCCTTTTTCTATTGCTCTCTCTCTCTCCTTATTCCAATTCTCGTAGTACGCATTATTTTTTCGTTAATCTTTCCTTTGTTGTCGCCGCCAAATCTTACTTTTCTGCTATTTTGTGGTTTTGTTTATTTCTCAGTTCCCATGGTTTCAACCTTCCCCTTCTCTATTCTCTCTTAACCGTGGGGTTTTTCCGTCTACTGTAGTTCAGTACGCCTTTGACACGGATCAAGCTAGTTTGTATGTGCCTCTGTACCTGCTTTACAACGCATCTAGTGCGCTTCCGCCGTTCTGCATATTGCCCCGCTCAACAGCACTGTTCTGCCAGCCAGCTCCAGCTGTTTTTTCAGGTATTGAAGAATAGTTAAATAATTATGTATTGAAAATTAATGTTTTAAGAATGTTGTAAAATTTTTCAGAGAAACTCAGTCTAGTTGTAATTCAACACGCATTATAAAACGACACTCAAAGCCGATAATTCACTTCACTCTTTTCAATCCTAACCTGTCCTTTTTTTCCTACCCACTCTTCACTCGAAGCTACGAGCATGCGCAGAAAGACGGGGGTGGAAATTACAATTAAATATCTTACACACATTCAAACAAGCACACCTCGTTCCTCCGTTTTCTTCCTTTGCCATCCCCTCAACTGCATCATCTTCATCATCAAGCTGAGACTGAGTACCTTCATCTACATTACCTCAAAGGTAAGTGCATCCTTACCCTTCTCTTTTCTATATTTCATCTATCACCGTTACTTTGTCGCGGTGTCAACCTCGGGCACTCATCGATTCTTAAACTGCGTTTACGCTCGCTTTCCTCTCTGCATCTGGGTGTAAGCCTCACGCGCTTACACTACCTTTTAGTTTCAATCAATCTGTAAAAATTATATGTGATTTTAGATAACGTGCTATAGCTTTCACTTCATAAGTTCCTGTAGGTAAACTAATGAAAAAGATTGTTAAATCCTTCAATGATATTTGGTATGGAATTGTATGACTGAAAACTTAATAAACCAATGCTATAATCACCACCACTGTCTAATAAATTAATTGGTGGAAAAAGATCGGCACTAAGAATGCTTGATGTTCCCGTTAGGGTAAAGGTGTAGGACATGACTGAATTCCGTAAATGCTTATTCAACGTTATTATATAGAAATTTCAAACATAAATGCCCACAATATGGTGTACTCCAATCTTGATATCTTCTACGATTGTATGTAATAACACAGTTTCTGAAATAATGTAAAAGTTCTAACGGTGGTCTTAGATTTCCATAAGGATCGAAATAAATTACTTCATTATTTTTTTTAAAATAGGCGACCCAATGAGAACCTATGTTTTTCACTGAATCTAGATTTACAATAGCACATTCATTAGTTTTAGGATAACTTGGCAAAGAATCACGCATATAAACACCTCTAAAATGAGGTATGTTTTTGGCAAATTTCATCAACTCTATATTTGTGAGAGCTCTGTTAGGGAGTAGTCAATCTTACTTAATATAAAGACCATATCCTTTTTTATAAGGTTTAAGGTAGAAACCTTGGCCAATTTTTTGCTCCTTCATCTTCTGATTGTGACGTCTCATTTCTTCTAGACGAACTCTAGCATCCCTCGTATCTTTAACTGCCTTAGCAACCGCAGCTGCTCCACCTGCTAGACTTCCTAGAGCGGACAAACCTGCAAATAATGGTACCAGAAAAGGGAGAATACCTCCAATTCTTGGAACTGGCAATATTCTTGGTAATTTGTTTAATTTCGATTTTGATAAAAACGTTTTAGCTTTTTTGAGTGCCGTTTTGGAGGCTCGACTAATTGATGTAGGCGATGTGACGCGAGCTGCACTTATTATATCATAGTATTTTTCTTCTTGTCGGCACCACCACCACCTAATTTTACTTTCGCTTTCATCGCGTTTTTAACTGCCCAAGCAGTTTCTTTTTCACCAAAAGATGAGTCACTTGACTTTGTTCTTTTTAAAATAAGCAATGTCATGCTCCTTACAGGCCTTGTCTAAAGGATTAATACCTTTATCGCCCCGGGCTAATCTTTACTGTAATTTAGTTCCGGGTCCACAAAATCTATATCCTGGAATATGCGCTTCAAATGGAAGCTTGTTAATCACTGAATTTATTAGACCTTTCCCTGTCGTTTTCTTTCCCATTATGATGAGTATTTAGGACTGATTCTATTTATATAGGCCGCATATCAAACTCATCATCATCAGTATGAGATTAGAGAAGCGAAGTGAATGCTTACCTGTATGTAAGATATTTAATTGTAATTTCCACCCCCGTCTTTCTGCGCATGCTCGTAGCTTCGAGTGACGAGTGGGTAGGAAAAAAAGGACAGGTTAGGATTGAAAAGAGTGAAGTGAATTATCGGCTTTGAGTGTCGTTTCTCTTTTCTTTTTCAGGTATTGAAGAATAGTTAAATAATTATGTATTGAAAATTAATGTTTTAAGAATGTTGTTAATGCCAAATAAATCTCTTTTCTTTTTCAGAGAAACTCAGTCTAGTTGTAATTCAACACGCATTATAAAACGGTCGCATTATAAAACGACACTTCTACGAACCAAGAATGGATAAATTAAAATTTGAGTTTGTGGTCAAATCTGTAGAGGACCCAAAAACAAACATTATCTGTATCACCACTATTTCTACAATTGGTGAACAGATTTTCATAATTCCTGAGCACTTGCAACCATCAAAATTGCATCAAGCAATTATAAAAACTAATACTTTCCAAAAAATAAAAAATACCTTACAAAAAAGACACGATAAAAGACAGGTATGGATTTCGGTGTCAGAAGAAATAAAAGAAACATACATAGATGAAGATGGGAATATTCAGTTTCAAGGTTATTTTTTGGAGGAAATTACTCCAAAAACTCAACAAGAGGCACTACCAAGTATCATACAAAATGTTAGTGAAATAAAGAAGACACCTGATCATAAAAATATAAGACAATTGTCAGAAAAATTAGTCATAGGAAAATTCACAACGAAAACTTCAAACGTGTCTCAATGGATGAATATTTTTGAACGCGAATGTTCACGGTTAGAAATAGAGGAAGATATCGGAAAAATTGAAATCCTTAGATTATTTTTAGATGAATCATGTCTGGACTGGTACAATTCCATGCTCATAAAACATACAATAAACTCAGAGTGGTCAATATGGAGAGATAATTTTTACAAAACCTATGCAGACAAAGGATGGGCACCCATCAGGTATGCACTTTCATTCAAATATATACAGGGCTCTTTATTAGAATATGCTTTAAAAAAAGAGAAACTTTTATTAGAAATAAATAAATCAATAGATAAACCTACCTTAATTGATCTTATTGCTACGGGGCTACCAAATTTTATATCTGATAAAATAGATAGAGATGTCTTAAAGGAAACTAGTGATTTATTCAATAACATCAGAGGTTTAGAACATTTAATAAATATAAAGAATCCAAAAAACAAGGTAGTTACAGGTTCCAGAAATAAAATTCAAACAAATTTTGAAATAAAGGAAAGACACAATCCATGCAGAATTTGTGAAAAAGAAAACAAAGGCATTCGTTACCATCCTGAATCCCAATGTTGGTTTAAAAACAAAAATAAGGAGTGGTTACAAGGAGATCAAAAGAAAAAGGTTAACAATGCTGAACTAGATGTAGAATTAAATGAAATGATTCCAAAAAACTGGTAGTTCCGCCATTAATCAGAGTAAAATTATTACTAAATGATGCAATAGAAACTTTTGGTATTTACGATTCAGGATCAAACGTCTCTTTAATAAATTCCAAATTATTATGCTTCAAAAATAAACCAGTTACAAGAAAATACAATATAAATCTAAAAACGATTAATGGCATGAAAAATTCTTTAGGAAGAGTGACACTTAAAATAAAAATTTTTGATATTGAAAAAAATGTACATGTTTTTGTGATAAACGATAAACACTTTGAGTATGACTTTTTAATTGGACTAGATTGTATAGAAAAATTCCATCTAATTCAAAATGAACGATTAGAAATTACCCAAGCTAAAAACTCCATAGAGGAAGACAATAGAGAAATAAGGCCTAAAAATAAAGACAAGACTCCTGGTTTTTCAAGACAAATCTTTAAGCAAAAACAAAACATCACCAAAGATACTTTCGACAAAACTAAAATAAAGATAAATAATGAATATCAAATTAACTTCAATGAGCATATAAAAGTAACAAACTTTGATATTTCAGTAAACCATCTAGATCTCCAGCAACAGCTTGACATAGATAAATTAATATTCAAATATAAATCACTTTTTGCCAAAGATAAATATGATGTAGGCACTGTAAAAGGTTATGAAGCTCATATCGATCTATTAATAGATAAATACTGCTGTAAAAGACCGTACAGGTGCACTCTTGAGGATAAAAAGGAAATAGAACAACAAATAGCGAAATTATTACAGAAAAATTTAATAGAAGAGTCATACAGTCCTTTTGCTGCCCCGGTAACATTGGCCTATAAGAAGGAAGACGGAAAAAGAACTAGATTATGCATAGACTTCCGCGATTTAAATAAAATAGTAGTTCCTCAGCCACAACCTTTCCCACTAATCGAGGATTTACTGATAAAAACAGGAGATTGTAAATTCTTTTCTACATTGGATATAAACTCAGCATTCTGGTCAATCCCCTTGAAAATTGAAGACAAACAAAAAACCGCATTTGTTACTCAAGAAGGGCATTTTCAGTGGACCTGTTTACCTTTTGGATAAAAAACCTCACCGGCAATTTTTCAGAGAATTTTAAGTAGCATCATAAGGAAAAATAAACTATCAGACTTTACTGTAAATTACATAGATGATATTCTGGTTTTTTCTAAAACATTTTCACAACATATAAAACACTTATCATTATTACTGGAAGCAATTTCGAAAGAAGGCTTTAGATTGAAATTTTCTAAGTGTAACTTTGCACAAGATTCCGTAAAATACTTAGGCCATATAATTAAAAATAATACAATTACTCCACTGAAGGATAATTTAATTGCCATTAAAAATTTTCCCGTTCCAACAACACAAAAGAATGTCCGACAATTTTTAGGAAAGATAAATTTTTATGGGAAATATGTGCCAAATATATCACTTACATTAGATCCTTTGCATAATTTATTAAGAAAAGGGCAAAAATTTATTTGGTCAGAAAAATGTCAGGAATCCTTTAACAAAATAAAAACATTACTTTGTTTAAAACCTATTTTAACAATCTTTAATCCTGATTTACCAATATATATTTATACGGATGCAAGTATTCAAGGCATAGGAGCAGTATTGAAACAACCACAACCAAATGGAGAAGAAAAACCATGCGCATACTTTTCAAGAAAATTAAATGATACTCAGAAAAAAAAAGGCCATCTATTTGGAATGTCTAGCAATAAAAGAGTCTATAAAATACTGGCAGCACTGGCTGATAGGAAAAAAATTTAAAGTATTCTCTGATCACAAGCCCCTTGAAACAATGAATATAAAGGCTAGAACGGATGAAGAACTAGGAGATCTAGCATACTATCTGTCTCAATTTAATTTTGAAATAATATATTCACCGGGAAAATACAATCTAGAAGCTGACTGTTTGAGCAGAAACCCCGTATTAGAGCCACATGAAAGTCAAGAGGAAAGTTTAAAAATAGTTAATTTAATAAAACTAGAAGACATCAAACATGATCAACGGAAAAACGGCGATGTACAAAAAAACAAAAATAAATTAAAATTACAGAATGAAATATATTATAAAAAGATGGGAAAGAAGGAAAAGATTGTACTTTCAGAGGAGTTTAGTAAATCTCTAATAAAAAATGTTCATGATCTTTATTGCCATATAGGAATAAAACAAATAAAAAACAAAATTAATCCATTCTATACAGCAAAAAACTTGACAAATAATATACAAATTATCTGTGAGAACTGTGAAACTTGCATAAAAAACAAATCAAGAGGAAAATATAACTTTGGATTAATGTCTCACTTAGGACCTGCTACTTACCCGTTTGAAATAATATCCATCGATACCTTGGGCGGATTTGGAGGCTCACGTTCTACAAAGACATATTTACACCTGCTTGTGGATCACTTTACGAGGTACGCCTACATTTTAACTTCAAAAACTCAAAGTTCAAGTGATTTTATAAAACTAGTTCAAAAAGTTTCGCAAGAGAATAAAATTGGCATGATTCTATCAGATCAATATCCTGGTATAAATTCAAAAGAATTTAAAAGGTTTTTAGATAGAGAAGGTATACCCATTATCTTCACTGCAGTTAATGCACCATTCTCAAATGGCTTAAACGAAAGACTTAATCAAACACTAGTCAATAAAATTAGATGTAAGATAAATGAAAAAAAGAAAAAACTAGCCTGGACGACCGTAGCACATAAGTGCGTCAAAAGATATAATGAAACAGAGCATACGGTAACAGGATTTTCCCCTAAATATTTACTTGAAGGAAAAAATATTAATATTTTGCCAGAGGAATTAAAACAACAATCACTCCATAACGACTTGGTTCGCGACAGAAAACTGGCCTTAGAAAATTCAATAAAATCCCACAATTACAATAAACAACATTTTGATAGAAACAGAAGAACATTTAAATTAAACGCACGAGACTTAGTATATGTTGAAAACGGAAATAAGTTAAACAGGAAAAAATTAGATGAATTAAGAATTGGGCCATATAAGATCTTAGAAAAAATTTCCAACTCCATATACAGGATAGATACGGGACATAAGAAACCAGAGTCAAACCTTTTCCACATTACAAAACTCGTTCCACTTCCAGAACTTCTTCACGAACCATGATTCTTTCCAGAGAGAGAGAGAAAAAAAGATAAACTTGGAAATTATGATTCTTCGTTAAGGGGGGGGAGATGTAAGATATTTAATTGTAATTTCCACCCCCGTCTTTCTGCGCATGCTCGTAGCTTCGAGTGACGAGTGGGTAGGAAAAAAAGGACAGGTTAGGATTGAAAAGAGTGAAGTGAATTATCGGCTTTGAGTGTCGTTTCTCTTTTCTTTTTCAGGTATTGAAGAATAGTTAAATAATTATGTATTGAAAATTAATGTTTTAAGAATGTTGTTAATGCCAAATAAATCTCTTTTCTTTTTCAGAGAAACTCAGTCTAGTTGTAATTCAACACGCATTATAAAACGGTCGCATTATATGTATATAACTTGTATCCTTCAGGTCAGGAAACAAATGAGGCTCGCCATGGTCAATTGTTGCCCGATAATATACGTGCACTTATCTGTGGAAGTTCAGGGTCTGGTAAAACCAATTTCATAGCTTGTTTGCTTTTACGACCGAATGGATTAAAATTTGTAAATATCTCTCGAATAAGAATAAGGAAATGGGATTTCACAAAATCAATGATACGCAACAGGTAATCACTCCTGAGGATGCTGAAAGGAATTCCATTATTGTATTTGATGATATTTCAATGGATCAACAGGACATAATTAGACAATATTACAGTATGGGTCGTCATAGACGTATTGACTGTTTCTATTTAACACAGAGTTATGCAAGGATCCCTAAACATCTTAACGCGATAATGCCAATTTTATTATTATTTTCACTCAAGATGATTTAAATTTTAAGCATATTTATAACGATCATGTGAGTTCGCCAAGTGGGTCATTTAATAATTTTAAAAAGATGTGTGAAGTCTGCTGGAATGAGCCATATGGTTTTTCAACTATAGATAAAACAAGAGACAAATAATGGGAGATTTCGAAAAGGTTTAGATACATTCATCTATATATAGAACAATATTTTCCATTAGTCTATCATTTTTCATTATGGATCCTAAAGTTACACAGCATCTTATCAAAACTTCTAAATCTCTGCTAGAAAAATTCAAAACTTTAAAGAGGGGTCTTCAATTATCACAGCAAGATCTGGAAAGAAATTTAAAGCCCATTACAGAACCACTTCAAGAGTTAGTTGAACAGAGTAAAAAGCGTTCGAAAAACCTACTTTAAAATCTGACACTTCAACTTCTACGACATCGCTTGAAGAAGATGTTAGATTACCACTTAAAGAAGAAGAAGAAGAAGTCAAATTACCGCTTAAAGCTTCAACTCCTATACCACGAAAGGATATTTTAGATATTAAAATGGAAGAAGAGACGTTTGAAGATGATGATTCTCCTCTAGAGCAAATAAAACAAATCCATAGCAAAGAGGAATTGGAGAAAAGCTTAGAAGAAGTAGAAGAGATAGGATCTTTAATAAAACCGTATTTATTGAAACATATGACTTCAGATACTAAAGATCTAGATGATAGATAAGGCATTAGAGTGTTACCTACTGGAGGCATGACGATAGGAAATGCATAGGTAGCCATTGATGATAATGATATCGATGTAAATGGAAACTGGTATAAAGGTACAACTGGGTTATTACAATTATTATTTTTAAAAAAGTTTAACAAATACACTGTAGAAGATTTGGAAAATTATAAAGATATTTTAGAAGTTAGTAACGCACACAAACAACAATTTAGTGATGAAAAACCTCTTAGCTCCAGCAAAGGATTCAAATACAAAAATATAATAGCTCCTTTATGTTATCCTTCTATGGGTGAGCAGTTGGCTCAATCCTATTTCACACCACCATCAACTGCAGATCAAGTTACTAAGACACCTTGGTCAATAAAGCCTATTACAATTGCAACAAAGCCTATTCAAAGAAGATACGGTCTAAGACACATGGCTACTAGTGGTAAAGGTATGGATGTTGGGCAAAATATTTATGAATACTGAGATGATCCAAATGAATTAGTGGATCGACTTCGGCTCTTATATGCATCAACAAGTGAACTGGAGCTAATGAATTTCATTTCCATGTCCAGTGTGACCAGCACTTGTTGATGCATATACTGATTAAATACTGATTTCATGCTAGTGATGACGAAGATGGAGAATTTATCGACTTTGAAAATAACGACCTTGAAAATAAACGATTACTCGGAATCAATAGTCCAGTTGGTAGTTCAGATGCTGTCAAAAAGATTTATCTTGAACAATTTGTAACTGAAGGATTGGAAAAGTATATAAAAAAGTTAGATTTAGTAACAAATACATATTTACAAGAACACTTTGTTAGTAAACGTTATCTTTTAGAAACGTACGACGAAGCCCGAAAAAAAGTTACAGATAATTTTGTGCGCGGTTTATTCGCTGTTTTTAGGAACAGATTAAGTTTATAGAAGCCAAATGTTCCTATAACTGCAGCTACGCTTAAAACGATTTTTGAACCATAAAGACATGTCTAGCAAAGAGGCTGTAGTTGTTCAACTTCATAGACCAGCTCGTTCACGCTACCCTCGAATGCGTACAGTGCTCAAAGGTATTGATAATCATTAATGGAAATGATACCATATGCTCGTCAAAATAGTGGTTACAAATATATTGTAAAGTATTTCTAAAAAAACTTTACTTACACAACTAGTGCCTGCCACTAGTTAGTTTAATATTATGTGGGTTTGATTAAATAATAAAACTCGCTAAATTTTGTAAGTAATAACCTGATTTATTAACACATTACCTTTACTCACATTAACATTTACAACAGTCACAACAGTTTACTGTAACTTACTCACTACGTAACGCCACAAAACTGTTCCCCGACTGACCACTGGTCCGTACTGCACCGAATTGCACTAGTCTCTGCTACACAAACAAAGCTCTACTCACTAACTGACTAACCGCCTGACTAGCTAACTTTGAAGCACTCCGCACTAACACTGACTCTCTCAAAACTAACTCATAAACTTGACTAATACTCTAAACTCTAATAACTCGATTAAAACTGATTAACAACTCGTTAAGAACTCCTTAAAAACTCCCTTCTCCAGCTGTGTCTGCCTCCTTTTAACTGCGTGCCTCCCTCCAACTGAGACTGCCCTCCTCCAACTCTCTGAGCATAAGTTTCCACGCCCTCCTGACGTTCATTGGCTGAAGAAAACATACTGCCACCACCTCAACTGGGGCCGCCCTCCTCCTACTCTCTGTCTCGCTCCTACCTGTCAATCACTGGCTGGGAAAACACATATGCCACCACCCCAACTGAGGCCTTTCTCTTAGCTGGCTTTTACACAGGTCACTAACTCCTTGAACAATCTAGCCCTTTCCTTTCTAGTTCAGGTATAGACCGGCCCTTTTGTCTACACAGTGGTAGCCTGATACCGACTTTGGTCGCTTAACCCCTAGAACAATCTAGGCCTTTCTTCTCCGCCACAGGTAGATACCGCCCTTTTGTTCACACAGTGGTGGCCTGTTACCGACTTTGGTCGCTCAACCCCTAGAACAATCTAGGCCTTTCTTCTCTGCCTTTCTTCAACTTCGTTACACTGCCCCCCTCTTAGAACTGTTCGTCCCGAACAGAAGTCTCCTTCGTGACGTAGGGCAGCAATCGGTCCAAGTGCACCACCTTCATCTTGGATCTGGGCGTACGTTGGATCTCGAACACCAGGTCGTTGAGCAGTGAGACAGTGGTGTACGATCCTACCCAGCAACTTAGGAGGTTTTCCCTTTTGGCGGACACGTTTATATGCCCAAACTTTCTCACCTCTCTGGAACGTTCTTCCAAAGACCTGCCTGTCACACGATGTCCTCGTCCGGCCGCTGTCCAGTCTTTTCCTGTCGCGTACCTTTCCACGTGCCGCTCTCCACTTACGGCGAAGTTCCGCAGCACAGCTATCCACGTCCGATTCGTCAGCTTCCAGGCTGCCAAATAAAACGTCACTGGGTAGTGGAAGCTCCCTACCGAAACACATCGCTAGCAGGTGTCCGGCCAGTGGTCTCCTGAACTGCCGATCTGTACGCCATCGTTATGGGAGGTGTATGTACAACCCAGTCCTCCTGATGTTCATTCCCCAAAGACCTCTGATGGCCTTCTAGGGTCCTGTTGATTCGTTCCAGCGGCGTCTTCCGTGTTCTCCTGATGCCGACGATCTGGTAGGCCGCCGATGCTGCAGCTGCCGTTGACGCGTCCTGATCTGCTACGTCGTGGGCCTCTGCCCACTCACTGAAGTGGTCCATCGCAAACAGAATGTAGCGCATCTCTCTTCTGGAATCAGGAGAGGGTGCTGCCATATCGCTGGCTATCCTCTTGCACGGAGTTCCTACCTTGTCCTGCCTCAGGGCGCCATTGGTTCCTCGGCTGGTTCTCTTCATTGCTACCCACTCGGTGCTACGACTAACCTAGTCTACACCGTCCTCGTGGTAGCCTACCAAAGAGAACCGCTGCCTCCGCTTGGCCAATGCCCTCTTCACTGCAATATGGATCCCGGTGTTACCTTCGTGGATGTCCGATAGCCCTTCGTCCCTTTGCGATCCTGGCAGCAGTAATTGAACTCCCTCCCTCGCTGTCCACGCTTCAAGGCTCCCTTCCACACCTGGTTGAACAATGGTTCTCTTACCTTGGTCTTGCTCTTCCTGTCCGCTGCAGTTTTCTAGCGCTCTCAAGCTTTCTTTTGCCCACGCAGCTTCCTGAACTTGTACAAGGCAATGTCTTCCTTTAACCTGGTCAAGTTCACCTGTACATTCCGACCTGTTATCTGCGTTATCCTGGCTGCCTACGTCTTCTTCTTGGATGTTGTCTGCTTCTTGGACCTTTTCTGTTTCGTCCTTAATTTCTTGTGGCATCTTGATTACTTCCCTTCTTATTTTCCTTATTATTTCTTCTTTCATCTTTTCCTGGCCCTTGTTTCTTTCATCTAAGCGCTTGTTCATCTCATCTTGGCGCTTGTTCATCTCATCTTGGCCCTCCTTCATCTCCCTCATCAGTGCTATTAACTCATCCATGTTCTGTTTCCTGGCACTCACGGGCATATAACACTCGTCAGTTCTCCACAACTTTCCGGCAATTCACTCGAACTAATCGAATCACACTTACTCGTCTAGCGGCTTTATCATATCCCACTTCTGACACCAATGTAAAGTTTTACTAAAAAAACTTTACTTACACAACTAGTGCCTGCCACTAGTTATTTTAATATTATGTGGGTTAGATTAAATAATAAAACTCGCTAAAGTTTGTAAGTAATAACCTGATTTATTAACACATTACCTTTACTCACATTAACGTTTACTAGCAACTAACGCTATTCATTACAGTCACCATTTACAACAGTCACAACAGTTTACTGTTACTTACTCACTACGTAACGCCACAAACTGTTCCCCGACTGACCACTGGTCCGCACTGCACCGAATTGCACTAGTCTCTGCTACACAAACAAAGCTCTACTCACTAACTGACTAACCGCCTGACTAGCTAACTTTGAAGCACTCCGCACTAACACTGACTCTCTCAAAACTAACTCATAAACTTGACTAATACTCTAAACTCTAATAACTCGATTAAAACTGATTAACAACTCGTTAAGATCTCCTTAAAAACTCCTTAAAACTCCCTTCTCCAGCTGTGTCTGCCTCCTTTTAACTGCGTGCCTCCCTCCAACTGGGACTGCCCTCCTCCAACTCTCTGAGCATAAGTTTCCACGCCCTCCTGACGTTCATTGGCTGGAGAAAACATACTGCCACCACCTCAGCTGGGGCCGCCCTCCTCCTACTCTCTGTCTCGCTCCTACCTGTCAATCACTGGCTGGGAAAACACATATGCCACCACCCCAACTGAGGCCTTTCTCTTAGCTGGCTTTTACACAGGTCACTAACTCC
Organism: Rhodnius prolixus; assembly: GCF_049639745.1. Taxonomy (NCBI): domain Eukaryota; kingdom Metazoa; phylum Arthropoda; class Insecta; order Hemiptera; family Reduviidae; genus Rhodnius; species Rhodnius prolixus. Next base: position 385,530 of record NW_027411609.1, on the reverse strand, counting down.
TTGAACAATCTAGCCCTTTCCTTTTTTAGTTCAGGTATAGACCGGCCCTTTTGTCTTCACAGTGGTGGCCTGATACCGACTTTGGTCGCCTAACCCCTAGAACAATCTAGGCCTTTCTTCTCTGCCACAGGTAGATACCGCCCTTTTGTTCACACAGTGGTGGCCTGTTACCGACTTTGGTCGCTCAACCCCTAGAACAATCTAGGCCTTTCTTCTCTGCCCAGGTCAACTTCGTTACAATATATTAGCAGTGATTGATTGTTTTTCAAAGTATGCCTGGGTGGAGCCTGTTAAATCCAAAAGCGGTAAAGATATCACTCAAGCTATGAATAAGATTTTTATTTCAATTGGAAGAGTACCAAAAAATATTCAGACTGATAATGGGAAGGAATTCTAGAATGTTTCCTTCACAAAACTCAAGAAGAAGCACAACATTAATCACTATAGTACTTACAGTCAAGTTAAGAGTTCAATTGTTGAACGATTTAATAGAACCTTTAAATCTATGTTGTATCGCTTATTTAGTCTCAGAGGAAACTACAATTATACCAAGCATTTACCTGATCTAATAAATACCTATAACAACAAAGTTCACCGTACGGTTGGTATGACACCATCGGAAGTAAATTCTAGCAATGAAGCATTCTTATTAGCTGATGTATACTCTTCTAAAGTAAAAAGGAAAGATAAACAACGTTTTAAAGAAGGAGACTTTGTACGTGTTTCGAAAAAGAGAACTATATTTAGCAGAGGTTACACACCCAATTGGAGCACTGAAGTATTTAAAATTATAAATGTCCTTAACACTATTCCATATACTTACTTGTTGGAAGATTTGACAGGACATCCTATTCAGGGAGCATTTTATGCACAAGAACTGCAGAAAACTAAATATAAAGATGTATATCTTGTAGAAAAAATACTAAGACGTAAAAATGATAAGCTGTATGTAAAGTGGTTAGGGTTTAAGAAACCTTCTTGGATAAATAAAAATGATTTAGTAGAATAGCAAAGTTTGTGTAGGTTTTTCTTCTCTTATCCTGTCCTTACTAAAAAATTTTTAGAGGAATTTATAAATTATAAAAAAAACTCAGTTTGTGGGTGAAAATGTTTATTAATTTTCTTTATAATATGAAAATAATGTATTAGGAACACATAGTTTTGGTAAATAATCCAATTGAACATTTACATCTTTAAACAAGCTTTGAAATTTCAAGTATTCACTTCTCAACAGGTTGATTTTCGTAGGTTGAAAACATAGAAGGTTCTCCAACCAAGTTGCTTTCCCCTGGATGGAGATCATCTTGTGCGTAAACTTAATAAAATATATTGTTGCTTTGTTAAGGTTGATTTCACTTGGAGAAACTGCTTCTTTCCCATTGAAGAAGTCATTGAAAGTCTGCATGCTTGACTTCAAAGTTGTCCAGTCTTCAACATCTAGATAAATAACATCTTTTCTCGATCTCACCGCTATTAGAGGCACATAATCTTGGGAGAGACCAGTAATCAATACCTTGGAGTTGTTTTTGTTGAGTGGAAAACTTGTAGTCAGCTGCACGCCCATTTCACTCGTAGCCATGTTTGCGTAAAACTGATATTATAAAAGTAGAAATCACTGAAAGACTTCCCCCACTCTTCACCAAACCGTTTAAAAAAATTTCGGAAAAAATTAAACTAAGAGAAGAGGTGGTATAACGGAAGTTACTTGAGGAATACAATAGAGGTGGAAGTGAGAAAGATGGAAACAGTTATAAAACCTGTACAGCTAGGGACATCGGTGGGAGGGTGGAAGAACACCCTCCTACCCATCGAATGGTGGGGGGGTCTAACCGTGAACAGAGATGAAGCTATGGAGAATGCAATACATTGCCCCTACATACACCTCACGCTCCATCGGCACAGCTACGGCGAGGAAAGGCGGAGTGACCACCCCAACTTGATAGAACTTAAATAATACATATTTTTACCAATAACACTGTTGGTCTAGTGGTTAGAGCTGCTGACTTTGGAGTAAAAGATCGCAGGATCGAAGCTAGGAGTATTTTAAAAAACTTTTTTCTTATATTAACCTGACCCTCCCCCAACCCACATGGCGGGAGGAGGGGATTTGGATATGACGTTGATGACGTCATGCGCCAGAACTCTCTTTCTTCCTCTACTTTGTGACGTTGTAAATGGTAGCTGTAATGAATAGCGCTAGTTGCTAGTAAATGTTAATGTTAGTAATGTTAATGTGTTAATAAATCAGACTACTTATAAGTTTAGCGAGTTTTATTTTTTATCAAACCCACATATATTAACTTAACTAGTGGTAGGCATTAGTTGTGTTGTTAAAGTTTTTAGTAAAAGGGCAAAAACTTTACAATATAATAATAAAACACCAACACAAATACAAAACTGAGAATGTGCCACAAATATTCAACAATGAAATAGTACAGACTTGTGCCGTCTCTTTAGAAACAAATAAATTAGAAGTTACCATTCTATCAATTTATTGTGCGCCCAAACACAAAATTACAGCTAACAGTTGGGTAGCCCTCTTTAAATCAGCAAAACACCCTATTTTGATATGCGGTAACATGAATGCTCATCACAATAGGTATGACTGTTCGTTTGTAGTCTATGAAGGAACACTGCATTACATGCAGAGAATCTTTATATCCTGAACAATGGTGCGCCAACGCTGTTACCTAGACCATACAAGCAGCCCTCGGCAATCGATCTCTCTATCTGCTCGCCACCTCTTGTCACCAGGACAGAATGGTCTGTAATAGCCGAACCTTTCGGATCTGACCATCTGGGTATAGTAATAACTGTAAACAATGTTAATAGCAGTAATTGCAGCGCGTGCGATGGCAGTAACTTCGATTTCTCCTCCAGTAAAAAGTGGAACTTGGGGTTTACCGATTGGGATAGTTATGCATTGTTGTCTGATAAACTCTTAAAAGAGTTAAAGATAAGCAGTGACCCGCAGTCCAATTACAACCAATTCATAGAAATTATAAATTTTGCCTCAGGACAGACTATTCCTCAAATAAAACCTTATTTAGGAAGAAAACCTAAATTCCCCATCAAGCTTTGGTGGGATGAAGAGTGCAATAGATTAAGAAAACTTAACATAGTAGCCTTCAACACTTATAAGAAATCACCCATACGGGTCCAATTTTATCCAAGAAAGCTACTGCGCAGTGTCGCAAAGTACAGGAATAAGACGCAATAAGAATTAAAGGATGGAACAAGAGTGGGGGACGCCACCAATCTTCAGAACACTTTCTACATATATAACAATTATTATTTTATTAACAAGGATTATTAATTTACAGTCAAATATAATGCCCCAAAGGACATCTGATTTACAATTGTTTTAATATACCAGCCAGTATAAACAGGAGAATGTCTAACATTAATTACAATCGTGCGCGACACTGCACTTGATTTAATAAGAATTCCAATATACCAGACAGTACAATACAGGGAAAATGTCTGTTATTAATCTCCTTAACAAAAACTTACAGTTTAAAAAGTTAAGTATAAGGGTTGATTAAACGACAAAAGGTACACAAATCAGCAAGTACATATCATTTCAATCACACTTCACCTCGTAATAATTTCAGTCATTTAGAACCGTTTTGGAAAAGCTTATTTTATTTAAATTGGTTTCCCATTTTTCGCCATTTTTATAAAAGATTTCTCTTACTATTAAGTTTTCTGAGAACATTTCCCTGTGAACAGTGTCTTCATGCATCCTTACAGAAGATATTCAAAACAAATAAGAATCCATTGCACTTTTGTAACAATTGATATCATTTAAGTATAATTTTACCGCATTAGATTTTCATTAATATTTGTTACATTTTATTACACGTCACAGACCCTTATGCTGGCCATTTTTTTTATCAATAAAATATTTTCTGCTAATACAAAAATGCAGTTTATATTACGGCTTAATAAATGTTAGTAAACAGGCATTTTAATTTAACTCTGTTCCCAATAAATCTTTTTTTATCTTTACTATACTCTTCATTTTGAATAATCATCACACGTCCTCGTATACCCTACTCACATCACACGCACATTGAAATCGAAAAAGATAAAGCTAGAGTTTCTCTATCACTGTTACAATTTGAATCACGGAGTTAAGATGAATTCCACTCTTGAATGGCTAATAGCTAATAAATACCTATTTTTAATAATAATTCATTTCTAAATTATAAACAAATTAAGTCCTTTTGATGAAATACTTGTATAGAATTTTGATAATCAAATAATTAGTAAAAGTAATAATAATGACCTGATCTAAAAATATACGTTATCTTTATCCGATTTACTAAGGAGTTAAAAAGCTATACAAGGACTGACAGGAGAGTAGACGGAAAAAAGGCAGACCTAGAAGGAAGTGAATGAGGAATTGAAGGAAGGCCTTAGAAAGCTGCGAATCAGGCAATGGCAAAAAAGTTCTGGATAGAAATGCTTGGAGAACCAAGACTGTGGAGGTCAACGTCCTATGCTGACTGTTACACTAAAAGACAAATAAAAAAATCATATGTATAATCAGATGAGGAAAGATTTAAAGGAAGCTGTATACATTAATATATTGTACTATTTTTAATTAACATTTGACCATTTGGTACAGTGCCAATCTGTTTAATCAAAGGATGAACTTAAGCCGACGATGTATAAAGTATTTCCTAAATTGCACTTAAATCTAAAAAAGTAAAAGTAATATCAATAATTTCGTAATACGATATGTTGGTGTTGATGAATTTTCTTAAAAACATTTTATGCATTTTTTAATTGTATAATAGAATAGCGTCTCATTAAAAACCTGTGTATTAATCGTTTAATAACTCCTATTACAATCAATCTTAGCTAGAGGGGGTGCCACTCTTCCCTGAGCAAAAATATTTTATTGATAAAAAAAATGGCCAGCATAAGGGTCTGTGACGTGTAATAAAATGTAACAAATATTAATGAAAATCTAATGCAGTAAAATTATACTTAAATGATATCAATTGTTACAAAAGTGCAATGGATTCTTATTTGTTTTGAATATCTTCTGTAAGGATGCATGAAGACACTGTTCACAGGGAAATGTTCTCAGAAAACTTAATAGTAAGAGAAATCTTTTATAAAAATGGCGAAAAATTAGAAACCAATTTAAATAAAATAAGCTTTTCCAAAACGGTTCTAAATGACTGAAATTATTACGAGGTGAAGTGTGATTGAAATGATAGGTACTTGCTGATTTGTATACCTTTTGTCGTTTAATCAACCCTTATACTTAACTTTTTAAACTGTAAGTTTTTGTTAAGGAGATTTTTGAACCTTTTGGATAGTTTTAATTAAAGTTTCATAGTCCTATGACGAACAATATTTAACTTCATAGACATCTTTGAATATGATCTCTCTGCGTTCAGTTTGCCTTTCTGCAACATAATGAAACGGACCCCTTATCCTTTTACAACCGGGGCTTGGGACCGGCCTCGGCGAATTTAGTCCGTCAGTTAGTTTTAGTCGCACATAATATAAGAAAAAAGTACAATTGATGTAATAAAGTAATTATATACAACAAACCTTTCACAGTGAGGAGTATTTATTTAACATTACGTATATTGACTCCTCTGAATTAGGTCTGCAACCTTTACAACTGCATCAAATTTAATTAATTGTAGTTGGTTATCTTAAAGTTTTCTACATAATTAAAAAAAAAAAAACTACGAGCGTAATATTTCAAAAAATAGGTAAAGAATTTGACCAGAAACGTTTTAGTTTAACGTTTTTATTACTCAGCTGTGAAAGATTCATCTAAATGTACCTAAAATTTCTAACATATACGAGTATGAATAGTAGAATGAAATTATTGAGTAAAATTGTTCAAAACATGGAATGAAATAAAATAAAGAAATTAACTAATAAATATTGTAGAATATGACTTAGAATTTCTTTAAAACGCAAATATATATGTAAATTACAATCAAATAAATTTCTTCTTTCTTTGGGAAAATAATATGTGGTGTGTTTTTCGATTTCTTGTTACAGACAACAGTGTATATAAAAAAAATCTTAAACTTCTATACTCAATTACAATAAGCCATGAAAAGGCGGGTGGGTCGTTAAGGCGAAAGACTTAGGGTTAAATTGGCCCATATCTTAATAAAACCCAAAATAATATGTTTTTATTCTCGGTGTTGGAAAAAAATAATATATCGGGACAAAAATAAAGATTCATTGCGAAAAACAAATTCTATTTCAATGATACATTTTTTTTAAACAGAAACAAATTAACACATGCACAAACAAATTAATTAATATTTTCATTAAATAAAAATCACATGCAGGTTAGTCCAAAAGTCCGAATGCTGGCTCTCTAACGACCGAAATTTAAGAGATAGATAGATAATATTTTATTGTTTAAGATAAACTTGTACAATGAGTCTGGTATAAACGAAATAAACAATTCTTCTGAAAAATATACCTACTGTAACATTAAAATAATAATATTAATAAATAAAAAAAATAAAAAATGAACCAATCTTTTTAATATAAAACCAAGAGCACAAACTTAACAGTAATAATGAGACAGTATCCAGAGATAAAACACCTTTTTTTTTTTTTTTATTTTTTTTTATTTACTTAGATCTTAAGTGGTTTTCCTAATGGTGTTTAAGATAAACAAAAACAAAGAATTTATTTTTTGAATGCTGTCTAAATTCAGCAAGCGATCTGATTGGGCATCACTCTCAAATTCTGTTAAATAGTGTTCTAAAAACTTTTCACGGTTACTATAATTAGCCTGACATTCTACCAGCAGATGATTCAACGGATTTAAAATTATTTGTTGACAAATTGGGCAGTCTTGATCGGATGTCATGTTGAGGAGAGAACCTTTGAAGAACAATTTTATCATATTATCACCACTGAGCCTCAATTGACTAACTATTCTTAATTTTTCAAAGTTAATTTTGTATTTCAAATAGGTTTGTGGTTGGTAATAGTTGAAGTCAGTTACACGTCTGTAGGTGGAACTAAATTTTGAATTAAGAGCCCGATCTATATCTTTACTAAGTAAGGTGTTTAGTAGTTTATCAACTACATCATTTGAAATAAAATCACTGTCCGTTGTATGAAAGATATGTACGTCACCTAATGATTCCCCCAGGATCTAACCATTGACACCCAGTTGTATTCATTGCTATAATGATCATTGGTATCCAGGGAACATAAAAATCTGAAACAATCTGAACATAAAAACGGAAGCCTATCTTCAGGAAGAGAGAGTAATTTTGTCCAATAATTAATGATTCTTTTAAAAACAAACGAACTTAACGGAGCTCTACCAGTTTCAAGCCTTATCATGTAGTGAGGGGTACTCTGTGACCAGTAAAATAAACTTCTTAGAAATTTAGTTTGTGCTGTTTCCAACACATCCAAATACCTTAAAGCCCACACCTCAGAACAGTATAAAGTTGTTGATGCTAACATAGAGTCAAATAGAGCCATTTTCGTTTCCCAAGCGTCACTTTTACTCTTTATTAAAATGTCCCTAACTTTAGCGCCGGCTATTACCGACTTTTGTAGAAAAAAATCTGAAGCGGCTTTAAATTTTCCACTCGCAGAAAAGGGGACTCCCAGATAAATATAGCTCCTACAATAATCTAACTTTAAACCCCTATAAAACAGTGGCTTCAATCGCTTTAATCTGGGTGACTTATGGAACACTAAAACTTTTGTTTTTTGGTAATTTATTGATAAACAATTACTAGAACAATACTGATCCAAGAGTTTTAAATTTTTCTGTGCATCGTACCAGGAGTATCCAAATATTACCAGGTCGTCTGCGAACATGTTTGCATATTAATCTGAGTTGAAGCAGTGAGTTTAATTCCGTTCGCTTCATTTTCTTTAAAATAAGACACTATATCGGCCAAAAATAAAATAAAGAGGACCGGACTAAGACTCTCCCCTTGTAACAAACCAGTAGATATTCCTATTTCTTCTGATAATTCATTTTCCAACTTAATCTGCATTACGGCACTGTCGTAAAGGGTCTTCATAATTCTAATAATTTTTCCACTTACACCCATTTTAAAAAGTTTATCCCACAGTAAATCATGTTGAACCCGATCGAACGCTTTCTTAAAATCCACAAAAGTCGCATAAATATAGGCTCCTTTTTTCTTCAGATTTATGGTAACAAGCGACATCAGAGTAAATACATGGTCAAGACAACCCCTTCCCTCACGAAAGCCAGCTTGTTCTTCCGGCAGAAAGCCCCAGAATTCAGCCCAACTTAGAAGCCTACGAGCCAGAATGCTAGTAAAAAGCTTTGTTATATTATTCAAAATAGCTATTCCCCGGTAATTATCAAAATCCTTTTTGTCCCCTTTCTTGTAGATCAAGCTTAATTTAGATTTAGACCAAGCTTTAGGAACGGTTTCTTGAACTAGAATAGTGTTGTATAAATTTAACAAATAATGTTCCCATTCAGCAGGGAGGCTCTTGTAAATTTCAAAGGAAATATTGTCAAATCCTGGAGTTTTGTTTTTTCTTGCAACTCTAATTGCGAATTGTAATTCGTCCAAGGTTATAGGATCATCCAAATAAGGATCGGCTACTGAAAAAAATAATGTATCCGATAACAATTTCTCACCGAAAAGTTTTTTGTAATAAACAGACCAATTATCTAAACCTATCTCATTAATTGTCGGTTTGTAACCCTTGACTGATTTTATAACTTTCCAAAACTGGGAGCTATTTTTAACATTTCGAATATTTTCTAAAAATAGAATATGATTTTCTTTTTTCTTCTGATTGATTAAATTTCTATATGAAGATCTTTGAACAATATAATTTTCAAGGAGTTTAGGATGTTTATGTTTTAAGAAAAGTCTATATTTGCGCCGAAGAATAGTTTTTTGCTTTCTACATTCATGATCATACCAATCATTCTTGGCCAAATATTGTAGACGACTGTTCTGCTTCCCATAAAACAACATTGCCGAACCAGCGAGCGCCTGTTCCAAAGCCTCAATAAAATTAATATACAGATTACTAGTGTCACTATCATTGAAATAAATTCTTTGTGATTGTTTCAAACTATTTTGAAAAGAAAATACCTTATCGTAATCCCATCTAATAGTTTTCACTAGTGAATGTTTTTCTTAATCAAGTAATTACTTAATAATCAAGTAATGTACCGCTCTGACGATGATGAACTTGAGCCCCCTGATGATGATGAAATAATCAGCGCCATTGAAAGGCTTAAAAACAATAAGGCCCCTGGACAAGATGATCTTCCTGCCGAATTTTTCAAGTATGGTGGAGATAACCTCAAAAAAGTACTGCATGAATTAATTCTTTCCATTTGGACAGAAGAAATGCTTCCTACATCATGGACTAAAACTGTCATCTGCCCTATCCACAAAAAAGGCGACCAAATGGTATGTGAAAATTTTAGAGGAATTTCCCTCCTCTCTTGTGCCTACAAAATTTTCTCACTGGTTTTATTCCAACGCCTTCTCCCGTATGTTGAAAGAGAAATTGGTGGCTACCAGTGCGGCTTCCGACCAGGAAAATCGACCACAGATCAGGTGTTCTCTTTGAGAATGATCCTCGAGAAAGGATGGGAATATAAGCTACCAACTCATCACTTGTTCGTCGATTTCAAAGCAGCTTACGACAGCATCTACAGAGAAGAGCTGTACAAGGCAATGAAAGAGCTTAATGTGCCGAACAAATTGATTCGCCTGGTCAAACTTAGTATGACTGAAATTAGCTGCGCAGTGAGAGTTCAAGCTGGTATTTCGGAAGAATTCTCGACAAGAAGGGGAGTGAGGCAAGGTGATGCGCTAGCATGCTTGTTTAACATAGCACTAGAAAAAGTCATAAGGGACTCTGGTATCCAGGTTGGAGGCTCGGTGTTTAATAAATCAGTCCAAGTTCTAGCGTATGCCGACGATGTGGACATTATCGGAAGGTCTTATCGAGCAGTAGAAGAAGCATTTCTTGCTCTCGAACGCTCTGCCCGAATTATGGGTCTTAATATTAACGAGGGCAAGACAAAGTACTTGGTTATGGATTCAGATACAAGGCCACAGACTCCGATCTCCATGGGCCATTACAAGTTTGAAACAGTTCATAGCTTCGTTTATCTAGGATCCCAGGTGAATTCTAAGAACGATATTTCTGCAGAAATAGCAAGTAGGATCGTAGCAGCGAATAAGTGCTATTTCGGCCTAAAACGGCAGTTAGGTACCCGCTTTGCTTCCAGGAAGACTAAATGCCTACTCTACAAAACTATAATCCGTCCCGTCCTTACCTACTGCTCAGAAGCATGGTGTCTCACCAGAGCGGATGAGAACAAATTGTTAGTGTTCGAGCGCAAAATTCTCCGACGCATCTACGGACCAGTTCGTTCCGACGATGGCGAATGGAGAAGGCGGACGAACGCAGAGTTAGCCACCCTCTACAAGGAGATAGATATTGTTAAATGGATCAAGTTGGGTCGGCTTAGATGGGCAGGACACGTGGCCAGAATGAACAATGATGAACTGCCTAAGAAGTTGATGCTGGCGCGACCTGATAGAGTTAGGCGGGTAGGCAGGCCCAGGCTACGATGGGAAGACTGCGTTAGTGAAGATTGTCGAGCCATTTTGCGGGTAGCTAATTGGAGGACGGCTGCACAAGAGAGACAAACATGGACGAGACTGATTGAGGAGGCCAGGACTCAGCAATGAGTTGTAGCGCCCATGATGATGATGATGATGAATGTTTTTCTTTAACACAAGATCTATTTATCTTATTAAATTGAATTAAATGCGGTATTTCTATAATACAGGTACATAATAGGTGGTCATAAGATTCTGAAATTAAATCAACAGACAAATCACAAAACAAATTAAACATATTTTCATTAATCCAAACCAAATCAATGGTACTTTTACCTCTAGCAGTTATATTTGTAAATTTCCCCGGACTATCTGACAACGAACGGCCGTTACATAAATAGAATCCTAGGGTCTCCATTGTTTCAGATAATAATTTACCTCTTCTGTTAATTACAATATCTGAAGATGTTCTCGCGCCAATAAGTTGAAAATTTTCAAAAATATCATCATCAAAACTATTCAAATTGCCAATTCGGCAGTTAAAATCCCCTAACAAGACCATATTACTATTAGGATATTTAGATTTAATTTTAATAATTGTGTTATTCAATAATTCAAGCTGTAATTCTATATCACATAAAGGAGGCAAGTATATATTACCAATTATAATAAATGTATGTTCTATTAATATTCCTATAAACAACCAATAATCCTTCCTATCTATAACTTCAGTATGATGTTCAAACTGTTTCTTGACTAGTGTTAACAAGCCTCCACTCGCTCGCCCTCGCACATTAGTTTTAACAGCTAAACTAACGAATGGAATATAATCAGAAAAAAAGAACGGAAGTTGAAACTGGTTATTTAATAGCCAAGTTTCAGCTAAACAGATTACCAGATTATTATTAAATAGATTTATTTCATCATTCATCAATTTAAATAGACTTTTAAAACCACTAATATTACAAAATGCTATACTAAATTTAAATTTAATATTCTCAGTACCTTTAGCTTTCTTAAAATTTTCAGTAGATAGAAGAGTTGGTTCTGAAATATCCAAAGAATCAGTTCTAAAACTCTGAACTCTGGAATACTGGTTGTCATGGTCATTACTAGGTGAAAATAGATCGAATTCGGAAGTGCTACCCCCAGGACGCCTTTCAGCCGGGAAACGACTTGACAGATGAGGGTGAGGGTGATGAGGGACGAAATCGAAAAGGACCAAGCCTCTCTTTCACGCTGTCTAATTTTAGTCTTTTCTTCATTTGCTCCGCCGTAGCAGCAGTGTCCAGGCTCCCGCCCTTAATCAGTTCTTCAACCTCTTTGAGAGTATAAAAGTCACCTCTAAATTTAAAAGTTCTATTCCTATACATTACAGAGCTATCAAGACTTTTTAATTTGCTTAAACAGGCAAAAATCCTCCTTCCCTCCTCACGCTCCTCCAGTGTCCGGTCGTGATTCAGTCGATAGTGTTTCTGCGGCAAGTATTCTCTCTTGCTAAATATTTTCCTCTTCAGTAAATTACTGCTCAAGGAAACCAGCACAGGTCGAGGATCAGCTCCTTTCCCAATTCTAAAACAATTATTGATCTCTTGATCAGTAACAGTTATTTCGGCTTCTAAACAGATCTCTTTAACTTTTTCTACAATGTCTTCGTTTTCAGTTTTAGGCACATTGTAAATTACGAAATTATTTTTACGTACCTGACTATTTAGATACTTCACTTGTTCCGACAAGCGTGTATTTTTTTCTTCCAAGTTTTCACATTTTATTTTTAGTTCAGTAAATTGACCCATCATGTCCTCCATCACTGTTAATGCTTTCTCTAGAGTGGTTTTTATTTCTTTAGCCTCATTAAGATTTTTTTTTTATTTCATTCATTATATCTTCATTCGAAAATGCCATTTTTATATTTTAATAAATTGAAGTAGAGCAAGTAAAAATAAACTTGTCTCAAGGCAGGTCTCAGAGTCCACAAAGAAACACTAAAAATATCAATAAACAAAACAACACATAGATAAGAAACTTATCCAATATTGTTATAATTCAAACAAAATCTTCTCTTTTGTTTTTCTCCAAAACCATGAAACAGAAAATCTTTAAATTTTTCACTTACTAAGATTTAGCACTAATTATAATGTACACCAAGTTCCACCAATATCGGCCACTGTTTTCCCACTCAAAAACACAAAAATTTAAGAGACGATGTTAACTGTACACGTACACGTACCAGACTCCCCCGAAATTTAAGAGTTTAAATTTAAAATATATCGGTTTCGTTTTTGGTTTTACATTGTTTTTGTTTTTAAAAATAAAATGTACGCGTCTTTTAATCCCGGATTAAATTTAAAATTATAATTAATTATGTCGTCATTTAACAAAGTCCACGAATTATTGTGACATTTAATCGCGCAAACATAGTGGCCAGAATTAAGGCCCGAACCGTAATGGTAAATCACGGAGGCCAATGTGAAATTAAAACCGTCAATTTTAACATTATTTTCATCGAAAGAGTGAATTTCATTTAAAACACGATTTTCTTGATAACGCTTTAGTATAACTATTAGATAATCCGATACCGAATTTAATTTACTTTTAATATAAATTTTATTTTCCCCGCATTCTGAACACGTGATATCCGATAATTTATAGTCCAATAATGTTAGAAAACTAACCCGCTCGTTATTTTGGACGACCCCGAATTCTACAAAGTACATTACCTCAGGATTAATGGGAACATCATCCCAATAATTATTACATTTTCTTACGAATTTAAATGTGCAATCAAATAACTTGCTCGGAATATAATTTTCTGTTTTTAAAACGTTTATTACGAACGATAGAAATTCTTGCGCGTCTTGCTGAATATTAGCGTTGAAGTTTATGTCGCTATCGTGAGCAATTAATTCACGGAGTCGTTTAGTATTTGATTCGTTTATACCAAGAGTTATTCCGGTTGTTAAAATATTAAATATTTCGAAAGTTACGCTCACTGTTTTGTAATTATCACGAGTTTTTGGATCCGGAAATCTTATTTTTATATAATTGGAGAGATTTTTTTTTAGGTTAAATTTAACGCGATCAATATTAATTAAACACTGTGCAACAACATTCGCGTAACATGAAACACCGTCAGAATTTGTTAAGCCAAATATTTCCGTTTTAGAACAAATTTCGCGATTATCATATGATTGAGGAAGGGATTTTTTTTTTGTTAACTTGATGGTGGGGAAAACGCAAATATTATTATTCGCAGTTTACAAACATGGTGATTGTATCATTTTATTCAATCGACCGTATTCATTTATCGCGTCCGTGTCTACTTTTATTTTTGACGAATCGAAATCTATTAAATACAACCCGTTTAAATTAGAGACCCGCGAGAGAGCTACATAGTGCATGCCTGGTGCAAACACTTCTTTACCTAAACTCGTGAACAAACAATCTAAGGTTAAGCCTTGAGATTTGTGGATAGTTACCGCGTACGAAAGAGTCACCGGAAATTGTTTCCTATGCACGTAAATATTTTTCAACAACAGAAATCGCGCTTGTACCCTTTCTAAAGGAAAAGGTTTATTATTTACGACGACAATTAAAGAATCAACGAAATTTCCTTTATAAACAAACCGTTCAACTACACCAATTGTTCCGTTTACAATTCCGTTAGCAATATCGATATTTCTTTTAATCATTATTTTCGCGCCAACAAATAAATTTATAGTTTTAGATAAATTAGCTGTGAGGGAGACGTCTTCCGAAATTTTAGAAATTAACAAGTTCAAATCTTTTATTTTTTTATTCGAGAGTTTAAAATTATAATCAATTTCATCGATACTATCTATTGTCAGTATTTGTTTCGCGAATTTATCAGAATTAAGTTTATTAAAAGTTACGCACTGAGCTTTAGTCGCGAAGAGACATAACGGATTTTTACCGGAATCGACTAATTCTTTATAGCTTTGAATTACATTATTTAAATCGTTATTTGGTAGCAGACGTGAGTTGAATAGTGAAATGTCTTCTTCGCAAATATTACCCGACCGAATGTTGAGTATGGTATTTATAAAACCGCTTTTATTATTTTTTTGTCTTACGTTAATTTTTAATTCGTCATATTCGAACATCGACCAAAGATCAACTGAACCGATAGATCCGAGTTTGGATTTACATTCGATGCGGGTTAACTGTTTAAAAACTTGATTACCTTTAACTGGCTGCAATTGTAACAAATCACCGAAAAGTAAAATATTAAAGTTACCAAAAGGTTCATTATTTTTGGCAATTTCCGTCAACCGTAGATGAATATAAGCGAAAACGAGACTCGAAACTAAACTAATTTCATCTATTATCAACAATTTCATGTCTTTAAGAACGCGCCTAATCGCCCGACAACTTTCAACGTTTAATTTATTATATTCGGCGGTTTGTTGGTGCTCAACCGGGAGCGATAAAAACCGGTAAATGGTGACGCCATTTACATTATATGCAGCCAGGCCGGTCGGAGCCGTTATAGCCACTGAAACAGTGTCTTTCTTAGGCGGAAATTTATTATTAATCCAAACTTTTAACGCTTTTAAAAGATACGATTTACCCGTACCGCCTACACCAGAAACGAATAATTTAATTTGACTGCTGCACTTATTATGACTTTGGTCGATAAGACTTTTAGTTATTTTATTAAAAATCCGGCTTTGATCTTCATTTAGGTTAAATACATTATTATCGCGGTCAGTATTGTTGGTAGACATCGCCGCGCAAACTTCTAACATCGCCACTCTACATCCTGCACTTCTCGGATAATATTATCCTCATCTAAATTTATGAAATTCTCTTCTTTGAATTCTACAATTTTTCTGTGAAGTTCCTTGATTCCTTCTTCAATCATAATTAATTTATCGTGGTAAGTCATGGCCTCTTTTAATTCCGCGGAATAATGATCAAACGCTTCCTGGTCCGAAAACCTTTAGAATATCCGATTCATTTCGCCACGGTTTAAAAAGTAGCAAAAGGGAATGATAATAATTATTGCGATCTTGCTCGGTATTTAAAGTTCTGTAAATGGGGTGTTGTATTACGTAAGGTTTGCCGCGCTTTCTTAAAATAACATTTTTTAAATTTATTCGGTTTTCGGCTTCTAATTGATCGCGGAAAAGATGGTATTAACGAGAGAAATCGTACAAGTTTAAATTTTCAAGATCGTCGGGTCGATTCGGATAGTAATCGTCTAGCCATGACTTCAAATATATATCCGTAGAATTAGCCGGCATATTTTGTAATTGGTTATACGGTTTTAAACATCGTTTTCTATTCTCGCGAAACGTGGTGCTGATATATCTCATATCTTCCGATTTACCCGTACAAATGATGCCCGAGTAACCGATCCACTGTTTCGTATAACCCGATCTGCCGATGCGTTAATTTTTTTAAGCCTAAACTCCACAACGCTTTTTTATTCGAATCTTTACATATATCAGCCCATAGATCTTCTAATTCCGTTTTTTCATTTTTAGATATATAACTAGTTACGTAAATTACCAATCTCAAATCTCTGTCTTTAACAAATTGCACGTCAACGTTAAACCCGCCGGAAGCTAATAGAAGGACAGGGTTGTAATCGTTAATGCGTACCTCACTTCGCTGTCTAGGCACGTCGTAAACACGTTTCGGACCGAAACCTTTAACTCTAAACGCGATTGTGGAAATAATGTCATTAATTATTAATTCGTCGGTAACTTTACGCGGAAATCCAAAGCGACATTTAGTATACATTTTTTGTTTAACGCGATATTTACGTTGACAGGGAGTTCACATCTAGTCGCCGTGCTGAGTGGTCGTGGCATTTGTGCTCTGTATTTGTTGGGGTTTTAAGTGCGGTTAAATAGTAAATTAAATAGTTTTTTTTAGACTGATTTATACAGTTTTCAGTGCTCTTTCTTTTGACGTGAGAATCTTATAATCTGCATCATTACTAACGTCATAATTAACAGTTTAAATAAAAAAAAAAAGATTAGATTTATTAAATCTTTTATTAGTGCAAAGCCAGGTGAAAGAGGTAGGGATGGATAACGGAGCTACTGGAGTGGGGACAGCCAATGGTAACGTAGACTCTCCTAATCTGACTGTTTTGATTAAACAATTGGAATGTTTAACGAAATAATTCTTTTACGCAAAGACTTTAATGTTATCGATAAAAAAATAAATGATAATTTCAAGAAAGTTAACGATGACATTATTGGCATGAAAAAGGAAAATAAAAAATTAAGAGGGGAAATTGTTTCTCTGAAACAACAGCTTAATACAACCGAACAATTTGTGCGATACAATGGAATAAGAATCAATAATGTTCCAAGAAAACGAGCAAGTTATGGCTATCGTTAAACAAATAAGTGAGGCAATAGATTTTAATTTTGATGAATTTAAAATAGATTCTTGCTACCGCATCAAATCTAAACTACCAAATGGTCCAATTAAAGTAAAATTTATAAGGAATTTAGATAAATTGGAATTTCTTAGATTGAAACGTGTCAAGAAAGATATTCTCAATACTGATTTGCTGCATTTGGCTCCCTCTCAGCCTATATATATTTCTGAGTTTTTGTCGCCGCACAATGCATGGCTTTTTAAACAGCTGAAAAGTATTCAACACAAATGTAAATTAAATTACATTTGGACAAAGAACAATTTAATTATGGCTAGAGAAAATGACCAGTCCCCACTGATGTTTATACGCTCAGTTGATGATATTCATAGGTTTTTGTCTAAACACTCGGAAGTTTTGTCCGAGATAGATTATTCAGGAGATGACCGTGGAATAGAAACGGACACCTCTGAGGCTAGTAAAAAAAGTGGTTCTATTGTGAAGAAAAGAAAAGTCAAAACTACTTCCTCAACTCTGCAATCGTCTCTGCGCTCTTTTTTAAAGAAGTAAACACCCCGTCAACTCTTCGGCCAACCCATAGCTGCGGTATAACATCACCTAAGGATTTGTTAGAATGTGGTACATCTTCAGTAGCGGTCCCGGATAGTAATCAAAATGTTAACAATTATTAACCGCAAGGTCAGGGTAATCTTATGAAGCAAGGTACGAAGTCAATTAAAGTTTCAAAACGTATTGTTAATAATAAAGTTAATGATATTAATAATTATAACTTTAATAGCAATTTCAAAATGTTTTTCTGGAATATTAATGGGTTCTCTAATTTATTTAGCTTAGAAAAATTTCAAACAAAGTTTATTAGGAGCTTTGATATTGTTTGTTTAACTGAGACCTGGCTCTCAGACGATTCAAAATACCTAGGCTGCTTTTTACAATCTCACTACGATCACTTATTTAGTTTTGCAGTAAGGAAACATAGGGTAGGCCGGCCGAGTGGTGGTTTGGCTGTGCTAATTAAAAAGGGCTATAAATATGATTGTATTAGTGTCACAAACAACTGGGTATTTATTTTAATTCATTTTAAAAACACTAAAGTAATTGTTGGAAATGTTTACTTTCAGCCTAATATCGATATTGATCAGGTACTTTCAAAATTAGATTCACTATTATACACTATTTGGCTCAACTATATAGATTGTAGTTTAAATATCGGAGGTGACTTCAATTGTCGAATCGCTAACATGAATAACGGCTTTTCGGAAATATTTGAAAACACTTTTCTTCATCCGCATAGATCATCAATGGATAGTATGGTGAGCAATAAGGGCATAAAATTGGTTTCTTTAATGGAAAAGTATAATCTATTTTTAATAAACGGAAGAAGTAATGGTGATAAGGAAGGGGGATTCACATATTTGGGTAATTCAGGTAATAGTGTCATAGATTTGATTTGGAGTAATATATTAGGTTTACCATTAATCACTAATATGGTTGTATCCGACAACATTACTATTTCTGATCATTTGCCATGTACTCTTCACATCTCTAGTTCACAAACTGGTTTGCTCAGCCCGATAAATACTCCCGCACTGTATGAGTTGCATTTATGCATTTGATATTTCCGAACATACGAGTGTAAGACAGGTGACTCTAAAGGATCCGGCAACCGAGCACAAATGTATGTGTTAATAAAATCGGCAACGTTTTTTAAAGAGTCGTTATTAATTTCCGGACTATCCCGAATCCACAATAACATGTGGTAATGCGGCGCCCCTCTTTCCTGATATTCTACGCGCCAAAAATAATGTTCAACAAAACCTAATACCGGGTTTATTTTATCGTTTATAATACCGGGTTTATTTTATTAAAACTGTCCGGTAGGACAGTTGTATAAGGGTTGATCATCAAAAACTGCACGAAAAAGCGTAACGTTGAAAAACACCCAACTTTGACAATTTTTTTCTCTTTTTCTATAAAAGATAAAATTCCCAAATTTTCTTCATAATATAGGGCAAATCCTCCTTTATGACTGTAATTTTTTTGCAACAACCTAGATTTGATAGATTTTGAGAAAAAAGATGCTGAAAATGAGCAAAAACGGCATTTTCAAAAATTGTTCTTGTTCTTGTTCTTCTTGTTGTTGTTGTTACCTTTTTTGTAAACAACGTAGCGCCTAAACGCGTGAACCGATTTTCATGAATGAGGTATCATTCGATTCGGAATTTTATGTAGATGTGCCTTTTGGGGGTCTCGACGCTGTACATGGAATGGGAGAGGAGTTAGCCCCTTTTATGTAAGGCCCCCTCCAAAATTATTATCATTAATTACTCTGTAAATCATAGCCCGATTTTGATAAAATTTGGTAGGATGACAGGGTTAGGGCTCCCCTACGTAACATTAAAACGACGATCTGCTCTTACACTTGTTAAGGGGAAGTATAGCAATTGTTTCAAATTATCGAAACGTGAACCGATTTTCATGAATGAAGTGTCATTCGAATCGAAATTTTGTACAGATTTGCTCTTTAAAAGTCTCGACGCTGTGCCTCATAAGGAGGGGAGTTTGCTCCACCCAGGTAAGGCCCTTTCTAAAACTATTATTACCAATATTTCTATAACGCTTAGTCCGATTTTGATAAAATTTAGCATGAAGAAGTGATCAAAGCTCCTCTACGTGGCTGTGAAGTGCCATCATGCTCTTACACGTACTAAGAGGAAGTACTGCAATCGTTAAAATTATCAATGAGTGAACCGATTTACATGAATGAATTGTCGTTCGATTCAAAATCTTTGCCTCTTTGCCTTTTAGGGAGAAGTACTGTAATCGCAGTTTATTTTTCTTACTTCTCTTAAAGGGAAGAACTGAAATCGCAGTTTAATTTTGCTATTTACGTACAAATACCTTCCTATTTTATTCAAAATGCTTTCTCAAAAAAATTGTTATTGAGGATGGTTTGGGGACTGCAACTATAATCATTCTTTAAAAAGATCTCTCCAGTGGTAGTAACTCCGACTTAACACCTTTTCAGGTTATAATGATACAATTAAAATTTATTATTCCCAATTTTAATAAAATCTGTAAAGCAGATATGTATCTTTGAAGAACATACAAAAAGGAAAATCTATCCAAAAGGTACAAAAATCTCTTTAACAAAAACTTACAGTTTAAAATGTTAAGTATAAGGGTTGATTAAACGCCAAAAGGTACACAAATCAGCAAGTACCCAACATTTCATTAATACTTCATTAATATTTAAGTAATTCTACTGCATTAATTTTCATTAATATTTTTTTGAATTTATTAGATGTTTCACAGACCCTTATGCTGGCCAGTTCATTCATTTTCTTTTTCTTTTTTTTATGATTTAAATCGCTTCAACATCTAAGGTTATTGGCGCCCGGAGCTTTTTTCAGTGCACTGCCGGCCTCCGGACAGTGTTCTCTCGTTACAGACATTACTGTCCATCACCCGGACAGTGAGCTGTAAGAAGCTCTTAGAAAGAGAAAATCTAAGGGTCTGCAGCTGGATTCGAACCCGGAACCTCCACGTGGGAATCCAATACGCTAACCGCATAGCTAATCCCTTCCCTTTGTTCATTCATAATATTTTATTTTTTTGTTCTAATTATGATAAAATTTATATTATATCTTCATAATTAAATAGGTACTTTATTTTAGCTTTATTCCAAATTATTCTTCTGATTTATCTTTATTATGCTATTTATTCTGAGTAGTCACATGTATGTACGAGTATGTACATGCACGTTAAAGTAGAAAAAGACTAAGTAGAGTCGGCTACTATTTAAATTTAAATCACGGATTTAAAACAATATTTCAGTCTAGAATTCGTCTTTCCGAAGTATTTGTGAGCACAAATAACGCGTAGGTAATATCAAGTAAATTATTCAACAATAATTATTCATTTCTCAATTGTAATTTAATGTAGTCCCTCTAATTTTACTTATAGTAAAATACTGGAATAATTATGTTAGCTGTCATAAAAATATGCATATCTTATTTATCTTATATTCCAAATATATAATACTGTGGGAAGACCTAGATTGAGAATGTAATTGAAGAAAACTATATTATTTTCTATAAAGCCAGATTAATTATTACCTATTATTATAAACGTTTGACTACTACATAGAATAACAATTACTTTAATCGAAGAATTAACTTAAACCAACGATTTTTATTTAAAAATAAAAATAAATAAATGAAATCATTGATGAATGTTGGTGTAAGCATTTTTTTAAAAAAGTTTTTGAATTTTCTAGCCTCATATTTTTTTTTTATTTTTTTTAATAAAGTTTTTCTTTTTAACCTGTGATTAATAGTCTGTTGATTAGATATTACAGTCAATCTAAGTTAAATGGTGTTCTACTTGAACAAATATTTTGTAGATTAAAATGGCCAGCATAAGGGTCTGTGAAACATCTAATAAATTCAAAAAAATATTAATGAAAATTAATGCAGTAGAATTACTTAAATAATAATGAAGTATTAATGAAATGTTGGGTACTTGCTGATTTGTGTACCTTTTGGCGTTTAATCAACCCTTATACTTAACATTTTAAACTGTAAGTTTTTGTTAAAGATCGTTTATTAGGAACTTGAACATATTTCGGATGAGACGGTGATAATATCTACATACGCTAGTCGGAACTAACGCAAATAACTCCCCGGCGGACATTTTCTCTACGTTAGGAACATCTTTATTAATTTTGACAATGTATTGCAATAATTCGGAATGATCATATTCTGCACATGACAAAGTTACAAAAAAAGTCGGCGTCCCAAAATCGCGTGGCATGGCATTGAGTTCTTGGCGACGACGTTGCCAATACTCTTTAGTACCCCGCAACGAACTAAATAGATTAATTAATTGCTGTTCCAACTGTTCATCGTTTACGGTAACTTTAGTTAAAATATCAATGACCGTGTACGGTTTATACGCGCGAACGTTTAACAAATGCGCAATGGCTTCGCCTAGGTATTTAAATTCACTATCGTTTAACAAGTGAAATAAATAACAAGGATCGCCCATCTTTATTCAATATTCGCGTTTTACGATATACAGCGTCCGAAAGAGGAATTTCTCTATTTACGTCAAATTTTCCGAACCTGCCTTTAGGAAATAAATGCGGGAAGGTCAAATAATCTAAATTACTATCAAAAACCGACACGTAATCTCCCTTCATTTGTTGCATTTGATAAGATTCGATTTCGCTAGATTCAATTGCACTCATATTTATCGGATGAAGGGAGTGAAAAGTATAAAATCCGGTTTTGTAAAAGGTTGTACTATCTACTTTCTTTATGGAAGCCCCAGATACATCCTTAAAAGTACATTTATTACCTATATTTTCATTAATACTCGGTAACAATTTTACATTTAGATTTACGTTCGCGTATAACGGGTTAATTTCTTTTAAAGCAGCAATCGCTTTGTAAATTTTATTCGCGCTCACTAAATCTTGCCATATGACTCGGTTTTGAGTAGGTACGCCATTAACCAGTACAACCACTTCATGATTTTGGGGAAGTTCGTTCGGAAGTAGGTCCACGTTTTTCTGCAAAGGGAGGGGTAAATAAGTGACGTGACCCTTTAACCCTTTAAGTTTTTCACTGACCGCAATTTTCTCTTTTTTCGGCTGAAGACGAATAACATATTGAAACGATTTAACTAATTGGGTCAGCATCGTTTCGAAAATATTCAGCCTACCAACTTCTTCAGGCACGGGATCTACTTCTAAACAGTTATAAGCGGCGCGTCCGGGAATACAAATTTGATTCAATTTTCGTGAACAGTAAGTACAAATTTTAAGACCGTCACGGTGAATATTATCATACTTTTTATTAACACAATCAATTGTAGCCCGCCATGATTTGTTATTATTTTGAAAATTAATGAAATCTTTTAGCTCCTCATCGTAAATTAACATATCGCAACAAGCGCAGAATTTTTCCGGAAAAGAAGTTACTTTACTTTTTAACGAAGACATGTTTTTCTTACATTTATTCAAAATGGGTATTTCGTTGGTGTCGCAACTAGTGGAAGGTACATATTTTCTAAATTTGTTGGTGTCGATTTTATGATTCCCGAGGAACTTTTTTAAATCATTAACCGACCGTAAAATAGATTCGACATTATTTGCTTTATTTATACACGAAGTTACACGATTAATTTTGAAACATAGATTACGCATAGTGTAAATCTGCCTTTTAATGTTCCTAAACGCGGTGTAATGGACCGATAATTCCGATAGATGCTGGACAAATGTACTGCATTTAAAAATGCTGTTGTGTGAAGCGCAGTGTATGGTGTGTCCTTTTTTATTGTGATGTCTGTACCTACATCTGTTCGCAAGCTTTCTCATTGACATTGCATTCGTATTGCTGTTAACAAATGCTACTAATTTATTTAAAATAGTGCTCATACATTGTTTTGAAAATTTATATGTGATACCGCAAGGCCATTCTACAATATTATCACCTTTAGTAATGTACTTTTTAAAACTGTGTCCGTTCACGAAAACGTGCTGATTATCAGTGAGTAATAAATGTCCGGAAAGAATTACGCTGTAAGAATTTTCATAGAAATACGGTTCAGAATGTATAGTGAGTTTTTCTTTACCGCCGAAAACTTTTACAATATTTTTAGGGGTTAGAGTTTTAATTTTATTTATTTCGAACTTATTAACGGCCTCACCAACAACGGCTTTTAATTTATTATTTAGATACCTGAAGAAAGAGCGAGCGATTCCGACTAAATGATTACAATGTTTTATCAGGTAATAAAACTGTGTGCGTTTGGTTTGATTTCTTACACAGCGGTGTTTACTAAACTTCATTTTTTATTATTATATTTTTATCTTTTTTTTCTTTTTTATGCTGTTAATTTTTATTATTATATTTATTTATTTTTCTGTCTAATTTAATTTTTGTATTGTCTGTTATGTAGTGGTTATTTTGCTTTATTAATTTTGCGTTAACCCTCCGGCAGACGGAACTTCCATGCCGCAGAATGTTTTTTAATTTATTTAATTGTATTTACTTTCTTTTTATTACAAATAAAACATTATTATTATTATTATTACTAAACTTACGATTCCGTTTTAATGTTGAACACAATTTGTTTATTAGCGCGCATTCGGCTTGAAATGTATTTATTTTCTTTCGAGTCTGCATCCGTTTTTTAATAAAGTTGCAAATGACGCTGAGGGTTTATTTACGTTTTGACGGGTCAAAAAGTACCGTATATTTTTTTTCAAATTAATAACAGCCCGATTCTTTTTATCATACCGTTTTTGTCTATTGTTGACTTTGTTTCTTTTCATTTCATTGTATTCTCTTTGAATTGTAATTTTTTTGTTGCTGTTCGTTCTGTCTTTTATTTTTTGTTTCCTGGCTATACCAACTTTGTGGGCAACATTATATACTCGTTGTTGTTTATTTTTTTGTTCTCTATGAGTTGTATCATATTCACTCTGTTTTTTCTTTATTTCTTCTTTAAGAGCTAAATTATACTCACTCTGTTTCTTCTGTATTTCCTCTTTATGAGCTAAATTATACTCACTCTGTTTTTTCTTTATATCTTTTTTGTGAGTGACGTTATACTCACTCTGTTTTTTCTGAATTTCCTCTTTATGAGCAAAATTATACTGACCCTGTTTTTTCTTTATTTCCTCTTTATAAGCTAAATTATACTCACTCTGTTTTTCCTTTATTTCTTTTTTGTGAGTGACGTTATACTCACTCTGTTTTTTCTGAATTTCCTCTTTATGAAGTAAATTATACTCACTCTGTTTTTTCTTAATTTCTTTTTTGTGAATGACGTTATACTCACTCTGTTTTTCCATTATTTCTTTTTTGTGAGTGACGTTTTACTCACTCTGTTTTTTCTGAATTTCCTCTTTATGAGCTAAATTATACTCACTCTGTTTCTTCTGTATTTCCTCTTTACGAGCTAAATTATACTTTCTCTGTATCTTTTTTTTATCATCTTTATGAGCAAAATCATGCAGCCTCTGTTTTTCTTTTATTTTTACATTTTGTCTTAAATTATATTGTCAAAATAAGTTCTGCACAGAATGTAACTCAACATTGATATAAACGAAGTGTATTAGACTATTCAAAGGCTAACTAAAAAGTTACGAAAGTTAGCTGTTTTAAAAATACAATATGAACCCCTGACTTCTTTTCTTAACGTACATGTTTAGAAATTGTGGAAAAAAGATTTTATTCAGCATTGTGTATGTTCACTGCAACCAAATAATACTTTTGAAGTATGCCGCGTGTCAGAACTTTCTTGATATTGTGTATGTGTTGGAAACGTTCAAATAAACATTGTTGATCTTCATGAGTACATAATTTTTCTAAAGAAGCAAGAAAACAAAACAGAAAAAGAGGGAAATCCTTTCAGTTAAGTAGTGTACTAGGAACCTTCCATTTGAGAGATTTTATTTGCTAAGCAACAGTTGGAGTTACCGAATAGAAATGTAATGTACCTGCTTTTTGCGATTTTCGTTAATTAAAAAAAGTAAAATTGAGGTAAGCCTAACTAGCACCCTCTCTATATTCATTTTTTAATCAATTTCTTTTTAGAAAACTGTTTCAAATAAAAGCTGTATATTTAATGTATGTAACAGGGCACGAAGAAAATCGATATAGCCGATTTCTAGAAAGCGTCTAAAAGTGAACAAATATTTAATTAAGTTGTTGGTGCTTTTGGAGCAGATAAATGGATAAGAAAATAATTCGAGATATACAATGAATAACCTTCATTGGAAGTTGATTTATCAATTAATATGATTTTGTATCAAAAATTTAAAACGATCGGAAAACTTTCCTCACCTCTAGCAGGTAAAAATAATATTGCAAGTTGGTAAAAAAAAAAAATAAATAAATAAAAAATTAAGTAGATCAAGTGCATCACAAATCTTCAACAAGCAGATAATTACTTTCTTTTGATCTAGCTACGAAAGCAATCTAAGAAGTATACAATCTGCTATTAAAACATATGTTACCCTAACTAAAACATTGATAACTCAACTTCGATCCCTTACATCTCCCTCTTTTAATTCGCTACTTTAAAGTTAAGAACAATCGTAGTCTTTATATTTTTCTGGCCTTTTAACCTTTCTTATGAATCGTCTATTCCGCCATAGTTCTCCTCCCTTATTCATCTTTACATCGTAAGATTTCTTCCTATCACCATGGTTTCCTTTTCCTTTGCCTGGCTCCCATCTTCCTTCCCTCTGTACCATCACCTCTTCACCCTCCTGTAACATTGGTAACTCCTTCTTCCCTCTGTTATAGTAAACCTTCTGCATCTCATGGCTCTTCTTAAGAGCTTCTCTGATTCCTTCAAAGTTCCTATGTATAGGATTGTAGGGCAAAAGCCCCCTAACTTTACGTCCAAATAGTATCTCTGCCGGTGACGGTAATTCCTCACTAATTGGTGTGTTTCTATATTCTAATAGACATAGTTCCATCTTCCGACTGCGCCATGTCAATGAATACTTTCTTATTATAGGAAACAACTTTTATTGCAATTACTATCAACAATAATTATAATACAATCTGCTATTAAAACATATGTTACCCTAACTAAAACATTGATAACTCAACTTCGATCCCTTACAAGAACTATTCTCACTTTTTGACGAGGCATCAGCAATTAAGGTATAATCAATCTTACTAAAAAATCTTAAATCGGCTAATTTCAAAATTATTAATATTAAACTAAATAATTTCAAAATTTTTACTTACAAAATTAGGAATGATGTGTGAATATCTGTGTTAACTATATCTTCAACAAAGTTTTGTAATAAGTAATAAAATCGCAAAAATTGCTAGCACTTATTTCAACAATTGTTAAAAGACGTTTGTATTAGGTTAGGTTATATCTTTACTCCAATGTTATACAGTGTGTGCACACAATGAAAGAGCGGGAAATCACACTACTAATACTTTTCTTTTTATTAAAAACCATTTTTATTGTTTTCATATTCAGGTAAAAAATTAAAGCCGTAGAAAATATGTTTTTAATAACTTAGTTAGGAATTAATTGTAAATATTGTTAAAAAAAATTGTAGAAGTAAGTTCGTTACTGTGGGGTGCGCTGGTTGTTAAATTGGAGGTTCAATAACGTTTAGAGACACAAAAGGTTATGTTGCAAAAATATTATAATACGTTGGATGTACGTGCTTTTCAAACACGTTCATTTAATATTAATGTTTAGAACAATTAAAAAGATTTTTAGAAAACCATTAATGTTTGTTTTAATTTTAAACTTAATTTTGGGTTTTTAATTGTTCAACCTGTATTATTTTAGCCTCCTTTTTATTCAACGACCAAAAAAAGTACTTTTTGGATAGATTTTCTTTTTGGTCTATTTTGCAAAGTTACGTATCTGCTTTACAGATTTTTTTAAAATTTGAAATTAGCAATACTATCATTATAACCTGATAAGGTGTTAAATCGGAACCGTAACCACTACTGGAGAGATCTTTTTAAAGAAAGATTATAGTTGCGGTTCCCAAACCATTCTCAATAACAATTTTTTTGAAAAAGCGTTTTGAATAAAAAAGGAAGGTATTTGTACGTAAATAGAAAAATTAAATTGCGATTTCAGTACCTCCTTTTAAGAGGAGTAAGAAAAATAAACTGCGAATACATTACTTCTCCCAAAAAGGCAAAGAGATGAAGATTTTGAATCGAACATCAATTCATTGATGTAAATCGGTTCAATCATTGATAATTTTAACGATTGCAGTACTTCCTCTTAGTAGGAGTAAGAGCATGATGGCACTACACAGCCACGTAGAGGAGCTTTAACCACTTCCGATTTTCATGAATGAAGTGTCATTCGAATCAAAATTTTTACAGATTTGTCCTTTGAAAGTCTGACGCTGTGCCTAATAAGGAGGGGAGTTTGCCCCACCCAAATAAGGCCCTTTCTAAAACTATTATTACCAACATTTCTATAACGCTTGGTCCGATTTTGATAAAATTTAGCAAGAAGAAGTGATTAAAGCTTCTCTACGTGGCTGTGAAGTGCCATCATTCTCTTACTCCTACTAAGAGGAAGTACTGCAATCGTTAAAATTATCAATGAGTGAACCGATTTACATCAATGAATTGATGTTCGATTCAAAATCTTCATCTCTTTGCCTTTTAGGGAGAAGTAATGTATTCGCAGTTTATTTTTCTTACTCCTCTTAAAAGGAAGTACTGAAATCGCTTTTTAATTTTGCTATTTACGTACAAATACCTTCCTATTTTATTCAAAACGCTTTTTCTAAAAAATTGTTATTGAGGATGGTTTGGGGACCGCAAATATAATCATTCTTTAAAAAGATCTCTCCAGTGGTAGTTACGGTTCCGACTTAACACCTTTTTAGTTTATAATGATAGAATTTATTTTTCCAAATTTTAATAAAATCTGTAAAGCAGATATGTAACTTTGCAAAACAGACAAAAAGGAAAATCTATCCAAAAGGTACAAAAATCTCCTTAACAAAAACTTACAGTTTAAAATGTTAAGTATAAGGGTTGATTAAACGCTAAAAGGTACACAAATCAGCAAGAAACATGTCGTTAATACTTCATTCATATTATTTAAGTGATTTTACTGCATTAAATTTCATTAATATTTTTTTGAATTTATTAGAGGTCACAGACCCTATGCTGGTCATTTCATTCATAATTTTTTTTTTATTGATTTAAATCGCGTCAACATCTGAGGTTATTGGCGCCTTGAGCTTTTTTCAGTGCTCTGCCGGCCTCCGGACAGTGTTCTCTCGTTACAGACAACACTGTCCATCACCGGCCAGTGAGCTGTAAGAAGCTCTTAGGAAGAGAAAATCTAAGAGTCAGCAGCTGGATTCGAACCCGGAACCTCCACGTGGGAATCCAATACGCTAACCGCATAGCTAATCCCTTTCCTTTGTTCATTCATAATATTTTATTTTTTGTTATAATTATGATAAAATGTATATTATATCTTCGTAATTAAATAGGTACTTTATTATAGCTTTATTCCAAATTATTCTTCTGATTTGTCTTTATTAGGCCCTTTATTCTGAATAGTCACATGCATGTTAAAATAGAAAAAGACAAAGTTAGAGTCGGCTACTGTTTAAATTTGAATCACGGATTTAAAACAATATTTCAGTTTAGAATTCTTCTTACCGAAGTATTTGTGAGTACAAATAACGCATAAGTAATATCCAGTAAATTATTCAACAATAATTATTCATTTCTCAATTTTAATTTAATGTAGTCCCTCTAATTTTACTTATAGTAGGTAAAATACTGGAATAATTAGCTGTCATAAAAAATATGCATATCTTATATTCCAAATATATAACACTGTGGTAAGAATACCTAGATTTAGAATTGAAGAAAACTATTATTTACTATAAAGCCAGATTAATTATTACCTATTATTAAAAACGCTTGACTACTAAATAAAGTGTTACCTATTATTAAAAACGCTTGACTTCTAAATAAAGTAACAATTGCTTTAATCGAATTAAGAACTTAAACCGAAGAGTTTTATTTAAAAATAAAAATAAATAAATGAAATAAACAAAATCATTAATGAATGTTGGTGCAATCATTTTTAAAAAAAGTTTTTGTATTTTTTAGCCTCACATTTTTTTTTATAAAGTTTTTTTTTTTAACCTGTGATTATTAGTTTGTTGATTAGATATTACAGTCAATCTAAGAAATGGTGTTCTATTTGAACAAATATTTTGTAGATTAAAATGGCCAGCATAAGGGTCTGTGACCTCTAATAAATTCAAAAAAATATTAATGAAATTTAATGCAGTAAAAGTACTTAAATAATATGAATGAAGTATTAACGACATGTTACTTGCTGATTTGTGTACCTTTTGGCGTTTAATCAACCCTTATAATTAACATTTTAAACTGTAAGTTTTTGATAAGGAGATAATACAGGGAAATGTCTATTAATAATTACAATATATTTTTTTATTATTTTTTTTATTTAAATTTACAACTGGCTTAACCCATATAGGGTATACAGTTGGAGATAGACCTCAACAAATACAAAAAATAAATAAGTAAAAGTTATACATAATTAATAAAAATAAGAAAAAATAATAAAATTTAAATTCTACCATAAACAAGTAGTCTCATAAGGCAAAAGGTAAACAGAAATACTCAATGGTTCCAACAAAACAAATAAAAAATTAAAATTCATTGCCCTTAATAAATAACAAAAAAAAAAAAATCGGATCTACCTATTTAAAGAATAAACAAACTCAAGATAACTTAGTAAAAAACAAAATAATAATAATAACCAAAATATAAATATAAAAGGCAAGAATAGTAAAAAAATAAATAAAATAATAGAATAACTTTGAAAACTAACAAAAAATACTTCTTAGTTTAAAAATATTTTGACAGAAAACAAAAACATCATTCAACTTACTGAGATGACCTGGCTCCGTAAAAGAAAGAAAATTTACAAAGATGTCATCACAATTGTCCATAGCACCACAATATTTCTGAACAAGTAGATCTCTAAAAGATGAAAGGGTAGGGCACCTTGCGATGGCATGAGCAATGTCATCAGGTACATTTAATGAACACAATTGACATAATTTGTTACTATTAAATTCAAATTTTTTCCGACTGAAGTGTATTTTACAGATTTTTTTATAACTTAAACGAAGCTGAGCCATTAATCTCAACTTTTCAATATGAATATTGTAAGTTAAGTAAACTTCTGCAAAATTTAAATTACTTAAATGTCTGTAAAGCGGATTATAGCGACTATTCAGGACTGACTCGATATCTTTAGACAGCAAATTGTACTTGAACGAGTCTAATAATCTAAGGAATTCCTCACGAGTCGCAGCTACGCTCTGACCAGCCCACAGGTCTTCAGCACCGTTAGAAGAGAAGCAATGTCTCAGTGAACTCACCCAATTATATGGTATATTACAACTACCATCCAATTCCTTCAACCTTAAATAGCACAGTTTGGGAAGGCGACAATCTGGCATTTCTAGCAGCCTTAACCACCAGCCTAAAACTCTTTTAAAGATCTTAAAACCAGTATGTATCCTTCCCGTTTCAATCCGTACAAAACAATCAGGTGTATTCCTTGGTAGATGCAGCAGTAATTTTAAAAATCTCAGTTGCCCTCTTTCTATTACATTACTGAAGTCACAACCCCAGATTTCCACCAAGTACAAAAGCACACTCTCAGAGATGGAATCATACAAAGCAAGCTTCGTTTCCCAACTGTCACTCTTACAAGACTTTAATACGGACATAACCGAAGCCGTAGCAGCTACATTCTTTGAAAGAAAAAATTTGCCTGCCTTGGTAAACTTTGCGGATGGAGAAAAAGGGACCCCCAAATAAGTGAAGTTATTAGAAAAATTTAAATTATTCTCTCCAAAACTCAATTGCTTTACATTTGATAAATTTCCACCCTTCGAAAAGACCATTGCAAAAGTCTTGTTGATATTGACATTCAATAAATTCTCCTCACAGTACTCCTTTAGAGCAATTAATTGCTTTTGGGAACTCATCCAAGTGGGGGCAAGAAGGACCATAGCGTCTGCATACAAAATCATATAGATAGATAGATAGATAATATTCTGTATTTAGTGTATATATACACATTACAGGGGTTCTGTGTTACATGGAATATTTTACAAAAGTTTAACTGATAAAATAATAATATAAATTGGAATAGTAAACATAATAATAGCTGTGGTGGCAACTTAAAAATAAAAATGAATATTAATAAAAATAAAAGAAAAATAATAGTTTTTCCACAAGAACAGATAAAAAATAAAATAAAACAAATTGAAAACAAACATTGCAAATAAAAATATTCTCAATATATTAATTTTACTTAAATTTTGCTCAATACTTAAACTTAAAAATAAAAATGTAAACAAACTTATTTAAATTGCAGACATTGCAAACAGATTGAGTGTCAATAGAGTGATAGCCCCCAGCTCTATACCATATTCTTATTACTTTGTCGCTAGACACCCTTAGCTGGCTCACCACTCTAATTTTATCTATCGCACTATTGTAAGTTACATATTGTTCTATCGCACCTAACCCACTTATATGTCTATAAACAGTGCTGTAACGTGAATTAATAGCCCTCTGAACATCTACTGAAATTTCGTGGTTTTTCCACTTCTCTATAAGATCAGGTAGCATCTTTTTAACTGAATCTACTTCCGTTTTATAAATAATATCTTCTTCCCCGATAATTGTTAGCCACTTCCGCAACTGACCGAACCAATTTCTCTCTGCTCCTTTATCACTTACTCTATCTAATTCTTTTAGTCTGTCAAAACATAGTTTTGGTAATCGGTTTTCCTCCATTGCCAGAACTCTAATCCAAAAAGACAACATTTTCTTAAAGATAGTTAGCTTAAGCGCACCCTTCCAGTTTCTAGTCTGACTATATAGTCGGGAGTACATTTAGGTCAACAAAGGATGTTCGATCCTCGAAGGGATGTGCGGCCCCCCGGCCTAGAATTTATCTTTCGGCACAGCATTGTCCGATTGGCAGCACTGGAGAAGAGAGGGGGCTGTAGCGTGTGCCTGGGAGCTCGAGCCAGTCGCCCTTGGGGCTTCTCAAAGGAAGTTGACTTTGCCGCCAAGTCCAGCCATGAAAAAGATGTCCTGCTACACCGGTGTAGGCCCCCTGTCATGTGTCTCCTTAAAGACTTTATTATAAATATTTAATGGCCATTAACGTCGCGAAGTCTATGACTATTGGGTCAAGAAGTGAATTAATGTTGTAATAGCGAAGGAACATAAATTGTAATAAGAAGCTAAGCACGTGCTAATTGTAATTGTATGTCTCGTAAGGTACCAAATTGTAAGTGTTTATAATATATATTTTGTGTGGTCTGAATCAAATTATGTGTGCTTTTGTAAAACTGAACTATTTAAAAATATATGATCATTTTCTAACCAATCTCTGTTAGTATTCTGAGTGTTGGTGGCGTCCCCCACCCTTCCCAACCTTTAATCTTAGTTTATCATAATTCTCCTTTTCCAATCTGCTCTCCCAACTTGTCCTTTTGTTTCTCTAATTCCCCCTCCCCTTCTCCACAAAATCTTTCATGGTGCCGAAACCCGGGAAACAGTCTTCAAAACACTATTCAACTGTTTTTTCTTTTTTCTTTTTACCTTGTAAGTAATCTCGTCTTTTCTTAAAATAATGGTTTATACCTTAGTTTTATTTCAGTTTGAATATTGACAGTTTTGATTTGACAACTGTCGGGTTTTTCCTTTTTTTGTTATGTTCAGTTGTGTTTAGTCTATATAACATTGTTTGCTGCTTTATTGTATTATTAGTAAACGTAGTTAAGCTAGCACACGTTGCTTATTAGCTACCAAGTTACTTAGTCTATGTTAGTTATTTTGTCTATTTTTTGTACTGTTATTATTCTTGTCTATTGTATTGTAACTTGTGTATAATTTTCGTATTGTAAGTCCCTCCAGCCGTGGTTAATTATGGGTAATTCATTTACTTCCGGCAACGACACTCCTCCCCCCTCCCCTGCAAGCCCAACCACTCCGTCAACGGAGGATACTCCCTCAATGTCCATGCTGTCAGGGGGTGATGCGGATCTTAAAGCCATCAAGTGCCGATACCTCATTGACAGGCTTGATCGATGGACACAGAATGCAAAAACCTTGGACACAGATGTTCCCGAAATTGTAACTACGTGCCAGCGGCTTTCCTCCGGGTTTTTGACGTTGTCCCAGACTGTGGACGGGGAAGTGTGGGAATGGCTCCGAGCACTGGTTCCGGAGGAACGAGGTCCGCTTGCCAGAGCCTTGACAAAAAGCTTTGCCCAAGCTGAGCTAGTCCATTTGTCAAGGATTGCACCTATTCTAGATTCGTCTATCTCGTTTTGCGCGTCTGCCCCTCCTGGCCCAGTTTCTCAAGTCTTGGTCTCGGACGAGTCGGTGGTCGAACTCGCGAGGAGACAATTACAGGAATTGGTGATT
This sequence comes from Rhodnius prolixus, assembly GCF_049639745.1. Lineage (NCBI taxonomy): Eukaryota > Metazoa > Arthropoda > Insecta > Hemiptera > Reduviidae > Rhodnius > Rhodnius prolixus. The sequence goes on along the minus strand of NW_027411609.1, from coordinate 351,505 downwards.
CCAAAGATCACCCCATTCGAAGGGGATGTTCTCGCTTATCAGGAGTTCAAGCGCACCTTCCAGTTTGAGATCAATAAATTGTCCCTGCCTCCTCATAGGCGTCTCCAAGCTCTTAATTCCTGCCTGAAAGGCCCCCCTCTGTCTATTATTCAGAATTCCACGCCTACAGAGGAAGGTTACAGCTCTGCCTGGGAGACCTTGGATGCTCGCTATGAAGGCAAGTTGCGTACCGCCAGTGCGTTGTTCGAAACCTTCCTTCAGGTCCCGGAAGGGAACCCCACCATTGATGAATGTATCGCTTGGATTTCAAGGAGGCAAATGCTACTAGATCAACACGATATTCCCCAGCCGTTGGACTTCCTTTTGTGTCATGTAATTCTGTCGGCCTTGTCTGCTAACCTCCAAGAGGAGTTTAGGAAGAAGTATTTAAGATCCTTTGATGAACTGCCCCAAAGTGCACAAGTGCTGGAATTCTTGAAAAATCAAGAAGACAAGTTCGCCCCTAAAATAACATTAAGGAAATCCACCTCTCCGCCCCAAGACGTGACAGTTCCCTCTAGTCGTCTCCCTGAAGGCCCCTCCTCCCAACAATCTGAAACCCCTTCCCTTCCTAGAACATTCTTTAAGCCTAGGGCTGTCTCCACCTTGAAGCCCTCCAAGACCCACACACCCAAATCAGCTAAGTCTCTGCCCCCTTCACCCAAGAAATCCTCTTCTCCTATTCCTGCCCGACGGACACCCCCTCCACATCGAGAGCTCCTTCCCCTCCAGTCCACTCCTTACGCTGTTACTTTTGTGACGAGTGGCATCTGATATCTAATTGTAACGAATACCTGCGACTGCCAGTGAGCAATAGATGGAGTTTCATCACTGAGAACCACTTATGTGTTAACTGTTTCTCCAAATCTCACTCAGTGGCTCAATGCCCTCGAAGTGCTGGGTGTTTGGAGTGCGCTGGTGCTCATCACACCACCCTTCATCCTCCTCCCCCCTCTTCCAGTCTAAGTCAAAGGACTTTACCCGATGTTGTCATTCCCCCGTTAATGTCTTTAAGCCCTAAGCTGACTAAGAAACTTCCTGACCCTTCTCCCAGAAGGGCAGTTCCCCACCTTCGAGATGACGTTTCTTCTCCTTCGACTTCGTCTGGTAGCAGCACCCTTTCTTCACTCCCAATTATCTACTTTGGTAGTGATCCACCAAAAGCTACTTTTTAGGGATTCGGCCCGCGCGATACCTTTCCCCAGTCCTGCCATGTTTTGTCGAGTTTTCGCCGAAACTGTCACTTGTGTCACAGACCTAATCCACAAAGCAATTCTATTTTGAAGTCTTTCCCCTCCGATTTGTCGGTATCCCCTACTGCCCTGGTTTACCTCCTTGGAGGAGATGGCCAGTGGTATCGCGCACGTGCCCTGTTGGATTCAGGCAGTGAGATCAACTTAATGACTAAAGCTTTTGCCAAGGAAAGCAAATTGACCTATAAACCCATGTCAGGCGGTGTTCGTGGCATAGGGGGCAATATTGCCACCCAAGTCGTGGGTCAGGTATCGACCAACTTAAGACAAGCCCCCCCTTTTGCCCAACTCAAAATCCCTTTCCGCGTAGTTACCAAGACTGTCCCAGATGCACCATCCTCCTATTTTCCTGTCAAGGATTGGCCGCATCTAATAGACAAACCTTTAGCCGACCCAACCTTTAATGAACCCAGGCCAGTAGATGTGGTCTTCTCCGCCTCAGTCTTTGATGCCATCGATCTCAGTAAGATTATTCGTTCCCAAAATGGTTCCCCTAACGCAAGATTGACCACTCTTGGTTGGATCATGTCTGGTCCCTTGAGAAGCTTCCCCACGAGAAGGGTTCGGTTTGACTCCTTCGTCAAGGACAGCAGGTCCAATTCTAAATTATATCGGACCTATTATAAAATTCTATTCAAGCATAAGTATGGCCAATTGGCGCCCCCTAAGGTATCCTCTAACCAGTCTATCCCAGAAGATGAGCCTTCGATTGGTAACCCTCCTAGTAACTCTGAGTCTGAGCCAATTGTCCCTCGTGACAACTCTGAAGAGTCAGACCAGCCCAGCTTACCCAGTTTGTCAGCATCCTCCCCGCAAATCCTATCCTCTTCCTCACAGGAAGCAAATCTTCAAGAGCCTCCTCGTCCGATTGTAGCTAGTCAATTCCCCTCACCGAAACCACAACGTTTAATTAGAACGCGGCGTCCACTGCAAATTATAATAACTACCCCTGACCCTGCAACTCCTCCTACTACCATACCTACTGCGGAAGACATTCCCTCTGAAGGTTCAGCTCTACCTGTCAATCTCTCTCTAGTCAATCCTGTGTTGGCAACTTCGTTTAAACCAACAGTACTTCGCCTCAGCTCTGGAAAGGCTTCACCACCTATTCCGCACCCCCCTGACTTAGTCTTGTCCCGTCTTATGGAAAAAATGTTCGCCCTGGAGGAAGTATCTGAAGTCTCTCCCCTTACGCCAGAGGAGTTGAAGGCCGAAGAGTGCTTCTCTAAGTCTCACTCTCGACTCCCTGATGGTCGGTTTTCAGTAGCACTGCCATTAAAAACCAGTCCGTGTTGCCTCGGTGAATCTAGAAAGATTGCTTTAAAGCGTCTCGTACAAACTGAATCCCGTCATGCCAAGTCCCCACATCTCCGTGCTCCCTATGTGGAGTTTATGAAGGACTACTTAGATTCGAATCATATGGAACTGGCCCCTCCTCTCAAGTCAGGTCAAATTGCCTATTATATTCCTCATCATGCGGTACACCGTCCAGACGATCCCCCGGAAAAGATTCGTGTAGTATTTAACGCTTCCCAGAAGTCCTCTTCAGGCATCTCCCTCAATGAGCTCTTGCTTCCCGGACCCCGTTTACAGCTCGATATCTGGAAGGTCGTTACCAGATTTAGAGTGGACAAATGGGTCTTTACGGCCGACATTCGCCAAATGTTTAGACAGATACAACACCCCCCGGAAGATAGGGATTTATTACGCATACTGTGGCGATTTGATACGAGCCAACCACGTCAGCTCCTTACTTAGCATGTCGCGTACTCCAAGAATTAGCTATTACTTCCCAAAAGTCGTTTCCTCTAGCTTCTGAGATACTACGTGAACGCACCTATGTTGATGACGTTTCTGGGGGAGGTTGCACTCCCACTGAGGCACTCCAATCTCGAGATCAATTAATTAAACTATTGGGTCAAGCTCAAATTGAACTTCGAAAATGGGCATCAAATCATCCACAGTTACTGGATCAGATACCCCCTGAACACCTACTCCCAGCCATGTCTTCGGTCTGCCTAGAAAATGACGAAGAGTCTCAACTAAAAATTCTGGGACTTTGTTGGAACCCTTCTCAAGATTACTTTCATTTTCTGATTCGTTCTGTTCCTAGTGTTCAAACCAAAAGACAATTAGCCAGTCAGATCGCAAAAGTTTTTGACCCATTGGGATGGCTGATCCCTATAACCATTTTTGCTCGTGCAATATTTAGAATAGTCTGTCAAGCCTCCTTTGATTGGGACGATCCCCTGCCCTCATCAATTGTCCAGGAATGGGCTCAGTTCGCTGTTTCCTTGCCTGACCTGTCCAAAATTCACATACCCAGATTTTTGTCTCTACCCACTTCTAAAATGTATTTGGTGGGATTCGCTGACGCGTCCGAGCGAGCCTATGCGGCGGTGGTATATCTCGTGTCTCAGTCTGAGGACACGGTTATTAACCTGGTCATGTCCAAGGCCAGAATGGCCCCAATGAAACCGGTTACGCTTCCCCGTCTGGAGCTTTGTGCTGCCCACCTACTTGCTCTTACTATTGATAAGGTCAGATCACTCTTCCCTCAGATAACCACTCAAAACGTCCTAGCCTTTTCTGATTCTACCATTGCCCTGGCTTGGATCACAGCAACACCACCTCCGCATTGGAAGGTGTTCGTGGGCAATAGAGTAGCAGCCATCTTAGAAAAGGTACCCGCCTCGCAATGGTTCCACATCTCCTCCTCACAAAACCCCGCTGACTGTGCCTCACGTGGATTACGACCTCAAGAATTAGTGAGTCATCAGCTATGGTGGGAAGGTCCCTCTTGGCTGAAGTCAAACCACGAGTCATGGCCCCTTGGGCAAGTTGGTGCCGATTTGTCTGACCCTGTCGTGGGAGCAGAAATTCGCTCCCAGGCCTTTAATGTGTCAAATGCAATGTCCTGCCCTGAGGAATTAGAGACTAAATTTTCCAGTCTGTATACTCTGCAGAACGTAGTGGCCTGGTGCCTGCGATTCGCCCACAATACTAGAAATCCAGTACGTCGTATGTCAGGTCCATTGAATGTAAAGGAACGTATCGAAGCCCTGCGAGTCCTAATAGTCCGAGCCCAACAGCACTCGCTTTCCGAGGAAATTGAGGATGCTCAGTCCCCCAGACCTAGATTACGCCTCGTCAAAACCTTAGGCCTATTTCTGCACACTGATGGAGTGCTGCGAGTTGGAGGGAGACTCAGACTGGCCGACGTCCCCGAATCTCAAAAGCACCCTGCCTTGTTGCCTTCGCAACACCCCTTCACCGCCTTGGTCATACAAGATGCCCACATATCCAACCTCCACGTAGGCCCCACTGCCACTCATGCGTTTTTGAGAAGTCGATATTGGATTGTTAATGGTAAGAATGTTGTCCGCCGACAATTGGGTACCTGTAACAAGTGTTTCAGTGTCAAGCCAACACCCTTTAACCCCCTCATGGGTCAACTGCCAGAAGGAAGAGCCAGCGCTTCATCACCCTTCACCACCACTGGCATAGACTACGCAGGCCCCTTCAACGTGAAAATTGCTTCATTGCGTTCAGCCAAGGTCCTCCAGTCTTATCTCGCCATTTTCGTCTGTTTTTCCACCAAGGCCATACACCTGGAACTAGTCACGGACCTCACAACACAAGCATTCTTAGCTGCCCTAAACCGTTTCGTTGCCAGGAGGGGTGTGCCGAGTCACATTTGGTCGGATAACGGCACTAACTTCGTCGGAGCCAAAAGAAGACTCAAGGAGGTATCTGCACTACTAAATGACGCCAAGTCTCAGGAGGCCATTCTGAGAGAATCCAATAAAAGAAGCATCGAGTGGCATTTCATCCCCCCTCGAGCACCACATTTTGGAGGTCTCTGGGAAGCTGCCGTTAAATCTACTAAAAGATTACTGAAGGTCACGTTAGGCACTCAAGAGCCCACCATGGAGTGTTTCCTCACAATCATTTGTCAAATTGAAGCCATATTAAATTCCAGACCTCTTACCGCTGTCTCGTCCTCGCCAGATGACCTGCAAGTCCTGACGCCAGGTCACTTTCTGATTATGCGGCCTATGACTGCACTACCTCCCGATGGCTCCTTAACTCCTCGCACTGCACTCAAATCGAAATGGGCAATGGCACAGCTCACTGTTGGACAGTTTTGGAAAAGATGGCACAAGGAGTACCTCCTCGAGCAGCAAGCCATGCTAAAATGGCATTCGCCTTCCTTCCCCGCGGCAGTGGGACAAATAGTCATGATCATGGACGACAACCTTCCTCCACTGCAGTGGTCCATGGGCCGAATAGTCAAGCTTCATCATGGCCGGGACAATGTGGCCAGGGTGGCCGAGGTCAAGACAACTTCAGGACTGATCAGCCGGCCTGTCCGGAAGCTTTGCCCCCTGCCAACTCAGTAAGTGGATCTCTGCGAGTACACTGCGGGGGAGGATGTTTGGTTCCCCAAGAGTGGCGGCCCCCCAGACTTGTTTTTTCCCTGAGTCAGTTGGCGGAATTGGGTGAGCACAAGGAGAGAGGGGAGGCGCTGGTAGGATGTCAAGTCAAGCGTCACTGTGAGGAGTAATGTCGGCCATGTTAGCTTCAGCTTTTTCATGTTGTGATTATTAACTAAAAACTTTGGTTTGTGTTTACCAGGTTATAATAAAAACTGTGTCTTAGTTTATGATTTAATGAGCTCAAACTTTTGGACCTTAAGGATAGAAACTCACATAAGTACAATAATCATTACATTAATTTCCCCACTGATATACGTATATTGTCTTGGACAAATAACTATTCTAATTAATTCCCCCGTTATATTGTGCTTTGTACAAACAATTAGTCTAAGTAATTCCCTGTTATATTGTGCCCTGTACATTAATTATTGCAATTAAGTCTTCCCTGTTATATTGTGCCCTGTACAACAATTATTGCAATTAAGTCTTCCCTGTTATATTGTGCCCTGTACATTAATTATTGCAATTAAGTCCTCCCTGTTATCTTGTGCCCTGCACAGTAATTACTACGATTAAGCCTTCCCTGATATATTGTCGTGTACAATTAATTAGTCTTATTAACTTCCCCGTTGTATATTGCAATAATTATTACGATCACGTCTCCCCTGATATATATTGTGTTGTACCAATACTTATTCATTAAGAGTAGTGCGTACTCCGCACCAAAGTGTTACTAGAGCCATATTACTGGTGGCGTTCAGATTTATTATTATTTCACCTGTTGTAAATATATATATTTGTCTGTATCTCCTCGGAGACTTGTTAATTGTGAATAAAGTTTATGGTGAATTTGTAAAGTGTTCTGAAGACTGGTGGCGTCCCCCACTTTTCCAGCCTTAATTTTAATTGCGTCTCTTTCCAACCCCCTTCCCTTTGAATATTTTTCAACTTCATTAATATTTAAGTAATTCTACTGCATTAATTTTCATTAATAAGTTATTTTTTAGAATTTATTAGATATCACAGACCCTTATGCTGGCCATTTTCGTCTACAAAATATATGTTCAAGTAGCACTGTAGATTGACTGTAATATCTAGTTATTTATAATAATCAAACTATTAATTACAGGTTAAAAAAAAAACGTTATAAAAAATAAAATAAAAATATGAGGCTAAAAAATTCAAAACCTTGTTTAAAAAAATGCTTACACCAACTTACATCAATGATTTTGTTTATTTTATTTATTTATTTTTATTTCTTAAATAAAAATCGTCGGTTTAAGTTCATTCTTCGATTAAAGTAATTGTTATTGTATGAAGTAGTCAAACGTTTATAATAATAAGTAATAATTATCTGGCTTTATCGCAAATAATATAGTTTTCTTCAATTACATTCTCCATCTAGGTGTTCTTCCCACAATGTTGTATATATGCAATATAAAGTAAATAAGATATGCATATATTTAGGACAGCTAATTATTCCAGTATTTTACTATAAGTAAAATTAGGGGGACTAAATTAAATTACAATAGAGAAATGAATAATTATTGTTTAATAATCTACTTGTTATTAACTGTGTGTTAATTGTGCTCACGAATATTTCGGTAAGACGAATTCAAGACAGTAGCCTACTCTAACTTTATCTTTACTTTAACATGCATGTACGTATATGTGATTTATCATAATTATAACAAAAAAATAATATAAATGAAGTGGCCAGCATAAGGGTCTGTGATATCTAATAAATTCTAAAAAATAACTTATTAATGAAAATTAATGCAGTAGAATTACTTAAATATTAATGAAGTATTAATGAAATGTTGGGTACTCGCTGATTTGTGTACCTTTTGGCGTTTAATCAACCCTTATACTTAACATTTTAAACTGTAAGTTTTTGTTAAGGAGATTTTTGTACCTTTTGGATAGATTTTCCTTTTTGTCTATTTTACAAAGTTACATATCTGCTTTACAGATTTTTTTAAAATTTGGAATAGGCAATTCTATCATTATAACCTGATAAGGTGTTAAGTCGGAACCGTAACTACCACTGGAGAGATCTTTTTAAAAAATGATTGTAGTTGCGGCTCCCAAACCATCCTCAATAACAATTTTTTTTAGAAAGCGTTTTGAATAACATAGGAAGGTATTTGTACGTAAATAGCAAAATTAAACTGCGATTTCAGTACTTCCTTTTAAGAGGAGTAAGAAAAATAAACTAGGATTGCAGTACTTCTCCCTAAAAGGCAAAGAGGCAAAGATTTTTTAATCGAACAATTCATTGATTTAAATCGGTTAACTCATTGATAATTTAAACGATTGCAGTACTTCCTCTTAGTAGGAGCAAGAGAATCAGCAACGTAGAGGAGCTTTAACCACTTATTCGAGCTGAATTTTATCAAAATCGGACTAAGCGTTATAGAAATATTGGTAATAATAGTTTTAGAAAGGGCCTTATTTGGGTGGGGCAAACTCCCCTCCATATGAGGCGCGGTGCCAAGACTTTTAAAGTGCAAATCTGTATAAAATTTCGATTCGAATGACACTTCATTCATAAAAATCGGTTCACGTTGCTATACTTCCCCTTAACAAGTGTAAGAGCTGATCGCCGCTTTAATGTTACGTAGGGGAGCCCTAACCCTATCATCCTACCAAATTTTATCAAAATCGGGCCAAGATTTACAGAGTAATTAGTAATAATAATTTTTGAAGCGGCCTTACATAAAGGGGGGGCTAACTCCTCTCCCATTCGATGTACAGCGTCGGGACCCCCAAAAGGCACATCTACATAAAATATTGAATCGAATGACACCTCATTCATGAAAATCGGTTCACGCGTTTAGGCGCTACGTTGTTTACAAAAAAGGTAACAACAACAACAACAACAAGAACAAGAACATTTTTTGAAAAAGCCGTTTTTGCTCATTTTCGTCAACTTTTTTCTCAAAAACTATTAGATCTGGGTGGTTGCAAAAAAATTACAGTTATAAAGGAGGGTTTGGAGTAAGATTTAAAGAAAATTTGGGAATTTTATATTTTATAGAAAAAGAGAAAAAAATTGTCAAAGTTGGGTGTTTTTCAACGTTACGCTTTTTCGTGCAGTTTTTGATGGTCAACCCTTATACAACTGTCCTACCGGACAGTTTTAATTTTTAATAATAATAAACATTTTTGAACAAACCTGTTGTAAAAATAAAGTCGTATGTTTTCTTTTTAAATTTTAAACATTTTTTTGTGTTTAATTGTTCATTCATGAAAATCAGATCATCCATCGATAATTTAAAACGATTGCAATACTTTCCCTTAGTGGAGAAAGAGCAGAATGGCACTTCAATATAATTTAACCCCTGTTCCCTCGCCAATTTTATCAAATTTGGGCTAAGATTTTCAGAGTTAATAATGATAATTTTAGAGTGGGTTAACTTAGGTGAGGCAAACTCCCCTCCTTGACTATCTCCTTATCATTTTCCAAAATATTCCAAACCATTAAAAGTCTATTCTGTAAAGTTGCTATTCTGGTTTACAGGTTTTTTCAACATATGGGATAGGCAATATTTTTATACATTGTACTTTAATACTTCATACCAAGTTAGTGGAAGGTAGATGTAGCATTATCAAATCAGTGAGTAGAAGATAAAGACTAGAGAAAAGTTAGGGGGGAATGTTGCCAAGTTGGCAGGAAGAAAATGCAGACTGAGAATAGTTATGGAGGATTAGTGAACAACTAGTCGGAAGATGTAGAATGAAAATAAAAACATGTTACGAGTTATGGGGGAGTGGTAACAAGTGGTTGGTGGTAAGAAGATGGATATTGAGAGAAATGTTATGGGATGAAATGATGAATGATGAATACATCCCATGAAGGGGTATTAAATAATAGAAAGTAATGCAGTAAAAGTTGAAACCTTCTTTCTGCCGAATTTAATCAAAATCGGGCGATGAATATTGATTAATTGATGAATATTGAATATTGATTAATTGATGAATATTGAATATTGATTAATTGATGAATATTGAATATTGATTAATTGATGAATATTGAATATTGAATATTGATTAATTGATGAATATTGAATATTGATTAATTGATGAATATTGAATATTGATTAATTGATGAATATTGAATATTGATTAATTGATGAATATTGAATATTGATTAATTGATGAATATTGAATATTGATTAATTGATGAATATTGAATATTGATTAATTGATGAATATTGAATATTGATTAATTGATGAATATTGAATATTGATTAATTGATGAATATTGAATATTGATTAATTGATGAATATTGAATATTGATTAATTGATGAATATTGAATATTGATTAATTGATGAATATTGAATATTGATTAATTGATGAATATTGAATATTGATTAATTGATGAATATTGAATATTGATTAATTGATGAATATTGAATATTGATTAATTGATGAATATTGAATATTGATTAATTGATGAATATTGAATATTGATTAATTGATGAATATTGAATATTGATTAATTGATGAATATTGAATATTGATTAATTGATGAATATTGAATATTGATTAATTGATGAATATTGAATATTGATTAATTGATGAATATTGAATATTGATTAATTGATGAATATTGAATATTGATTAATTGATGAATATTGAATATTGATTAATTGATGAATATTGAACATTAAGATCCACAAAAGCTAACTTATATCCACATAAAATTTCGATTTGTAATGTCAATTCATTCATGTAAATTGATCGGTTCACTCGTCAATAATTTTAACGATTGCAGCGCTTCCTCTTATTGGGTGTAAGAGCATGATGGCGCTTTAAAGTCAAGTAGGGAAGCTTTAACAATTTCTTCGTGTTTAATTTTATCAAAATCGGACTAAGCGTTAAAGAAATATTAGTAAAAATAGTATTCCCTCTCTACCCCTTTCTCCGCTCCTGAAGTGGCACAACGTCGAGACTTCTATAATGCAAATCTGTACACGATATAGGATTCGAATGACGCTTTATTCATGAAAATTAGTTCATGCGTCGATCATTTGAAACGATTGCCATACGTCCCCCTAATAAGGGTAAGAGCAGAACGTCGTTTAAATGTTACGTAGGAGAGCCCTAAATCTATCATCCTGCCAAATTTTATCAAAATCGGGTTAACATTTACAGTGTTATTAGTAATAATAATTTTGAGAAGGGGCCTCACTTATATGGGGCTAACTCCTCCCCCATCTGACGTATAGCGTCGAGACCCCCAAAAGGCACATCTACATAAAATTCCGAATCGTATGACTCCTCATTCTCAAAAATCGGTCGGCGCGTTTAAGCGCTACGTTGTTTACAAAAAAGGTAACAACAACAACAAGAAGAAGAACAAGAAGAACAAGAACAAGAACATTTTCTGAAAAAGCTGTTTTTGCTCATTTTCGGCAACATTTTTCTCAAAATCTACTAAATCTGGGTTGTTGCAAAAAATTACAGTCATAAAGGAGGGTTTGCCCTACATTTTAAAGAAAATTTGGGAATTTTATCTTTTATAGAAAAAGAGAAAAAAATTGTCAAAGTTGGGTGTTTTTTAACGTTACGCTATTTCGTGCAGTTTTTGACGTTCAACCCTTATACAGCTGTCCTACCGGACAGTTTTAATAAAATCAGAAAAAATAAAAATAAAAAATATAATATAAAATGAGTAAAATAAGCACTTAAACGGCAAATTAGAAGTGAAAAGAAAGAAATGTTTATAAACAGTCTGATATTAAAAGTATTATTTGAAAAATAAACAATATTACTTCTTCTTAAAGATAAATAATACCAGTGTTTGTACGAAGCAGGTGTGGGTAGCGAATGTAAGATAGCTTCTCCCTCCACATCAGTTCACTATCAAATCCTCAGATTTAATAAGTTTTAAAATAATCTAAAACTCTCAAACCAGTCGATAGTTTTTTCTGAAATTTTACCACAACCACAGACACACATTAAAGAAAACACTGGCAAAAAATTATTTTTCTACGTTAACTTTAAACCACTTTTTTAACGAAAAAACACGCAGCGATGTTATCACTACTGAAGCAAACAGTGAACTCCAGTTTACTCAATAGAAAATATTACAAATAAATTTCCGGATAGTAAAATATTGTTGTGTGGGGATTTTAACTGCCGAGTTGGAAGCCTTATCGGATGACTTATTTGAAAATTGCGCGCTGTATGGTTCAAGAGTAGTCTCGGATAGAGTTATCAATAGGCGAGGTAAACTTCTTGTAGAAACGCTGGAATCTCTAGGATTTTTTCTGTGTAATGGAAGATCTGTTTCGGATAGTCCTGCGAAATACACTTACATATCGAGTGTGGGTAAGAGCACTATTGACTTAATTTGGGTTAATGAAGCTTTCTTCAGTTATTTTAATGATTTTTCTGTAGCAATTCTTTCTGATCTTTTGGATCATATGTTATGTAGGGTTTTTTTGGAACTACCTGAATATTCTGTAGAAAAGTTCACTTATAATGAAGATAATATTAAAACTGTCCGGTAGGACAGTTGTATAAGGGTTGATCATCAAAAACTGCACGTAAAAGCGTAACGTTGAAAAACACCCAACTTTGACAATTTTTTTCTCTTTTTCTATAAAAGATAAAATTCCCAAATTTTCTTTAAAATAAAGGGCAAACCCTCCTTTATGACTGTAATTTTTTTGCAACAACCCAGATCTAATAGGTTTCGAGAAAAAAGTTGCCGAAAATGAGCAAAAACGGCTTTTTCAAAAAATGTTCTTGTTCTTGTTCTTGTTCTTGTTCTTCTTCTTCTTCTTCTTGTTGTTGTTGTTACCTTTTTTGTAAACAACGTAGCGCCTAAACGCGCGAACTGATTTTCATGAATGAGGTTTCATTCGATTCGGAATTTTATGTAGATGTGCCTTTTGGGGGTCTTGGCGCTGTACATCGAATGGGAGAGGAGTTAGCCCCCTTTATGTAAGGGCCCCTCTAAAATTATTATTACTAATTACTCTGTAAATCTTGGCCCGATTTTGATAAAATTTGGGAGGGTGAAAGGGTTCGGGCTCCCCTACGTACCACTAAAGCGACGTTCTGCTCTTACACCTACTAAGGGGAAGTTTTGCAATCGTTTTAATCGGTCGTCGCTATAGAACCGCTTTTCGTGAATGAAGTGTCATTATTTTCCAAATTTTATGTAGATTTAAATTTTAGAGGGCATCTTTGGAAGGGGAGTTCGCCCCACGCGCGTAAGGGCCACTGTAAAACTATTATTACTAATAACTCTGAAAATTTGAGCCAGATTTTGATAAAATTTAGCATGTAGGGGTAGTTGAAGCTTTCCTACGTGACATTAAAGTGCCATCACGCTCTAACATCTACTAAAGGGAAGTATTGCAAACGTTACAAATCATCAACGCGTGAATTGATTTTCATGAATAGAGCGCCATTAGAATGAGAATTAATGTAGTAATGACTTTTGAGGGTCTCGACACATTATATACTTTCTGTGGGAACTTTTCTTACGTAAATAATACCGCCTCAAACTAATATATTATTATTAATCATTTTAATAACACTGTGAATTTTCACCCGTTTTTGATTAAATTTCGCAAGAAGAAGAATTTAGAGTGCGTGACACTTAAGTGCCTTCTGATCTCACACCTACAAAGGGGATGTATTGCAATCATGCCGTTATTGCAGTTTAAATTTTAGGCAGAAGAACTTTAATTGTAGATAACTTTTCTTTCCCTCTTTGGAAGAGGTTATTGCGATCACAGCTCTACTTCTCTTAAATCCCTCAGAGGAAGCAATGTAATCACAATTTATCTCACCGCTCTTACTAGAAGGTAATGTAATCACAATTTTCTTTTTACTGTACCTCTTCATGGGATGTGAAATCATTCATCATTTCATCCCATAACATTTCTCTCAATATCCATTTTCTTACCTCCAATTTGTTACCATTCCCACATAACTTATAACATTTTTTTATTTTCATTCTACACCTTCCGGCTAGTTGTTCACTAATCCCCCATAACTTTTCCCAGTCTGCATTTTCTTCATAACAACTTGGCAATATTCCTCCCTAACTTTTCTTTAGTCTTTATCTTCTACTCACTAATTTGATACTAATTTGATTTGAGATACCTTCCACTAACTTGGTATAATAATAATATAAAGTATTAAAGTACAGTGCATAAAACTATTGCTTATCCCAAATGTTGACAAAACCTGTAAACCAGAATAGAAACTTTACAGAATAGACTTTTAATGGTTTAGAATATTTTGGAAAATGATAAGAAGATAGTCAAGGAGGGGAGTTTGCCTCACCTAAGTTAAGCCACTCTAAAATTATCATTATTAACTCGGTAAACCTTGGCCCGAATTTGATAAAATTTGCGAGTGCCATCTTGCTCTTACTCTACTAAGGGAAAGTATTGCAATCGTTTCAAATTATCGATGGGTGATCTGATTTTCATGAATGAACAATTAAACACAAAAGAATGTTTAAAATTAAAAAATAAACATACAACGACTTTATTATTACAGGTTTGTTCAAAAATCTTTATTAATTATTATAAATATTACACCATTGTTTGAAAAAGCACGCAGACACACCGTATTATTTATTTTGCATTGTAACCTTCTGTGTATCTAAACATTGTTACCTGCTATCTACATCAACTAGCGCGCCCCACTGTGAAAACTTCTAAAATTTTAAAAAGAACAACGATATGTCTATACTGATAATATATTTACAACTAATTCCTAACTTAATAAAATATATTTTACTATACTTTATTATTTTGTCTGAGGTTGTGAACAAAAAAATAGTGTTTTACTTAATAAAGGTTATAATAGTGTGATTCCCCTCTCCTTTATGGTTTGTACACACTGTAAAATAGAAGTAAAGATAAAACCTAACCTAAATTAAACGTCTTTTAACAATTGTTGAAATAAGTGCTAGCAATTTTTGCGATATTATTATTTATTAAGCAACTTTGTTGAAGACTTCATATTCATACATTCTTCTTAATTTTGTAAGTAGATATTTTGTTATTTCTTAGTTTCATATAATTTACTTCAAAAAGTAGCTGAATATTCAAAGTTCGTGAGAAGCTTGTTTTAGTAAGATTGAGTGCACCTTAATTGCTGATGTCTCGTCAAAAACTAAGCCTAGTTCTGATTAATTGTTAAATTTCAGTTTCTTATTTCGACAAGTTATTATTATATTGCTTAGATTGTTTTAGTTGCTTGATCAAAAGAATAAAGTAATTACCTGCCTGATGTAGTTTTTAGATGTGGATCCCCTAATTTATTTATTTATTTCTATCTGTTTTTCGGAGTGTGTCACCTTTGTTTGATCTACTTGCAACATTTTTTTTGCCTGCTTCTGGTGAGGAAAATATTCCAATCGCCCAAATTAGTTCAAGTCGATAATAAACTTGTTACCGAAAGTGTCAACCACTTTACTAAGTAGTTTTTCACTTTCACGATTACTAGAGCTTAGTTTTATACTTCAATAAATAGGTTTTATTTGAAACATTTTGTCAAAGTGCTTTATTATATTTAGTGTGAAATACGATTACATGAGTCCTAAACTTCCAAGATTGAAGATACTTCCACAGTCTTTTTTCAACTCTCGGTCATTGAAAATTCATTTTCGTTTGAGTTCAGGTTTTTTATTTACATAATTTTAATTTTCCTTTTGTTTTTTTTTTTATTTGTGTAAGTTGCAAATCTGATATATTCCATAAATCATATTCAGCTTGGATAACTAAAAATTTTTTTCCTCCATTACTGTTTGTAGTTATGGTCAACTATTGTTCTGGCGGTCCATTTTTTTTTTTTTTCTATACTAAAATATTCCCAATCGGATACATTACTTTTTGAAGTTCTATTGCAACAAACCAAAATCACTTCTTTTTACAAAGTTAAAAAATAATTTTTGTTTTTGTTTTCAGAATCTAAGAAAAAATATACGTTAAGTATTTATCTTCTATATTAATTATTTACTTATGTTTATATTTTTACAAAAATGCCTTCTAAATATCGAAAAAGAAAGCAAATAATTAAAAATTTAGTAACGGGCATTAGACAGACAATTGACAGCACTGCTGAGCTCGAGAACTACACTACTGTGACTCCCGCCGCCACTAAGCAACAACGGTACTACGTTAAAAATCGCGAGGGAATAGTAAGAAAACAGCAACAATATAATTTTAGACAAAAAGAAAAAATCCAAGAGAACCAGAAAGAGTACAATTTAGAACATAAAGAACACATTAAAGAGAAACAGAAAGAGTACAATTTAGAACATAAACAAAAAATCCAAGAGAAACAGAAAGAGTACGATTTATTTCATAGAGAGGAAATAAACAAAAAACAGAGAGAGTACGATTTATCTCATAAAGAGGAAATAAACAAAAAACAGAGAGAGTACGATTTATGTCATAAAGAGGAAATAAACAAAAAACAGAGAGAGTACGATTTATCTCATAAAGAGGAAATAAACAAAAAACAGAGAGAGTACGATTTATGCCATAAAGAGGAAATAAACAAAAAACAGAGAGAGTACGATTTATCTCATAAAGAGAAAGTAAAGAAAAAACAGAGAAAGTATAATTTATCTCATAAAGAGGAGATACAGAAAAAACAAAGAGAGTACGATTTATCTCATAAAGAGAAAGTAAAGAAAAAACAGAGAGAGTATAATTTATCTCATAAAGAGGAGATACAGAAGAAACAGAGAGAATATGACACAGCTCATTCAGAACAAAAAAGAAAGAAGCAAAGAGTATACAATGTTGTCCATAAAGTTGGCATAGCAAGGAAGCAGAAACAAAAAGACAGAATAAACAGTGAAAAGAAAACTGAAACACAAAGAAAGTACAATGAAAAGAAAAGAAACAAAGTCAGCAGTAGACAAAAACGTTATGATGGAAGAAATCGAGCTGTTATCAACTTAAAAAGAAATATCCGGTACTTTTTGACTCGACAAAACGTAAATAAGCCCTCGGTGTCATTCGCTAATTTATTGAAAAAACGGATACAGACACGAAAAAAGATAAATAGGTTTCAAGGTGAATGCGCGTTAATAAACAGATTATGTGCAAATTTAAAGCTAAATAGTAAAGTTAATAAACATTATATTGTCAAAAATAAAACTAAACGCACAGTGTTTTATTACCTGATAAAACATTCTAATCATTTAGTCGGAATCGCTCGATCATTCTTAAGATTTCTAAACAATAAATTAAAAGCCGTTGTTGATGAGGCCGTTAATAAGTTCGAAATCAATAAAATTAAAACTCTAACTCCTAAAAATATCGTGAAAGTATTCGGAGGTAAACAGAAACACACTGCCCATTCTGAACCTTATTTCTTCGAAAGCTCTTATAGCGCGATTCCTCCCGGTCATACATTACTTGCTAATAGTCAGCACGTTTTCGTGAACGCACACAATTTAAAAAAGTACATTACTAAAGGTAATAATATTGTAGAATGGCCTTGCGGTATCACGTGTAAATTTTCAAAACAATGTATGAGCACTATTTTAAATAAATTAGTTGAATTTGTTCAGGGCGGTATAAATACTGTGTCAATCAAAAAGCTTGCAAACACATGTCGGTACAGACATCACAATAAAAAAGGTCACACCATACACTGCGCTTCACACAACAGTATATTCAAATGCAGTACACTTCTACAACTTCTTTCAGAATTGTCGGTACATTACACCGCGTTTAGGAACATAAAAAGACAGATTTACATCATACGTAATCTATTTTTCAAAATTAATCGTGTAAGTACAAGAATTAATAAAGCAAATAATGTCGACTCTATTTTACGGTCCGTTAAAGATTTAAAAAAGTTTCTCGGAACACTTAAAATCGACACCAATAAATTTAAGAAGTACGTACCATCTACTAGTTGCGACACCAATGAAATAAATATTCTTCATAAATATAAAAAAAACCTATCTTCCTTAAAACGTACAGTCTGTTCTTTTCCGGAGAATTTTTGCGCGTGTTGCAATGTGTTAACTTATGACGAGGATTTAAAAGATTTCGTAAATTTTAAGAAAAACAATAACAAATCATGGCAATCTATAATTCTTAATATTAATAAAAACTATGATAATATTCGCCGACGCGGTCTTAAAATTTGTACATACTGTGCACGAAAATTGAATCAAAATTGTATTCCCGGACGCGCCGCGTATAACTGTTTAGAAGTAGATACCGTGCCAGAAGAAGTTGGTAAGCTGAATATTTTCGAAACAATGCTGACCCAATTAGTTAAATCGTTCCAATGTGTAATTCGTCTCCAACCGAAAAAAGGGAAAATTGCGGTCAGTGAAAAACTTAAAGGGTTAAAGGGTCGCGTCACTTATTTACCCCTCCCTTTGCAGAAAAACGTGGACCTACTTCCGAATGAATTGCCCCAAAATCATGAAGTGGTTGTACTGGTTAATGGCGTACCTACTCAAAACCGAGTCATATGGCGAGATTTAGTGAGCGCGAATAAAATTTACAAAGCGATTGCTGCTTTAAAAGAAATTAACCCGTTGTACGCGAACGTAAATCTAAATGTAAAATTATTACCGAATATTAACGAAAATATAGGTAACAAATATACTTTTAAGGATGTATCCGGGGCATCCATAAAAAAAGTAGATAGTGCAACTTTTTATAAAACCGGATTTTATACTTTTCACTCCCTTCATCCGATAAATATGAGCGCGGTTGAATCGAGCGAAATCGAATCGTATCAAATGCAGCTAATGAAGGGAGAGTATGTGTCGGTTTTTGATAAAAATTTAGATTATTTAACATTTCCGCATCTATTTCCTAAAGGCAGGTTCGGAAAATTTGACATAAATAGAAATATTCCTCTGTCGGACGCTGAGTATCGTAAAACGCGAATATTGAATAAAGACGGGCGATTTCGGCGGGATCCTTGTTATTTATTTCATTTGTTAAATGACAGTGAATTTAAATACCTTGGCGGGGCCATTGCCCACTTGTTAAACGTTCGCGCGTACAAACCGTACACGGTCAATGATATTTTAACTAAAGTTACCGTAAACGATGAACAGTTGGAACAACATTTAATCAATTTATTTAGTTCGTTACGGGGTACTAAGGAGTATTGGCAACGTCGTCGCCAAGAACTCAATGCCATGACACGCGATTTTGGGGCGCCGACTTTTTTTGTAACTTTGTCATGTGCAGAATATGATCATTCCGAGTTATTGCAATACATTGTCAAAATTAATAAAGATGTTCCTAACGTGGAGAAAATGTCCGCCGGGGAGTTATGTGCGTTAGATCCGACTAGCGTATGCAGATATTATCACCGTCTCATCCGAAATATGTTCAAGTTCCTAATTAACGATAAAATAAACCCGGTATTAGGTTTCGTAGAGCACTATTTTTGGCGCGTAGAATATCAAGAAAGGGGAGCGCCGCATTACCACATGTTATTGTGGATTCGGGATAGTCCGGAAATTAATAACGTCTCCTTAAAAAACGTTGCCGATTTTATTAATACATACATTTGTGCTCGGTTGCCGGATCCTTTAGAGTCACCTGTCTTACACTCGTATGTTCGGAAATATCAAATGCATAAGTGCAACTCATACTGTCAACGTAAATATCGCGTTAAACAAAAAATTTATACCAGATGTCGGTTTGGATTTCCGCGTAAAGTTACTGACGAATTAATAATTAATGACATAATTTCTACAATCGCGTCTAGAGTTAAAGGTTTCGGTCCGAAACGTGTTTATGACTTGCCTAGACAGAGAAGTGAGGTTCGCGTTAATGACTACAACCCTGTCCTTCTATTAGCTTCCGGCGGGTTTAACGTTGACGTGCAATTTGTTAAAGACGGTGATTTGAGATTAGTCATTTACGTAACTAGTTATATATCTAAAAATGAAAAAACGGAATTAGAAGATTTGTGGGCTGATATATGTAAAGAATCGAATAAAAAAGCGTTGTGGAGTTTAGGCTTAAAAAAATTAACGCATCGGCAGATCGGGTTATACGAAACAGTGGATCGGTTACTCGGGCATCATTTGTACGGTAAATCGGAAGATATGAGATATATCAGCACCACGTTTCGCGAGAATAGAAAACTATGTTTAAAACCGTATAATGAACTAAAAAATATGCCGGCTAATTCCACGGATATATATTTGAAGTCATGGCTGAACGACTATTATCCGAATCGACCCGACAATCTAGAAACATTAAACTTGTACGATTTCTGTCGTTATCACGATCTTTCCCGCGATCAATTAGAAGCCGAAAACCGAATAAAATTAAAAAATAATGTTATTTTAAGAAAGCGCGGTAAACCTTACGTGATTCAACACCCCATTTACAAAACGTTAAATACAGAACAAGACCGCAATAAGTATTATCATTCCCTTTTACTTCTTTTTAAACCGTGGCGAAATGAATCGGATATTTTAAAAGGTTTTCGGACGTACCAAGAAGCGTTTGACCATTATTCCGCGGAATTAAAAGAGGCCATGACTTACCACGATAAATTAATTATGATTGAAGAAGGAATCAAAGAACTTCAGAGTAAAATTGCGGAATTCAAAGAAGAGAATTTCATTAATTTAGAAGAGGATAATATTATCCGAGAAGTGCAGGATGCAGACGTGGCGATGTTGGAAGTTTGCGCGGCGATGTATACTAACATTGATGATCGCGATAGTAAATTTAATTTAAACGAAGATCAGAGCCGGATTTTTAATAAAATATCTAAAACACTTATCGACCAAAGTCAAAAAAAATGCAATAGTCAAATAAAATTATTCGTATCTGGTGTGGGCGGTACGGGTAAATCGTATCTCTTAAAAGCGTTAAAAGTTTGGATTAATAATACATTTCCGCCTAAGAAAGACACTGTTTCAGTGGCTATAACGGCTCCGACCGGCCTGGCTGCATATAATGTAAATGGCGTCACCATTTACCGGCTTTTATCGCTCCCGGTAGAGCACCAGCAAACCGCCGAATATAATAAATTAAACGTCGAAAGCTGTCGGGCGATTAGGCACGTTCTTCAAGACATGAAATTGTTGATAATAGATGAAATTAGTTTAGTTTCGAGTCTCGTTTTCGCTTATATTCATCTTCGGTTAACGGAAATTGCCAAAAATAATGAACCATTCGGAAATTTTAATATTTTACTTTTCGGTGATTTGTTACAATTGCAGCCAGTTAAAGGTAATCAAGTTTTTAAAAAATTAACTCGCATCGAATGCAAATCCAAACTCGGGTCTATCGGTTCTGCTGATCTTTGGTCGATGTTCGACTACGACGAATTAAAAATTAACGTGAGACAGAAAAATGATAAAAGCGGTTTCGTAAACACTTTACTCAATATTCGGTCAGGTAATATCTGCGCAGAAGACATCGCACTATTAAACTCGCGTGTTTTGCCAAAAAATGATTTAAATAATGTAATTGAAAATTATAAAGAATTACTCGATTCCGGTAAAAATCCGTTATGTCTCTTCGCGACTAAAGCTCAGTGCACAACTTTTAATAAACTTTATTCAGATAAATTTGCGAAAGAAATAGTCACAATAGATAGCATCGATGAAATTGATTATAATTTTAAACTCTCGAATAAAAAAATAAAAGATTTGAACGTTTTAATTAATAAAATTTCGGAAGACGTCTCTCGTACGGCTAATTTATCTAAAACAATAAATTTATTTGTTGGCGCGAAAATAATGGTTAAACGAAATATCGATATTGCTAACGGAATTGTAAACGGAACAATCGGTACAGTTGAACGGTTTGTTTATAAAGGAAACGTGGTAGATACTTTAATAATTCTCGTGAATAACAAGCCCTTTTCTTTAGAAAGGGTTAAAGCGCGATTTCTGTTGTTAAAAAATATTTACGTGCATAGGAAACAATTTCCGGTGACTCTTTCGTACGCGGTAACCATCCACAAATCTCAAGGCTTAACCTTGGATTGTTTATTCACGAGTTTAGGTAAAGAAGTGTTTGCACCGGGTATGCACTATGTAGCTCTCTCGCGGGTCACTAATTTAACCGGTTTGTATTTAATTGATTTCGATTCGTCAAAAATAAAAGTAGATACGGACGCGATAAGTGAATACCGTCGTTTAAATAAAATGATCCAATCACCACGTTTGCAAACTGCGAATAATAATATTCGCGTTTCCCCCACCATCAATTTAACAAAAGAAGAATCCCTTCTCCAATCAAATGTTAATCGCGAACTTTGTTCTAAAACGGAAATATTTGGCTTACCGAATTCTGACGGCGTTTCGTGTTACGCGAATGTTGTGGCACAGTGTTTGATTAATATAAATTCCGTTAAATTTAACCTAACGAATAACCTCGTCAATAATATAAACTTAACTTTCCCGGATCCAAAAACTCGCGATAACTACCAAAAAGTGAGTGTAACTTGCGAATTATTTAATATTTTAAAATCCGGAATAACTCGTGGAACCAAAAAATCTAACACCAAAAGACTCCGCGAATTAATTGCTCACGGTAGCGACATAAACTTCAACGCTAATATTCAGCAAGACGCGCAAGAATTTCTATCGTTCGTAATAAATGCTTTAAAAACAGAAAATTACATTCCGAGCAAGTTATTTGATTGCACAGTTAAATTCGTTAGAAAATGTTTCAATTGCAATCATTATTGGGATGACGTTCCCATTAATCCTGAAGTAATGTACTTCCTAGAATTCGGGGTTGTGCAAAATAACGAACCGGTTAGTTTTCTATCGTTATTCGACTATAAATTATCGGATATAACTTGTTCAGAATGCGGGGAAAATAATATTTATATTAAAAGTAAATTAAATTCGGTATCGGATTATCTAATAGTAATATTAAAGCGTTACCAAGGAAATCGTGTTTTAAATGAAATTCACTCTTTCGATGAAAATAATGTTAAAATTGACGGCTTTAATTTCACACTGGCGTCCGTGATTTACCACTACGGTTCAGGCCTTAATTCCGGTCACTATGTTTGCGCGATAAAAAGTCAAAATAATTCGTGGACTTCGTTAAATGACGAAATTATAAATTATAATTTTAAATTCAATCCGGGATTAAAAGACGCGTACATTTTAATGCTAAAAACAATGTAAAAACAAAAATCGAAACCGATATATTTTTAATTTAAAATATTTCATTTCGGTCGTTAGAGAGCCAGCAGGTAACGGACATTAGGACTGACTGCATGTGATTTCTATTTAATGATAATATTAATTAATTTGTTTGTGCATGTTTCTCTTTTAAAAAAATATATGATTGAAATAGAATTTGTTTTTCGCAATGAATCTTTATTGTTGTCCCGATATATTTTTTATATTGACACGGTCAATACAATGAAAATATGTCATTTTAGTTTTAAATAAGATATGGGCCAATTTAGGCCTAAGCCTTACAGTGTTGTCTGTAACAAGAAATCGAAAAACACACTATATATTATTTTTCCATTGAACAAAGAAATTTATTTCATTGTAATTTACATATATATTTGCGATTAAAACAAATTCAATGTCATATTCTACAATATTTATTAGTTAATTTCTTTATTTTATTTAATTCCATGTTTTCAACAATTTTACTCAATAATTTATTTCTACTATTCATAAATTTTTGAAATTCCTTTGATGAATCTTTCACAGCTGAGTAATAAAAACGTTAAATTAACTAACTTCCAACTTCTTTACCTATTTTTTGAAATATTACGCTCGTAGTTTTTTTTAATGATGTAGAAAACTTTAAGATAACCAACTAAAATTAATTAAATTTGATGCAGTTCTAAGGATTGTAGACCTAATTCAGAGGAAGCAATATACATAATGTTAAATAAATCCTCCTCACTGTGAAAGGTTTGTTGTATATAATTATTTTATTACATCAATTGCAATGTTTTGTTATATTATGTGTGACTAAAACTAACTGACGGACTAAATCCGCCGAAGCCGGTCCCAAGCCCTGGTTGTAAAAGGATGAGGGGTCCGTTTCATTATGTTGCAGATATAAAGGCAAACTGTACGCAGAGAGATCATATTCAAAGATGTCTATGAAGTTTAAATATTGTTCGTCATAGGACTATGAAACTATAATTAAAACTGTCCAAAAGGTACAAAAATCTCTTTAACAAAAACTTACAGTTTAACATGTTAAGTATAAGGGTTGATTAAACGACAAAAGGTACACAAATCAGCGAGTACCCAACATTTCATTCCTATTACAGCTCGTAATAATTTGAGCAATTTAGAAAGTTTTTGAAAATATTTATGTTTTTTTTAAATTTCTTTCTAATTTTTCCCCATTTTTATAAAAGATTTCTCTTACTATTAGGTTTTCTGATAACATTCCCCTATGAACAGTGTCTTGTTCACATCCTTGCAGAAGATATTAGAAAAAGAATCCATTGTACTTTTGCAAAATTTGATATCATTTAAGTAAAATTTTACTGCATTAAATTTTCATTAATATTTTTTACATTTTATTTCACGTCTCAGACCCTTATGCTGGCCATTTTTGGTCAATAAAATATTTTTGCTCAGTGAAGAGTAGCACCCATTTAATTTAAATAGATTGTAGCAGGAGTTATTAAACGCTTAAAGCAAAGGTTTTTTATGAGACGCTATTCTATTAAACAATAGAAAAATTCATCACGTTTTTAAGAAAATTCACCATCACCAACATACATTGACAAATTCATTCTTATTATTACTTTGACATTAGATTCAAGTACAATTTAAGAACTTCTTTACATTGTCGTTTAAACTTCATCCTTTGATTAAACAGATAGGCCCAATACTTTGCCAAATGGTCAAATGTTAATTAAAAAATAAGAGTTAATTAATTATACATATTTATAATTATACAGTCAATTTATACAGCTTCCTTTACATCTTTCCTCATCTGATTATACACATGATTTTTTGTTTTTTTATTTGCTTTTTAGTGCAACAGTCTGCATAGGAAGTTGACCTTCAGAGTATTGGTTCTCCAAGCATTTCTGGCCAGAGCTTTTTTTCTCCATTACCTGATTTCCAGCTTTCTGAGGTACTCCAATTCCTCAGTCTACCTCCGCAGGCTTGTGACAACTTCCCCCCGCTACACGCGTATTATAGACTTACACTCTAACACCTACATGGACTAAGTAGTACATTACATCAAGTACCTCGCTACTGGTTTCTTCAGCAAGTGTGAATCAAGTCACAACCACCTATGTAGACTTATAGGGGACTATAGCATGGACACGGTGCACAGGCACAGGATAGTTAAGGACTCCCTGAAGTAAAACTTCCCTTAGAGGCTGAGGGTTTTTCATTGTTTTTCCCCTCAATACTTACTTTTATACTATATCCTGTAACAATTTATGTAATTAGCTGGAGGTTATAGTTATGGCACTCCTATGTACATAAGTAACATGTATATACCTTCAATTGTTAAATAAAGTTTATTCTATTCTATTCAGTCTAGCTCCTTCTAGGTCTGCCTACTTTCCGTCTACTCACCAGTCAGTCCTTCCACAGCTTTTTAACTCATCAGTAAAATGGAAGACAACGTATACTTTTAGATGAGGCCATTACTATTACTTTTACTGATTATTTGATTATCAAAATTTTATACAAGTACTCAATTAAAGGGACTTCATATATTTATAATTTAGAAATCAATTTTTATTAAAAATAGGTAATAAACAATACCTATTCAAGACTAAAATTTCTTTTAACTCCGTGATTCAGTTTATAACTGTGATAGACCAACAAAGTTTATCTTTTTTTTTTATATCTATTTGAGTGTTATGTGAGTATAATTTAATGATTATTCAAAATAAAGAGCGTAGTAAAGATAAAAAAAGAATAATTTGGAACAGAGTTAAGGTGCCTGTTTATTGACATTTATTAAGCCTTAATAAAATACATTTCTATATTAGCAGAAAATATTTTATTGACAAAAAATGGCCAGCATAAGGGTCTGAGACGTGAAATAAAATGTAAAAAATATTAATGAAAATTTAATGCAGTAAAATTTTACTTAAATGATATCAAATTTTGCAAAAGTACAATGGATTCTTTTTCTAATATCTTCTGCAAGGATGTGAACAAGACACTGTTCATAGGGGAATGTTATCAGAAAACCTAATAGTAAGAGAAATCTTTTATAAAAATGGGGAAAAATTAGAAAGAAATTTAAAAAAAACATAAATATTTTCAAAAACTTTCTAAATTGCTCAAATTATTACGAGCTGTAATAGGAATGAAATGTTGGGTACTCGCTGATTTGTGTACCTTTTGTCGTTTAATCAACCCTTATACTTAACATGTTAAACTGTAAGTTTTTGTTAAAGAGATAGTTAAAATTGTTAAGTGGGACCAAAATAAAAAAGATGTATTCCAAATGATTTTATCGCAAACAAATAATATATATTATAATAATACTGACGTTGAAATGCTTTTTCGTAACTTTGTAGAATCTATTGAGCATTCTCTTTTGAATTCGGGATTAATGACCAATAAGATCCAGCCAAATTATTCCAGACTACCGGTAAAGCAATTCTGGTATGATAGTGAATGCAGACAGCAGAAAAGAGTAGTCCGAATGAAATATAGAGCATTTCAAAGGGATCGATCATCACAAATTTTGTTACAGGAGTATATTAATAATAGGAGACAATATAGATTATTAATTGATAAGAAAAAGAATGACTTCCGACAAACTATCATTGCAGGTATTCGAGATATAAATAATAGCAGCCAGTTTTGGAAGACTATAAAGACTATTCAGGGTAATAAAAGAAATATTAACGAAATTAAAATTGAACAGTGGGTAAAATTTTATCAGGAAGTGTACGGAATTAAAACGATAATAGAAAAAAGATACTTTTCCGTTATTGACCCATTCTTAGATGCACAGATTTCTTTGGACGAACTGCAGCGGGTTATAAGAAAGGGCAAAAGTAATAAATCTCCCGGTTTTGATGGAATAATATACGAAGTATTTAAAAATTTAACTCCTGAATGGGAACATTATCTGTTAAATATGTTCAATATGGTGTTAGAAAACGAACAATTGCCAAAAGCATGGTCAAAATCGAAACTTATTTTATTACATAAGAGAGGGGATAAAAAAGATGTTGATAATTATCGTGGAATATCATTATTAAATAATATTACAAAGCTTTTAACAAGTATTCTAGCTCAGAGAATTTTAACCTGGGTTGAGCGCGAGAACCTGCTACCGGAAGAGCAGGCAGGCTTTAGGCAAGGTAGAAGCTGTATGGATCAGATATATATTTTAATGTCACTAATTGCCATTAACTTTAGAAATCCAGGTAGTTGTGTATATGCGGTGTTTGTGGATTTTAAAAAAGCATTCGATTCTGTGGGACATGAGCTACTTTGGGAAAAATTGTTTGCATTAGGTATCAGCGGTAAAATGATTAGACTTTTGAAGCTGTTGTATGATAACGCGACAATGCAAATTTAATCAAAAATGTTAGTGGAACATTATCCGAGGAAATTGGAATATCAAAAGGCCTTTTACAAGGGGAGAGCCTTAGTCCTGTGCTTCTTATATTATTCATTTCGGATATAGTAACTCATTTTAAGAATAATGGCGCTATTGGTCTAAGTGTTGACAGTTCTCTTGAGGTGATCATGCTTCTATTTGCAGATGATCTTGTCTTGCTAAGTAACTCTTGGTCGGAAACGCAGAAGAAATTAAATTTGTTAAAAGTATACTGTGGTAATAATTCATTAACACTAAACCCAAATAAATCTAAAGTGTTGGTATTTCATAAATCCGGAAGAATGAAAAAACTAAAACCTCTTTTTTGGCATGATTTGGAGCTTGATTATACGCGAAACTATACTTATCTTGGGGTATCATTTTCATCTTCGGGTAAATGTAAACAAGCCTCAGATCATTTTATACAGAGATCAGCGGTGGCCGGTGCAAAAGTAAGGAAGATTTTGGTTAAGGGTAGATCGGATACTTGGGGAACAAAAATGACCTTATTTGATGCGATGGTGGCATCTACTTTATTGTATGTGTCCGAAATTTGGAGCCTACGTTATCTTGACGCCTTGGAAACCGTTCAATGTAAGTTCCTTAAGTCCCTTTTTTACTGGCCCAAATGTACTCCTAACTATGTGGTTCGATTGGAATTGGGACGAAGTCAGGTTGCTGCAAAGGTGTTCAATAGGGTGGTGAATTGTTGGATAAAGTTGAGGAAATTACCGGAAAATAATCTGTTAAAACACTGCTTTAGAGCACTTTGCAAGCTTGATTCCATCTGTGCTGATGTCAATTATAACTGGGTGAGCCAAGTTAAATGTCTTGCAGAAAATGGAGGAGATCCAAAATTTTTTACTACGTCGGATATAAGTTATCTAATAGAGAATAGGAAGAACTTGTTGGAGAAGTTTAATAATAACTTGTTATCGGTTGATTTAAATAGAATTAATAACTCAAATTATCTGCCTTTTTATCGTAGAGTTTTTAATTTTAAAAGTTTTGAGCCTGAGGATTATATAAAATTTTGTACAAGTTTTGAAAAAATAAGGATAGTCAGCCAATTGAGGGTTGCAAATAATGACTTTCTAAGGTTTTATATAAAAGGGAAAATGTATATTTTCAAAGCAGAAGAAATTTGTAAATTGTGTAATAAGGTTATAGGCAATGTTTTGGAGCATCTTATTCTAATCTGTTCTGGTTGTTGTGACTACCGCCAGCGTTACATACAAAGATATATAGTTCATGATGATAATTTACAAAATGTGGAGAGTATCCTGGGTTATAACAATCTAACAAAATTAAATGATGTTTATTGTTATTTAGTGGAGATGTTAAGAAGGAACGATTTTGTTTGATTTTATATTTACTTAGGGGTTGCTTATTTTATTTTATTTGTATGGAAAGTTATATAATGTTTAATTTGTTTATCTATTTTCTTTTGTTGTATTGTATATTAACTGAGCCAGACTCAAAATTTGTATAAGAATATTCTTTAACAAATAAAAATAATAATAATAATAATAAATAATAATAATAATGGTAATCGTTTCAAATAATCGACGCTGAACTAATTTTCATGAATAAGGCGTCATTCGAATCTATATCTTGTACAGATTTGCATTTTAGAAGTCTCGACGTTGTGCCACTTCAGGAGGGGTGGAAGGGGTAGAGAGGTAAGACTATCTTTAATACTATTTTACTAATATTTCTTTAACGCTTAGTCCGATTTTGATAATATTAAGCACGAAGAAATGGTTAAAGCTTCCCTATGTGACTTTAAAGCGCCATCATGCTCTTACACCTTATAAGAGGAAGTGCTGCAATCGTTAAAATTATTGACGAGTGAACCGATCAATTTACATGAATGAATTGACATTACGAATGGGAATTTTATGTGGATATAGCTATTGTGGATCTTAATATTCAATTTTGATCAATAATTAATCAATATTCATCGCCCGATTTTGATTAAATTTGGCAAAAATAAGGTTTCAACTTTTACTGCATTACATTAAAATGCCATTAAAATACTTGTAAGTTATTTAAATTTCCACCCCCGTCTTTCTGCGCATGCTCGTAGCTTCGATTGAAGAGTGGGTAGGAAAAAAAGGACAGGTTAGGATTGAAAAGAGTGAAATGAATTATCGGCTTTGAGTGTCGTTTCTCTTTTCTTTTTCAGAGAAACTCAGTCTAGTTGTAATTCAACACACATTATAAAACGACACTTCTACGAACCAAGAATGGATAAATTAAAATTTGAGTTTGTGGTCAAATCTGTAGAGGACCCAAAAACAAACATTATCTGTATCACCACTATTTCTACAATTGGTGAACAGATTTTTATAATTCCTGAACACTTGCAACCATCAAAATTGCATCAAGCAATTATAAAAACTAATACTTACCAAAAAATAAAAAATACCTTACAAAAAAGACACGATAAAAGACAGGTATGGATTTCGGTGTCATAAGAAATAAAAGAAACATACATAGATGAAGATGGGAATATTCAGTTTCAAGGTTATTTTTTAGAGGAAATTACTCCAAAAACTCAACAAGAGGCATTACCAAGTATCATACAAAATGTTAGTGAAATAAAGAAGACACCTGATCATAAAAATATAAGACAATTGTCAGAAAAATTAGTCATAGGAAAATTCACAACGAAAACTTCAAACGTGTCTCAATGGATGAATATTTTTGAACGCGAATGTTCACGGTTAGAAATAGAGGAAGATATCGGAAAAATTGAAATCCTTAGATTATTTTTAGATGAATCATGTCTGGACTGGTACAATTCCATGCTCATAAAACATACAATAAACTCAGAGTGGTCAATATGGAGAGATAACTTTTACAAAACCTACGCAGACAAAGGATGGGCACCCATCAGGTATGCACTTTCATTCAAATATATACAGGGCTCTTTATTAGAATATGCTTTAAAAAAAGAGAGACTTTTATTAGAAATAAATAAATCAATAGATAAACCTACCTTAATTGATCTTATTGCTACGGGGCTACCAAATTTTATATCTGATAAAATAGATAGAGATGTCTTAAAGGAAACTAGTGATTTATTCAATAACATCAGAGGTTTAGAACATTTAATAAATATAAAGAATCAAAAAAACAAGGTAGTTACAGGTTCCAGAAATAAAATTCAAACAAATTTTGAAATAAAGGAAAGACACAATCCATGCAGAATTTGTGAAAAAGAAAACAAAGGCATTCGTTACCATCCTGAATCCCAATGTTGGTTTAAAAACAAAAATAAGGAGTGGTTACAAGGAGATCAAAAGAAAAAGGTTAACAATGCTGAACTAGATGTAGAATTAAATGAAATGATTCCAAAAAACTGGTAGTTCCGCCATTAATCAGAGTAAAATTATTACTAAATGATGCAATAGAAACTTTTGGTATTTACGATTCAGGATCAAACGTCTCTTTAATAAATTCCAAATTATTATGCTTGAAAAATAAACCAGTTACAAGAAAATACAATATAAATTTAAAAACGATTAATGGCATGAAAAATTCTTTAGGAAGAGTGACACTGAAAATAAAAATTTTTGATATTGAAAAAAATGTACATGTTTTTGTGATAAACGATAAACACTTTGAGTATGACTTTTTAATTGGACTAGATTGTATAGAAAAATTCCATCTAATTCAAAATGAACGATTAGAAATTACCCAAGCTAAAAACTCCATAGAGGAAGACAATAGAGACATAAGGCCTAAAAATAAAGACAAGACTCCTGGTTTTTCAAGACAAATCTTTAAGCAGAAACAAAACATCACCAAAGATACTTTCGACAAAACTAAAATAAAGATAAATAATGAATATCAAATAAACTTCAATGAGCATATAAAAGTAACAAACTTTGATATTTCAGTAAACCATCTAGATCTCCAGCAACAGCTTGACATAGATAAATTAATATTCAAATATAAATCACTCTTTGCCAAAGATAAATATGATGTAGGCACTGTAAAAGGGTATGAAGCTCATATCGATCTATTAATAGATAAATACTGCTGTAAAAGACCATACAGGTGCACTCTTGAGGATAAAAAGGAAATAGAACAACAAATAGCGAAATTATTACAGAAAAATTTAATAGAAGAGTCATACAGTCCTTTTGCTGCCCCGGTAACATTGGCCTATAAGAAGGAAGACGGAAAAAGAACTAGATTATGCATAGACTTCCGCGATTTAAATAAAATAGTAGTTCCTCAGCCACAACCTTTCCCACTAATCGAGGATTTACTGATAAAAACAGGAGATTGTAAATTCTTTTCTACTTTGGATATAAACTCAGCATTCTGGTCAATCCCCTTGAAAATTGAAGACAAACAAAAAACCGCATTTGTTACTCAAGAAGGGCATTTTCAGTGGACCTGTTTACCTTTTGGATTAAAAACCTCACCCGCAATTTTTCAGAGAATTTTAAGTAGCATCATAAGGAAAAATAAACTATCCGACTTTACTGTAAATTACATAGATGATATTCTGGTTTTTTCTAAAACATTTTCACAACATATAAAACACTTATCATTATTACTGGAAGCAATTTCGAAAGAAGGCTTTAGATTGAAATTTTCTAAGTGTAACTTTGCACAAGATTCCGTAAAATACTTAGGTCATATAATTAAAAATAATACAATTACTCCACTGAAGGATAATTTAATTGCCATTAAAAATTTTCCCGTTCCAACAACACAAAAGAATGTCCGACAATTTTTAGGAAAGATAAATTTTTATGGGAAATATGTGCCAAATATATCACTTACATTAGATCCTTTGCATAATTTATTAAGAAAAGGGCAAAAATTTATTTGGTCAGAAAAATGTCAGGAATCCTTTAACAAAATAAAAACATTACTTTGTTTAAAACCTATTTTAACAATCTTTAATCCTGATTTACCAATATATATTTATACGGATGCAAGTATTCAAGGCATAGGAGCAGTATTGAAACAACCACAACCAAATGGAGAAGAAAAACCATGCGCATACTTTTCAAGAAAATTAAATGATACTCAGAAAAAAAAAAGGCCATCTATTTGGAATGTCTAGCAATAAAAGAGTCTATAAAATACTGGCAGCACTGGCTGATAGGAAAAAAATTTAAAGTATTCTCTGATCACAAGCCCCTTGAAACAATGAATATAAAGGCTAGAACGGATGAAGAACTAGGAGATCTAGCATACTATTTGTCTCAATATAATTTTGAAATAATATATTCACCGGGAAAATACAATCTAGAAGCAGACTGTTTGAGCAGAAACCCCGTGTTGGAACCCCAACTTCACTTTGCTACATAATTGAACAGCTACATAATTTTTGTAAATAGGAAAAAAATAATTTTTATATGTATATGGAATTGTTTATTAAAGAAAAATAAAAAAGGAAAAGAGGCAAATAGCCCATTTTAAAAAGTCTTTCTCAAGACTCTGGAATGGCAGTGTGGTTCTTTGGACGGTACAGAGATAGCGACGCAGTCGCGACGCCAGGGCGCGGCACGGTCGACTTCGCTATAAAAAGGGCAGAATCGGCCGTGTCTGCATCAGTCTAAGAAAATTTTTCAACGAGAAAACATCCACAATAGCTACCTTAGCTGGAAGATTGCTGACTGGGCCTTACTCTCAACCTGGATCTCTGTACCGGCCAAAGGACCTCACTGTCCGGACCAGAACAAAAAATCGATCACTTAACCCCTGTATTTTGAAGAAAGAAGAAAGTAGGAAGTGCCGCACACGAGACGCCTTGGTTTACCAGCTACGAAGGCAAGCGAATCACCAGCGCTGCCACAGTGTGAGATACGAGCGAGGACCAGGCCAATTGGTACCGGGGTTTATCGGGGTGCTGGCCACACTGCCGGGGCTCCCAAAGCCGGTTGACTGGTATTAGCGAACGGCCCTTTTCAGGGCCTCTCACATCCCTTTGGCTGTGGCCTTGCGCTGGGATCAAGCCATTCTCGGAGCGGCGCAGTAACTTCAAACAACAGTGTGAACGGTCCTTTTCAGGGCCACCCAACTGTACGGCTTCCCCGCTGGGGAGCGCCATAGGCGAGTCAAGCGCCGACATATTTTTTGTGAACGGTCCTTTTCAGGGCCATCCAGTCACTTGTACCTGCGAGCGGTGAGAAGAAGAGCTTGTATACTGGACTTCATCCCTCGGCCGCATTAGTATACAACAAGTGGTGACCCCGACGTGATGACTGAAGCGAGGGACGCACCGCTCGAGCCTGCACCGGACACAGAGGCTGTAAGCCTCGTGAAGTTACCCCAGTTCTGGGAGGAAAATCCAGCATTATGGTTTCTACAAATCGAAGCTCTATTTGGGGCCTACAAGATCAAGAGCGAGGCTGGACGATTTCAAGCCCTGGTTGGTCAGCTACCATATCAGGTGCTTACACAAATAGCCGGCTCAGTGCAGTCACCTGGTCCAGTGCCTTACACGTCAACGAAGGAAAAACTGATCGCTATCTACAGTCAAAGCCAGGAGAGAAGGATACTAAGGCTTCTGGAACAAACACAGCTTGGCGACATGACTCCTTCACAGCTGTTGCGACAAATGCAAAACCAAGCGGGTACAGTGATGTCGGACGGCGTCTTACGTACCGTTTGGCTGCGAGCACTACCGCAGAGAGTGAGAGGGATTCTAGCCGCTATTGAACAGGACGACCTAGACAAGTTGGCCACTGTGGCAGACAAGGTAATGGAGGTAGACTCCAACACCTCAGTTCACGCTGTGAGAGATACTGACGGCGACAGGCTGGCTCGACTGGAGAAGCAACTGCAAGATTTGCACGAGCAATTTTCTTCATTGGCCACTACCATTCAGCGCAGCAACCGTGGAAGAAGTAGGTCCCGTAACCGTGACCAAGGAGCTCCCAAGGATGGGTATTGCTACTACCTCCACAAGTTCGGGGAGAAGGCCACCAAGTGCAAGAAACCTTGCAAATGGGGGACCACCAGCCAGCCGTCAACAAATGGGACGCGGTAGACGGGAAGGCGGAACCCGCTACCGCTAAATTCCGCCGTCTCTTCGTCACTGACATAAAAACAGGGACAAGATACCTGGTGGACACTGGCGCGGCGATATCCATCATCCCCAACTGTAACAAGGCCAGGGAACGAGACTCAGGATTCAGCCTGTATGCGGCTAACGGCACTCCAATCCCAACTTATGGAGAGCAAAGGAAGAGCTTGGATCTTGGCTTACGCCGACTGTTCGTGTGGGATTTCATCGTGGCCAACGTCACGCAGCACATACTTGGGGCAGACTTTCTCGCCGGAAGCAATCTGGTGGTGGATTTGGCCCAGCGCTGTCTAATAGACCGGACCACAGGACTCGCAACTATAGGGTCCATTGAAGTCGTGGAGCTACTAGAGCTATCTCCTGTACCACCGCACGTACCATTTAGGGAGTTGCTGCTACAGTTCCCTACCTTAACGAAGGTTGGCTCACGTAAGATACGACAAAACAACGGGATATTTCATCACATTGAAACTACAGGGCCTCCCGTATGCAGCAGGGCGCGCAGATTGCCGCCAGGCAAGTATCAAGCTGTCAAGGAGGAGTTCCAGCAAATGATGAACGACGGTATCTGTCGGCCATCCAAGAGTCCATGGGCTAGCCCACTGCATGTGGTTGAGAAGAAGGATGGAACATTGCGGCCTTGCGGTGACTACCGCCTGCTGAATAGCAAGACCGTGCCAGACCGATACAATGTGCCTAACTTGCACGACTTCACGATTCAGTTATACGGCACTAAGATTTACTCGGCTCTGGATATAAACAAGGCGTACCATCATATACCAGTGGCGGAAGAAGACATTCCGAAGACGGCTATAATCACACCGTTTGGCCTATTCGAGTTCGTCAAGATGACGTTCGGTCTAAGAAACGCAGCCCAGACCTTTCAACGATGCATGGACCACCTGTTTAGGGACCTACCATTCGTGTTCGTCTACGTAGACGATATACTCATTGCGTCCAAGGACGAGCGAGAACACGAGGCGCACCTAAAAGTGGTGTTCCAGCGGCTGAGTGAGCGAGGGCTGACGCTAAGGACTGATAAATGTGTACTGGGACAACCGACAGTCAGCTTCTTGGGGTACACCGTGTCACCAGAAGGGATCTGCCCACTCCAGGAGAAGGTGAAAGCTATTCGGGAACTACCAAAACCAGCCACCATCTATGATCTAAGGAGATTTCTTGGGATGGTAAACTTCTACAGGAAGTGCCTTCCCAACGCAGCCACCACCCAGAGAGAGCTCAACAAATATCTCCACCACGCTAAACGCAGGGATAAGACGCCTATAGTGTGGTCGAGGGAAGCAGAAGCGGCCTACGAGAAGACCAAGGAGGACCTTGCGAATGCAACATGCATAGCACATCCTTCACCGGACTCTCAGCTATCAGTAGCTTGTGACGCCAGCAACATCGGCATGGGAGCAGTGCTACAGCAACAGGAAGAGGACACACTACAGCCGCTAGGTTTCTTCTCTAAAGCGTTCAACAAGGCGCAACAAAACTACAGCACCTACGACCGAGAGCTTCTGGCAGTGTATGAGGCAATACGCTACTTCAGACCCATGATTGAGGGCAGGCATATCCTAATATACACCGACCACAAGCCACTAACCTACGCAATGCTACAGAGCAATAAGACCTTGTGTCCCAGGAGATTACGGCACTTGAACTACATCTCTCAATTCTCCACGGATATACGCTACCAGCGGGGAGAGGACAACACCGTGGCTGATGCTTTATCGAGGATTGCGGAGGTAACTGTACTGAACCACTTTCAGAATCTAGCTGAAGCTCAGAAACGGGACGAGGAAATCGATACCCAAGAGAAAAGGGAGACTCTTCGCCTCCAGCTAGTTCCGGTACCTGGTGCAGAGTACAGTCTTTTCTGCGAGACCACAAAGGGAACACCCAGGCCATACGTACCAGGGGAATTAAGGAAGCCAATCTACGAGAATCTGCACAGCCTTAGCCATCCAGGGATCAGAGCATCAAGGAAGCTGGTGACCGCTAGATTCTTCTGGCCAAACATGGAAAAGGACGTAGCATATTGGGCAAAACACTGCGTACCCTGTCAACGGGCCAAGGTCAACCGACACACCTCGACATCGTTTGGGACCTTCATGCCGTCCAAGAAATTTGAACACGTGCACCTGGACTTAGTGGGACCACTCCCACCATCAGACGGGAAAGAATATCTCCTGACAATGGTCGACCGAGCGACCGGGTGGCCGGAAGCGATACCTCTGACTAGCATCACCGCTACCGCTGTGGCAGAGGCCTTCTACCGCCACTGGATAGCTCGATATGGAGTACCAGTCCGCCTAACAACTGATAGAGGAAGGCAATTCGAGTCGATGCTGTTCAACCAGCTAGCGCAACTTCTAGGGATCACGCATCTCAGAACAACGGCTTACCATCCACAAAGCAACGGAATGGTAGAACGATGGCACCGTTCCCTGAAGAGCGCACTTCGGACGAGGCTCGAAGAGGCCAGCAAATGGACCAAGACCCTGCCTACGGTCCTGCTAGGACTAAGGTCGGCTCTAAGGAGAACCCCCGGGTTAAGCGCAGCAGAGGCAGTGTTGGGACAGCCACTACGTTTGCCCGGAGAAATATTCATGCCTCCTCGAACTCAAGAACCCACAGACGCCAGTTTGCAACTGTTACGGCAAGAATGGGCACGAACCATCGGTCCAACGCAAACAAAATGTTTCGTCAGCCCGGACCTGGAAAAGTGCACACATGTATTCTTACGAGAAGAGGTTCACAAGCGGTCACTGACGCCACCTTATTCAGGACCGTACCTAGTGCGGAAACGGGATGACAAAACGGCTACAGTGCAACTACCCGGCAGGGAAGACCGAGTTTCGTTGGACCGCCTCAAGCCAGCCTACCTACTGGAGGAGAGCCAACAGGATGCACCAAAACCTCCGGAGCCTTCCACCGCCAACGATGAAGGAAGCGAGCATCGGTCAACTAGACCATCGAGGACCATCAGGCGGCCAGTGCGATTTGCAACGTAGCTCTGCAATTAGGGCGGAGGCATGTTGGAACCCCAACTTCACTGCTACATAATTGAACAGCTACATAATTTTTGTAAATAGGAAAAAAATAATTTTTATATGTATATAGAATTGTTTATTAAAGAAAAATAAAAAAGGAAAAGAGGCAAATAGCCCATTTTAAAAAGTCTTTCTCAAGACTCTGGAATGGCAGTGTGGTTCTTTGGACGGTACAGAGATAGCGACGCAGTCGCGACGCCAGGGCGCGGCACGGTCGACTTCGCTATAAAAAGGGCAGAATCGGCCGTGTCTGCATCAGTCTAAGAAAATTTTTCAACGAGAAAACATCCACAATAGCTACCTTAGCTGGAAGATTGCTGACTGGGCCTTACTCTCAACCTGGATCTCTGTACCGGCCAAAGGACCTCACTGTCCGGACCAGACCAAAAAATCGATCACTTAACCCCTGTATTTTGAAGAAAGAAGAAAGAAGGAAGTGCCGCACACGAGACGCCTTGGTTTACCAGCTACGAAGGCAAGCGAATCACCAGCGCTGCCACAGTGTGAGATACGAGCGAGGACCAGGCCAATTGGTACCGGGGTTTATCGGGGTGCTGGCCACACTGCCGGGGCTCCCAAAGCCGGTTGACTGGTATTAGCGAACGGCCCTTTTCAGGGCCTCTCACATCCCTTTGGCTGTGGCCTTGCGCTGGGATCAAGCCATTCTCGGAGCGGCGCAGTAACTTCAACCAACAGTGTGAACGGTCCTTTTCAGGGCCACCCAACTGTACGGCTTCCCCGCTGGTGAGCGCCATAGGCGAGTCAAGCGCCGACATATTTTTTGTGAACGGTCCTTTTCAGGGCCATCCAGTCACTTGTACCTGCGAGCGGTGAGAAGAAGAGCTTGTATACTGGACTTCATCCCTCGGCCGCATTAGTATACAACACCCCGTATTAGAGCCACATGAAAGTCAAGAGGAAAGTTTAAAAATAGTTAATTTAATAAAACTAGAAGATATCAAACATGATCAACGGAAAAACGACGATGTACAAAAAAACAAAAATAAATTAAAATTACAGAATGAAATATATTATAAAAAGATGGGAAAGAAGGAAAAGATTGTACTTTCAGAGGAGTTTAGTAAATCTCTAATAAAAAATGTTCATGATCTTTATTGCCATATAGGAATAAAACAAATACAAAACAAAATTAATCCATTCTATACAGCCAAAAATTTGACAAATAATATACAAATTATCTGTGAGAACTGTGAATCTTGCATAAAAAACAAATCAAGAGGAAAATATAACTTTGGATTAATGTCTCACTTAGGACCTGCTACTTACCCGTTTGAAATAATATCCATTGATACCTTGGGCGGATTTGGAGGCTCACGTTCTACAAAGACATATTTACATCTGCTTGTGGATCACTTTACGAGGTACGCCTACATTTTAACTTCAAAAACTCAAAGTTCAAGTGATTTTATTAAACTAGTTCAAAAAGTTTCGCAAGAGAATAAAATTGGCATGATTCTATCAGATCAATATCCTGGTATAAATTCAAAAGAATTTAAAAGGTTTTTAGATAGAGAAGGTATACCCATTATCTTCACTGCAGTTAATGCACCATTCTCAAATGGCCTAAACGAAAGACTTAATCAAACACTAGTCAATAAAATTAGATGTAAGATAAATGAAAGAAAGAAAAACCTAGCCTGGACGACCGTAGCACATAAGTGTATCAAAAGATATAATGAAACAGAGCATACGGTAACAGGATTTTCCCCTAAATATTTACTTGAGGGAAAAAATATTAATATTTTGCCATAGGAATTAAAACAACAATCACTCCATAACGACTTGGTTCGCGATAGAAAACTGGCCTTAGAAAATTCAATAAAATCCCACAATTACAATAAACAACATTTTGATAGAAACAGAAGAACATTTAAATTAAACGCAGGAGACTTAGTATATGTTGAAAACGGAAATAAGTTAAACAGGAAAAAATTGGATGAATTAAGAATTGGGCCATATAAGATCTTAGAAAAAATTTCAAACTCCATATACAGGATAGATACGGGACATAAGAAACCAGAGTCAAACCTTTTCCACATTACAAAACTCGTTCCACTTCCAGAACTTCTTCACAAACCATGATTCTTTCCAGAGAGAGAGAAAAAAAGATAAACTTGGAAATTATGATTCTTCGTTAAGGGGGGGGGGGAGATGTAAGATATTTAAATTTCCACCCCCGTCTTTCTGCGCATGCTCGTAGCTTCGATTGAAGAGTGGGTAGGAAAAAAAGGACAGGTTAGGATTGAAAAGAGTGAAATGAATTATCGGCTTTGAGTGTCGTTTCTCTTTTCTTTTTCAGAGAAACTCAGTCTAGTTGTAATTCAACACACATTATATACTCTTACAGCTACTAAAGAGAAATATTGCAGTTGTGCGTATTTGAAGTATAATTTCTCTTTCTTTTTAGGGAGAATTAATGCAATCGCAGCGAATGTTTCTTACTCCTCTGAAAAGGAAGTACTGTAATTGCAGTTTAATTTTGTTATTAACGTACAAATACCTTCCTATTTTATTCCAAACGTTTTCCCAAGTATTTTTTTTTCTTGATTCTTTGGGGACCGCAACTCTAAGATTAATTTCGTTTTAAATAATTCTTAATTATTTTAAAAGATCTCTCCAGTGGTTACTTAACACCATATCAGGTTATAACGGAAGTATTGCTTATTCCAAATGTTAAGAATATCTGTAAAGCAGATAAATAACTTCGCAGAATAGACAAAATTTCTATTTTACCCCTTCATGGGATGTGTAATCAATCATTCATCATTTCATGCCATAACATTTCTCCCAATATCCATCTTCTTACCATCAACCACTTGTTACCACTTCCCCATAACTCGTAACATGTTTTTATTTTCATTCTACATATTCCAATCCAACTAGTTGTTCACTAATCTTCCATAACTATTCTCAGTCTGCATTTTCTTCCTGCCAACTTGGCAACATTCCCCCTCTAACTTTTCTCTAGTCTTTATCTTCTACTCACTGATTTGATAATGCTACATCTACCTTCCACTAACTTGGTATGAAGTATTAAAGTACAATGTATGAAACTGTTGCCTATCCCAAATGTTGACAAAACCTGTAAACCAGAATAGCAACTTTACAGAATAGACTTTTAATGTTTGGGATATTTTGGAAAATGATAAGGAGATAGTCAAGGAGGGGAGTTTGCCTCACCTAAGTTAACCCACTCTAAAATTATCATTATTAACTCTGAAAATCTTAGCCCAAATTTGATAAAATTGGCGAGGGAATAGGGGTTAAATTACATTGAAGTGCAATCCTGATCTTACTCCACTAAGGAAAGTATTGAAATCGTTTCAAATTATCGATGGGTGATCTGATTTTCATGAATGAGCAATTAAACACTAAAGAATGTTTAAAATTTAAAAAGTAAACATACAACGACTTTATTTTTACAATAGGTTTGTTCAAAAATCTTTATTAATTATTATAAATATTATACCAGTGTTTAAAAAAGCACAGAGACACACCGTATTATTTATTTTGCATTGTAACCTTCTGTGTCTCTAAACCTTGTTACCTGCTAACTAGATCAACTAGCGCGCCCCACTTGAAAACTTCTAAAATTTTAAACAGAACAAAGATATGTCTATACTGATAATATATTTACAACTAATTCCTAACTTAACTCCTTAACAAAAACTTACAGTTTAAAATGTTAAGTATAAGAGTTGATTAAACGCCAAAAGTTACACAAATCAGCAAGTATCATGTCGTTAATACTTCATTCATATTATTTAAATAATTTTACTGCATTAAATTTCATTAATATTTTTTTGAATTTATTTAGAGGTCACAGACCCTTATGCTGGCCATTTTAATCTACAAAATATTTGTTCAAATAGAACACCATTTCTTAGATTGACTGTAATGTCTAATCAACAAACTATTAATCACAGGTTAAAAAAAAAACATAAAAAAAAATATGAGGCTAAAAAATTCAAAAACTTTTTTTAAAAATGCTTGCATTCATCAATGATTTTGTTTATTTTATTTATTTATTTTTATTTTTAAATAAAAATCTTCGGTTTAAGTTCTTAATTCGATTAAAGCAATTGTTACTTTATTTAGTTGTCAAGCGTTTTTAATTAAAACTGTCCGGTAGGACAGTTGTATAAGGGTTGATCGTCAAAAAGTGCACGAAAAAGCGTAACGTTGAAAAACACCCAACTTTGACAATTTTTTTCTCTTTTTCTACTAAAGATAAAATTCCCAAATTTTCTTTAAAATATGGGGCAAATCCTCCTTTATAGCTGTAATTTTTTTGCAACAACCCAGATCTAATAGGTTTCGAGAAAAAAGTTGCCGAAAATGAGCAAAATCGGCTTTTTCAAAAAATGTTCTTGTTCTTGTTCTTCTTGTTGTTGTTGTTGTTGTTGTTGTTGTTGTTGTTGTTGTTACCTTTTTTGTAAACAACGTACAGCCTAAACGCGCGAACCGATTTTCATGAATGAGGTGTCATTCGATTCGGAATTTTATGTAGATGTGCCTTTTGGGGGTCTCGACCCTGTACATCGAATGGGAGAGGAGTTAGCCCCCATTATGTAAGGCCCCCTTCAAAATTATTATTACTAATTACTCTGTAAATCTTGGCCCGATTTTGATAAAATTTGGTAGGATGATAGGGTTAGGGCTCCCCTACGTAACATTAAAGCGGCGATCAGCTCTTACACTTGTTAAGGGGAAGTATAGGAATCGTTTCAAATTATCGACACGTGAACCGATTTTCATGAATGAAATGTCATTCGAATCGAAATTTTGTACAGATTTGCACTTTAAAAGTCTCGACGCCGTGCCTCATAAGGAGGGGAGTTTGCCCCACCCAAATAAGGCCCTTTCTAAAACTATTATTACCAATATTTCTATAACGCTTAGTCCGATTTTGATAAAATTCAGCTCGAATAAGTGGTTAAAGCTCCTCTACATTGCTGATGCTCTTGCACCTACTAAGAGGAAGTACTGCAATCGTTTAAATTATCAATGAGTGAACCGATTTAAATCAATGAATTGTCGTTCGATTAAAAAATCTTTGCCTCTTTGCCTAGAAGTTCTGCAATCGCAGTTTATTTTTTTTACTCCTCTTAAAAAGAAGTAATGAAATCGCAGTTTAATTTTGTTATTCACGCACAAATACCTTCCTATGTTATTCAAAACGCTTTTTAAAAAAAGTTGTTACTGAGGATGGCTTAACGATAATCATTCTTTAAAAAGATCTCTCTAGTGGTAGTTACGGTTCCGACTTACCATCTTATCAGGTTATAATGATAGAATTGCTTATTCCAAATTTAAAAAAATCTGTAAAGCAGATATGTAACTTTGTAAAATAGAAAAAAAGGAAAATCTATCCAAAAGGTACAAAAATCTCTTTAACAAAAACTTACAGTTTAAAATGTTAAGTATAAGGGTTGATTAAACGCCAAAAGGTACACAAATCAGCAAGCACCCAACATTTCATTAATTCTTCATTAATGTTTAAGTAATTTTACTGCATTAATATTCATTAATATTTTTTAGAATTTATTAGATGTCACAATCCCTTATGCTGGCCACTTCATTTATAATATTTTTTTGTTATAATTATGATAAATCACACATATGTACATGCATGTTAAAGTAGAAAAAGACAAAGTTAGAGTAGGCTACTGTCTTGAATTCGTCTTACCAAAATATTCGAGAGCACAAATAACACACAGTTATAACAAGTAGATTATTCAACAACAATTATTGATTTCTGTATTGTAATTTAAATTTACTTATAGTAAAATACTGGAATAATTAGCTGTCCTAAAAATATACATATCTTATTTACTTTATATTACATATTACATTTTTTTTTATAAAAAAAAGTTTTGAATTTTTTAGCCTCATAATTTTTTTTTATTTTTTATAATGTTTTTCTTTTTAACCTGTAATTAATAGTTTGATTATTATAAATAACTAGATATTACAGTCAATCTACAGTGCTAATTGAACAAATATTTTGTAGACGAAAATGGCCAGCATAAGGGTCTGTGACATCTAATAAATTCTAAAAAATATTAATGAATATTAATGCAGTAAAATTACTTAAATATTAATGAAGAATTAATGAAATGTTGGGTGCTTGCTGATTTGTGTACCTTTTGGCGTTTAATCAACCCTTATACTTAACATTTTAAACTGTAAGTTTTTGTTAAAGAGATAGTAAATAATAGTTTTCTTCAATTCTCAATCTAGGTATTCTTACCACTGTGTTATATATTTGGAATACAAGATAAATAAGATATGCATATTTTTATGACAGCTAATTATTCCAGTATTTTACCTACTATAAGTAAAATTAGAGGGACTACATTAAATTACAATTGAGAAATGAATAATTATTGTTGAATAATTTACAGGAAATTTCCTATTATTTGTACTCACAAATACTTCGGTAAGAAGAATTCTAGACTGACATATTATTTTAAATCCGTGATTCAAATTTAAACAGTAGCCGACTCTAACTTTGTCTTTTTCTGTTTTAACATGCATGTATACATATGTGACTATTCAGAATAAAGGGCCTGTTAAGCCGCGTACCATCCTTTCTCGGCGGTACCGTTTGACAGTTCTCCATCT
Source organism: Rhodnius prolixus (assembly GCF_049639745.1). NCBI lineage: Eukaryota > Metazoa > Arthropoda > Insecta > Hemiptera > Reduviidae > Rhodnius > Rhodnius prolixus. The sequence continues at coordinate 307,466 of NW_027411609.1, read as the reverse complement.
CGCCTTTTTCTATTGCTCTCTCTCTCTCCTTATTCCAATTCTCGTCGTACGCGTTATTTTTTCGTTAATCTTTCCTTTGTTGTCGCCGCCAAATCTTATTTTTCTGCTATTTGTGGTTCTGTTTATTTCTCAGTTCCCATGGTTTCAACCTTCCCCTTCTCTATTCTCTCTTAACCGTGAGGTTTTTCCGTCTGCTGTAGTTCAGTACTAGTGATGGGCAGAACGAGTCCGCGTTTGGAGTCGTTGGATTTGAATCGGTTCCAGGGTTGGAATCGATTCCAACAACTCGTTCACTGATTCCAGTCTGTACTTACCCTATGCATTAGTACAAATGTCACGCATTGTAATTAAATAAATCATTAAAAGTTAGCTTTTCCAGTTAATAACAAAACTATATTTCTTTAACACACATTAAGTAGTTCCCTAATTTCCAATTGATTTGATAAATATAAAATTAACAACGTAACCAAATATTAACAAAAATAGGCTAGTCAAATATAAAAATTAAAGCAACTGCAGTTTTGTCGTTATCTAGCTTGACCACCGGAGTTAACTTGATTCAAGAAGAAAAACGCAAATGGGTAGGAAATTATTCCCATAAAAAAAAATTATAACCCTTCAAACAAAATGATAATTACTCATAAAGAAAGAAATATTTATTTACTATGAATTAATATCAAGCTTTTAAAATAGCTTATTATTTTACAAAAAGAAAAAGCTGTGTGCCAAATCTTTAACTTAGCGGCTGGACGCTCTTTCTCTTATCTTCATTGGCGAAAGTTAAATCGTGTACATGTCATGACGACGATCAAAGTAATTCTGAGCTAAAAAATAGTATTACCTAACTGGTTTACTTACTGCTGTATCCCTCCCACTCTATCACCTATTTCACAAACATTCGTCGATTGGAAGTAGGTTTTAGTTAAATATTTGTTTCATTTGAAAACAAAAAACATTATAACGCTTTCTCAAAATGTTTTTAAGTTTTAAAAATTTGTTTTTGTCCATTACTCTTGTAAAATACGAAGAATTTCAAATAAAATATAATGTACAAACACAAATGATCTAGAATGCAGGTGGAGTCAGTCGTCGTTGTCATGGTGATGGAACCGTTTAACGACTCCGGTTCCAGCTCCAGCATTTTCTATTGGCTAGATTCAGTGAACGAAAAAATGGAACGAGTCCGGTTTCAAAAGGATTTAAATCACTCCGGATTTGACTCCACCAATTCCAGTGGATTTAACCAATGAAATTGCTGGTGTTGGGCCGGAGTCGTTAAACGGTTCCATCACCATGACAACGACGACTGACTCCACCTGCACTCTAGATCATTCTGTGTTTGTATATTATATTTTATTCGAAATTCTTCGTATATTATAAGAGTAATGGACAAAAACAAATTTTTAAAAATTAAAAACATCTTGAGAAAGCGTTATAATGTTTTTTGTTTTCAAATGAAACGAATATTAAACTACAACCCATTTCCAATCGACGAATGTTTGTGAAGTAGGTGATAGAGTGGGAGGGATACAGCAGTAAGTAATCCAGTTAGGTAATACTATTTTTTAGCTCAGTATTACTTTGATCGTCGTATTAAGATGTACACGATTTAACTTTCGCCAATGAAGATAAAAGAAAGAGCGTCCAGCCGCTAAGTTAAAGATTAAGCACACAGTATTTTCTATATGTAAAATAAAATATTAAATAATAAGTAAAGTAACTACAGCATTGCTTTTTAATTAATGAGATGGGTGTGCCTGGTGTTTCTTTGCAAGGTTCGCTATATTGGGTACGAAATTATTTTTCCTTCGACTCCCTGTCTTAGATCGACCCCTACTTTTGTTTAGAAATTAACAAAATAATAAAATGAATATTATTTTAGAATTGATATTCTAAAAAAACCTTGGAACTTATTTTATTCTTCAAGTATCAGTATTTAAGCTCGGCAGGTTTTGTATTTTGGTGTGGATTCCTCTTACAAGTTGGAATGTGTCAGTGAACTTCTACATAGTAGCCTTAAGTCAGTTTTATTTTAGTGTAAACGACTACAGTATTAATTATTTTCATTTTAATTTGCCTCAATTTTTTGGGGCGGGGCGGAATCACTTTTTTTTAAAAATAGGGATTTGAATCAACTCGTTCCACCATCGGACTCGTTCCAGTGGAACGAGTCCGCTCTAATAGTCCATCACTATTCAGTACGCCTTTGACACGGATAGAGTAAGTTTGTATGTGCCTCTATACCTGCTTTACAACGCCTCTAGTCGCTTCCGCCGTTCTGGATATTGCCCCGCACAACAGCACTGTTCTGCCTGCAAGCTCCAGCTGTTCGCTTCAAGTACTGTTACCGCACTTCCGCTTCAACACATCATCACCGGCCGCTTCTCGCACTTCTGGGCTCAATACCTGCTTCGCCTTCCCTTGTACCGCTAGCCATCTTCACTTCCTAGAAACCTTCTACGGATTACTTCTGGCCTATTTGACCCTTACTTCCCCCTACGCATCTCTGTGCTGAAAACACACGCACACACACTCAATACACATTCAAACAAGCACACCCCTTTCCTCCGTTTTCTTCCTTTGCCATCACCTCAACAGCATTCAGCGTAACGTTGAAAAACACCCAACTTTGACAATTTTTTTCTCTTTTTCTATAAAAGATAAAATTCCCAAATTTTCTTTAAAATATAGGGCAAATCCTCCTTTATGACTGTAATTTTTTTGCAACAAGCTAGATTTGATAGATATTGAGAAAAAAGATGCTCAAAATGAGCAAAAACGGCATTTTCAAAAAATGTTCTTGTTCTTGTTCTTCTTGTTGTTGTTGTTACCTTTTTTGTAAACAACGTAGCGCTTAAACGCGTGAACCGATTTTCATGAATGAGATGTCATTCGATTCGGAATTTTATGTAGATGTGCCTTTTGGGGGTCGCGACGCTGTACATGGAATGGGAGAGGAGTTAGCCCCTTTTATGTAAGGCCCCCTCCAAAATTATTATCATTATTACCTATTATTAATTACAGGTTAAAAAGAAAAACGTTATAAAAAATAAAAAAAAATTATGAGGCTAAAAAATTCAAAACTTTTTTTTATAAAAAAAAATGTAATATGTAATATAAAGTAAATAAGATATGTATATTTTTAGGACAGCTAATTATTCCAGTATTTTACTATAAGTAAAATTAAATTACAATAGAAAAATCAATAATTGTTGTTGAATAATCTACTTGTTATAACTGTGTGTTATTTGTGCTCTCGAATATTTTGGTAAGACGAATTCAAGACAGTAGCCTACTCTAACTTTGTCTTTTTCTACTTTAACATGCATGTACATATGTGTGATTTATCATAATTATAACAAAAAAATATTATAAATGAAGTGGCCAGCATAAGGGATTGTGACATCTAATAAATTCTAAAAAATATTAATGAATATTAATGCAGTAAAATTACTTAAACATTAATGAAGAATTAATGAAATGTTGGGTGCTTGCTGATTTGTGTACCTTTTGGCGTTTAATCAACCCTTATACTTAACATTTTAAACTGTAAGTTTTTGTTAAAGAGATTTTTGTACCTTTTGGATAGATTTTCCTTTTTTTCTATTTTACAAAGTTACATATCTGCTTTACAGATTTTTTTAAATTTGGAATAAGCAATTCTATCATTATAACCTGATAAGATGGTAAGTCGGAACCGTAACTACCACCAGAGAGATCTTTTTAAAGAATGATTATCGTTAAGGTCCCTCAAACCATCCTCAGTAACAACTTTTTTTAAAAAGCGTTTTGAATAACATAGGAAGGTATTTGTGCGTGAATAACAAAATTAAACTGCGATTTCATTACTTCTTTTTAAGAGGAGTAAAAAAAATAAACTGCGATTGCAGAACTTCTAGGCAAAGAGGCAAAGATTTTTTAATCGAACGACAATTCATTGATTTAAATCGGTTCACTCATTGATAATTTAAACGATTGCAGTACTTCCTCTTAGTAGGTGCAAGAGCATCAGCAATGTAGAGGAGCTTTAACCACTTATTCGAGCTGAATTTTATCAAAATCGGACTAAGCGTTATAGAAATATTGGTAATAATAGTTTTAGAAAGGGCCTTATTTGGGTGGGGCAAACTCCCCTCCTTATGAGGCACGGCGTCGAGACTTTTAAAGTGCAAATCTGTACAAAATTTCGATTCGAATGACATTTCATTCATGAAAATCGGTTCACGTGTCGATAATTTGAAACGATTCCTATACTTCCCCTTAACAAGTGTAAGAGCTGATCGCCGCTTTAATGTTACGTAGGGGAGCCCTAACCCTATCATCCTACCAAATTTTATCAAAATCGGGCCAAGATTTACAGAGTAATTAGTAATAATAATTTTGAAGGGGGCCTTACATAATGGGGGCTAACTCCTCTCCCATTCGATGTACAGGGTCGAGACCCCCAAAAGGCACATCTACATAAAATTCCGAATCGAATGACACCTCATTCATGAAAATCGGTTCGCGCGTTTAGGCTGTACGTTGTTTACAAAAAAGGTAACAACAACAACAACAACAACAACAACAACAACAACAAGAAGAACAAGAACAAGAACATTTTTTGAAAAAGCCGATTTTGCTCATTTTCGGCAACTTTTTTCTCGAAACCTATTAGATCTGGGTTGTTGCAAAAAAATTACAGCTATAAAGGAGGATTTGCCCCATATTTTAAAGAAAATTTGGGAATTTTATCTTTAGTAGAAAAAGAGAAAAAAATTGTCAAAGTTGGGTGTTTTTCAACGTTACGCTTTTTCGTGCACTTTTTGACGATCAACCCTTATACAACTGTCCTACCGGGCAGTTTTAATAGGTAATAAACAATACCTATTCAAGACTAAAATTTCTTTTAACTCCGTGATTCAGATTATAACTGTGATAGACCAACAAAGTTTATCTTTTTTTATCTCAATTTGAGTGTTATGTGAGTATAATGTAATGATTATTCAAAATGAAGAGCGTAGTAAAGGTAAAAAAGAATAATTTGGAACAGAGTTAAGGTGCCTGTTTATTGACATTTATTAAGCCTTAATAAAATACATTTCTATATTAGCAGAAAATATTTTATTGACAAAAAATGGCCAGCATAAGGGTCTGAGACGTGAAATAAAATGTAAAAAATATTAATGAAAATTTAATGCAGTAAAATTTTACTTAAATGATATCAAATTTTGCAAAAGTACAATGGATTCTTTTTCTAATATCTTCTGCAAGGATGTATGAAGACACTGTTCGGGGGGATGTTATCAGAAAACCTAATAGTAAGAGAAATCTTTTATAAAAATGGGGAAAAATTAGAAAGAAATTTAAAAAAAACATAAATATTTTCAAAAACTTTCTAAATTGCTCAAATTATTACGAGCTGTAATAGGAATGAAATGTTGGGTACTCGCTGATTTGTGTACCTTTTGTCGTTTAATCAACCCTTATACTTAACATTTTAAACTGTAAGTTTTTGTTAAAGAGATAATAGGTAATAATTAATATGGCTTTATTAAAACTGTCCGGTAGGACAGTTGTATAAGGGTTGATCGTCAAAAAGTGCACGAAAAAGCGTAACGTTGAAAAACACCCAACTTTGACAATTTTTTTCTCTTTTTCTACTAAAGATAAAATTCCCAAATTTTCTTTAAAATATGGGGCAAATCCTCCTTTATAGCTGTAATTTTTTTGCAACAACCCAGATCTAATAGGTTTCGAGAAAAAAGTTGCCGAAAATGAGCAAAAACGGCTTTTTCAAAAAATGTTCTTGTTCTTGTTGTTGTTGTTGTTGTTGTTGTTGTTGTTGTTGTTGTTGTTGTTGTTGTTGTTGTTGTTGTTGTTGTTGTTGTTACCTTTTTTGTAAACAACGTACAGCCTAAACGCGCGAACCGATTTTCATGAATGAGCTGTCATTCGATTCGGAATTTTATGTAGATGTGCCTTTTGTGGGTCTCGACCCTGTACATCGAATGGGAGAGGAGTTAGCCCCCTTTATGTAAGGCCCCCTCCAAAATTATTATTACTAATTACTCTGTAAATCTTGGCCCGATTTTGATAAAATTTGGTAGGATGATAGGGTTAGGGCTCCCCTACGTAACAATAAAGCGGCGATCAGCTCTTACACTTGTTAAGGGGAAGTATAGGAATCGTTTCAAATTATCGACACGTGAACCGATTTTCATGAATGAAATGTCATTCGAATCGAAATTTTGTACAGATTTGCACTTTAAAAGTCTCGACGCCGTGCCTCATAAGGAGGGGAGTTTGCCCCACCCAAATAAGGCCCTTTCTAAAACTATTATTACCAATATTTCTATAACGCTTAGTCCGATTTTGATAAAATTCAGCTCGAATAAGTGGTTAAAGCACCTCTACATTGCTGATGCTCTTGCACCTACTAAGAGGAAGTACTGCAATCGTTTAAATTATCAATGAGTGAACCAATATAAATCAATGAATTGTCGTTCGATTAAAAAATCTTTGCCTCTTTGCCTAGAAGTTCTGCAATCGCAGTTTATTTTTCTTACTCCTCTTAAAAGGAAGTAATGAAATCGCAGTTTAATTTTGTTATTCACGCACAAATACCTTCCTATGTTATTCAAAACGCTTTTTCAAAAAAAGTTGTTACTGAGGATGGTTTGGGGGACCTTAACGATAATCATTCTTTAAAAAGATCTCTCTAGTGGTAGTTACGGTTCCGACTTACCATCTCATCAGGTTATAATGATAGAATTGCTTATTCCAAATTTAAAAAAATCTGTAAAGCAGATATGTAACTTTGTAAAATAGACAAAAAGGAAAATCTATCCAAAAGGTACAAAAATCTCTTTAACAAAAACTTACAGTTTAAAATGTTAAGTATAAGGGTTGATTAAACGCCAAAAGGAACACAAATCAGCAAGCACCCAACATTTCATTAATTCTTCATTAATATTTAAGTAATTTTACTGCATTAATATTCATTAATATTTTTTAGAATTTATTAGATGTCACAGACCCTTATGCTGGCCACTTCATTTATAATATTTTTTTGTTATAATTATGATAAATCACACATATGTACATGCATGTTAAAGTAGAAAAAGATAAAGTTAGAGTAGGCTACTGTCTTGAATTCGTCTTACCGAAATATTCGAGAGCACAAATAACACACAGTTATAACAAGTAGATTATTCAACAACAATTATTGATTTCTGTATTGTAATTTAAATTTACTTATAGTAAAATACTGGAATAATTAGCTGTCCTAAAAATATACATATCTTATTTACTTTATATTACATATTACATTTTTTTTTATAAAAAAAAGTTTTGAATTTTTTAGCCTCATAATTTTTTTTTATTTTTTATAATGTTTTTCTTTTTAACCTGTAATTAATAGTTTGATTATTATAAATAACTAGATATTACAGTCAATCTACAGTGCTAATTGAACAAATATTTTGTAGACGAAAATGGCCAGCATAAGGGTCTGTGACATCTAATAAATTCTAAAAAATATTAATGAATATTAATGCAGTAAAATTACTTAAATATTAATGAAGAATTAATGAAATGTTGGGTGCTTGCTGATTTGTGTACCTTTTGGCGTTTAATCAACCCTTATACTTAACATTTTAAACTGTAAGTTTTTGTTAAAGAGATAGTAAATAATAGTTTTCTTCAATTCTCAATCTAGGTATTCTTACCACTGTGTTATATATTTGGAATACAAGATAAATAAGATATGCATATTTTTATGACAGCTAATTATTCCAGTATTTTACCTACTATAAGTAAAATTAGAGGGACTACATTAAATTACAATTGAGAAATGAATAATTATTGTTGAATAATTTACAGGAAATTTCCTATTATTTGTACTCACAAATACTTCGGTAAGAAGAATTCTAGACTGACATATTATTTTAAATCCGTGATTCAAATTTAAACAGTAGCCGACTCTAACTTTGTCTTTTTCTGTTTTAACATGCATGTATACATATGTGACTATTCAGAATAAAGGGCCTGTTAAGCCGCGTACCATCCTTTCTCGGCGGTACCGTTTGACAGTTCTCCATCTCGCCTTTTTCTATTGCTCTCTCTCTCTCCTTATTCCAATTCTCGTCGTACGCGTTATTTTTTCGTTAATCTTTCCTTTGTTGTCGCCGCCAAATCTTATTTTTCTGCTATTTGTGGTTCTGTTTATTTCTCAGTTCCCATGGTTTCAACCTTCCCCTTCTCTATTCTCTCTTAACCGTGAGGTTTTTCCGTCTGCTGTAGTTCAGTACTAGTGATGGGCAGAACGAGTCCGCGTTTGGAGTCGTTGGATTTGAATCGGTTCCAGGGTTGGAATCGATTCCAACAACTCGTTCACTGATTCCAGTCTGTACTTACCCTATGCATTAGTACAAATGTCACGCATTGTAATTAAATAAATCATTAAAAGTTAGCTTTTCCAGTTAATAACAAAACTATATTTCTTTAACACACATTAAGTAGTTCCCTAATTTCCAATTGATTTGATAAATATAAAATTAACAACGTAACCAAATATTAACAAAAATAGGCTAGTCAAATATAAAAATTAAAGCAACTGCAGTTTTGTCGTTATCTAGCTTGACCACCGGAGTTAACTTGATTCAAGAAGAAAAACGCAAATGGGTAGGAAATTATTCCCATAAAAAAAAATTATAACCCTTCAAACAAAATGATAATTACTCATAAAGAAAGAAATATTTATTTACTATGAATTAATATCAAGCTTTTAAAATAGCTTATTATTTTACAAAAAGAAAAAGCTGTGTGCCAAATCTTTAACTTAGCGGCTGGACGCTCTTTCTCTTATCTTCATTGGCGAAAGTTAAATCGTGTACATGTCATGACGACGATCAAAGTAATTCTGAGCTAAAAAATAGTATTACCTAACTGGTTTACTTACTGCTGTATCCCTCCCACTCTATCACCTATTTCACAAACATTCGTCGATTGGAAGTAGGTTTTAGTTAAATATTTGTTTCATTTGAAAACAAAAAACATTATAACGCTTTCTCAAAATGTTTTTAAGTTTTAAAAATTTGTTTTTGTCCATTACTCTTGTAAAATACGAAGAATTTCAAATAAAATATAATGTACAAACACAAATGATCTAGAATGCAGGTGGAGTCAGTCGTCGTTGTCATGGTGATGGAACCGTTTAACGACTCCGGTTCCAGCTCCAGCATTTTCTATTGGCTAGATTCAGTGAACGAAAAAATGGAACGAGTCCGGTTTCAAAAGGATTTAAATCACTCCGGATTTGACTCCACCAATTCCAGTGGATTTAACCAATGAAATTGCTGGTGTTGGGCCGGAGTCGTTAAACGGTTCCATCACCATGACAACGACGACTGACTCCACCTGCACTCTAGATCATTCTGTGTTTGTATATTATATTTTATTCGAAATTCTTCGTATATTATAAGAGTAATGGACAAAAACAAATTTTTAAAAATTAAAAACATCTTGAGAAAGCGTTATAATGTTTTTTGTTTTCAAATGAAACGAATATTAAACTACAACCCATTTCCAATCGACGAATGTTTGTGAAGTAGGTGATAGAGTGGGAGGGATACAGCAGTAAGTAATCCAGTTAGGTAATACTATTTTTTAGCTCAGTATTACTTTGATCGTCGTATTAAGATGTACACGATTTAACTTTCGCCAATGAAGATAAAAGAAAGAGCGTCCAGCCGCTAAGTTAAAGATTAAGCACACAGTATTTTCTATATGTAAAATAAAATATTAAAATATAAGTAAAGTAACTACAGCATTGCTTTTTAATTAATGAGATGGGTGTGCCTGGTGTTTCTTTGCAAGGTTCGCTATATTGGGTACGAAATTATTTTTCCTTCGACTCCCTGTCTTAGATCGACCCCTACTTTTGTTTAGAAATTAACAAAATAATAAAATGAATATTATTTTAGAATTGATATTCTAAAAAAACCTTGGAACTTATTTTATTCTTCAAGTATCAGTATTTAAGCTCGGCAGGTTTTGTATTTTGGTGTGGATTCCTCTTACAAGTTGGAATGTGTCAGTGAACTTCTACATAGTAGCCTTAAGTCAGTTTTATTTTAGTGTAAACGACTACAGTATTAATTATTTTCATTTTAATTTGCCTCAATTTTTTGGGGCGGGGCGGAATCACTTTTTTTTAAAAATAGGGATTTGAATCAACTCGTTCCACCATCGGACTCGTTCCAGTGGAACGAGTCCGCTCTAATAGTCCATCACTATTCAGTACGCCTTTGACACGGATAGAGTAAGTTTGTATGTGCCTCTATACCTGCTTTACAACGCCTCTAGTCGCTTCCGCCGTTCTGGATATTGCCCCGCACAACAGCACTGTTCTGCCTGCAAGCTCCAGCTGTTCGCTTCAAGTACTGTTACCGCACTTCCGCTTCAACACATCATCACCGGCCGCTTCTCGCACTTCTGGGCTCAATACCTGCTTCGCCTTCCCTTGTACCGCTAGCCATCTTCACTTCCTAGAAACCTTCTACGGATTACTTCTGGTCTGTTTCCGCCTATTTGACCCTTACTTCCCCCTACGCATCTCTGTGCTGAAAACACACGCACACACACTCAATACACATTCAAACAAGCACACCTCTTTCCTCCGTTTTCTTCCTTTGCCATCACCTCAACAGCATCATCTTCATCATCAAGCTGAGACTGAGTACCTTCCTCTACACTACCTCAAAGGTAAGTGCATTCTTACCCTTCTCTTTCTATATTTCTTTTAAGTATTTCATCTATCTTATTTGCGTTACTTTGTCGCGGTGTCAACCTCGGGCACTTATCGATTCTTAAACTGCGTTTACGCTCGCTTTCCTCTCTGCATCTGGGTGTAAGCCCTACGCGCTTACATTTTGGTCCTCCGGGCCGGATATACGCTTATACAGTCCACTATTTCCGCATCATTAGTTCTGAGTAATCAACCGCTTTTATGGCGCCAAAAAGGGGAAAGGGCAATGCAGGTTCCTTATCCTCAGCTGCATTTGCCCGCTTAATTAGCGAAGCTAAACTAGTTTTCAATCGCCATCTTGAGGCCTTCCTCTAGCGAAGCAAGGACTCGGAACTGACTGCAAGTTTCCTCGCGTCACGGCGCGTTCTTATTGAGGATGACTTTGTCACTTTCCGGAGTCGGGCTGAGATCTATCTCGATGCGGACTCAACCCCTGATGGCCTCACTGACGAGATGTTGGTGGGTGAGGTTCAACAGGTGCGGGAACTTTATCAGCACCTTGTTGAAACAATAGCGAAAGCCTGCCCCGCCTCCTCTCCCTCCACTACACATTTTCCGACCGCTCGCCTTCTTCAAATTCCGCTGCCCCAGTTTGATGGAAATTTTCGGCATTGGGTCACGTTTCGAGACTCCTTCACCGTTTTGGTGGCGAATCAACCGGATCTTTCAGACGTGGAGCGCTTACACTATCTACGCAGTGCCCTGCAGGGCGAAGCCAGGGCTGCGATACAGCATATCCCCTTGGGGGAGGGGCAGTTTCAGGCGGCTTGGGCTACGCTACTCAACGCTTACGATAACCGCCGGCAGTTAGCGCAGCAGTTATTATTTAGGCTCCTGGACATGCCCCTTCCAGCTGCCACACCATCTGCTGAACATATCCAGCTGCTGCTGTCCCAGGGCGTGGCATGTGCGGAGGCCCTGCTCGAGATTCAGGCTCCCGATTTAGCCGCGTTCTTGGTCTTCGCGCTGCTGGCTCGCCACCTTGATGGAGAAACCCGTAACCGTTTTGAGAATGCCCACGTGGGTGTAGAATTCCCCACGGTGGGGCACCTCAAGGCGTTCTTGCGCGACACTCTACATGCCCCGCAGGTTGCCCCTCCTTACCACTGCGCTACTCCTCCATCTCGCCAGGCGCGCTCACCCGCGCGGGCCCCGTCTCGGCCATCGTCACCCTTTACGCCCCCCGTGAAGTACGCGGCTTCCACTACCACGCAGAAAGTTTATACCTGAGAATACTGCAAAGGCAAGCACTCCATCCGTCAGTGTTTAGGATTCAAGGCCCTATCGGTGCCACATCGCCGCGAGTACGTTAATCGTGTTGCGTTATGCCGAAATTGCTTATCAGTGGCGCATCGAACTTCTGCGTGCCGCTCTCTTCATCGATGCAACTATTGCGGGGAAGCGCATCACACGCTGGTCCATTTGGACCGCCGAATCGATATTACTCCAACTAAACCGGCGTCGCCGCCACCTGCGGAGAAGCGGTCTCCATCTTCTCTATCCCCGTCTCCGCGCCCTACCTCTTCTTCTTCACGCCGGACACCCTCACCTCAGGCCTTGACGACGGCGCGACCTCTCTCCCCTCCGACCCCCCTCAGGTGGGCTGACTGCCCTTCTCCTCCGCGAACTCCTTCCCCGCTGCCTAACCGAGAGGATCCGATTCCCGCTGCCACCCGCGGTCGCGTACGAACTCGAACGTCGCAGTCGCCCTCTTGTTGACGGTTTCCTCCGCCTTGCTTCTCTGTCAACGTGACTCCAGTCCCCGCTTCTGTACTCATGCCTACCGCCAATGTCCACCTTTGCCACGAACGACGTCAGTGCATCACTCGCGCTCTGCTCGATTCCGGCAGTCATCAAACCTTTATCACACTCCGCTGCGCCCAGCGGTTGGGATCACCGCTGTTTCGAGCTAATACTGATTTACTGACTCCGGGATCAAATACACCCTTACGGTCGCGCTATCGCACCACTTTCACGCTCATGCATCACGCTGATCCTCCTCTCTTGGTAGTACATGCCACAGTCTTGGATAGCATCGTTCCTCCCACTCCGCAAATGCCTTTCCTCGGTGAATGGCCACATCTCCGCCGTTTGCCTTTGGCCGACTTGGCCTTCAATCATCCGCGAGAAGTCGAGATTCTACTCGGTAACGATATCCTCCCGTGCCTGCTTCGCTCTGGACATATCCATCGCACTCCCCGCGCCCCGGCCGCATTTAACACCACGCTTGGCTGGGTCCTCTATGGTCCTTATCAGCCTACTCTCGGACCGAAGAGAGTACGGTTTATTCTTCCGCCTCCCGCGAACCGGCTTCGTTCTCGGGCGAGGGCTCGTCCAGAGTCGGTGACTCGGCCTTCTAACCTCTCGACATCTGTGTCTCCGGGCGAGGCTTCGGAAGAAACCGCTGAGACCGAGGCTCCGCCCACACTGAGTAAAGGCGTTCAATGTGCAGCCGCACCTCAACTTCTACCTCCTTTGTCCGCTCAAGTTGAAGAGGAAGAAGAGCTTACATGCCTTGTGCGACGGTTCTGGGATCTAGACAAGGTTCCGGAGAACCTCCCGCTCACTGCTGATGAACGCGAATGTGAACGCATGTTCACGCAATCCACCGCCCGCACTTCCACTGGCCGCTATGTAGTCGCTCTTCCGTTTCGCTCCCATGAGTTGGGGGTCTCTCTTAGCGATGCCACACACCAGTTCATGCGGTTGGAGAAACGCTTACTTCGCAACCTCCCACTTCGCGACGCCTACACAGAGTTTATGCGAGACTACCTGGAGCAGGGCCACATGGAACCTGCATCGTTGGATGAAACATCTTCCGCTACGCCCTTCTACATCCCGCATCATGCCGTTCACCGCCATTGCGACCCGCCTACCAAGCTGCGGGTGGTTTTCAATGCATCCTGCGCTTCCTCCAATGGCCGCTCTCTTAATGACCTTCTCCATGTTGGTCCTAAACTCCAGGCGGACATCGCCACTCTCTTGATGCGCTTCCGGATGCACCGCGTAGTATTCACGGCGGACATAAGGCAGATGTATCGCCAGATCCTTGTGACCCCTGAGCATCGCGACTACCAGCGCATTATTTGGAGGTTCTCCGCTCAGGAACCCGTTCAGGCCTTCCGCTTAAATACTGTCACTTATGGCGTCTCTTCCGCGCCTTATCTCGCGCTGCGAACCATGCAGCAACTCGCGTCGGATGAAGGGGATCAATACCCCCTAGCCAAGACTACTCTGCTTCACGAGGTGTATGTCGACGACATACTTACCGGTGCATCGTCTGAGGAACGGGCGCAGGAACTTCGTTCTCAGCTTCAGCGACTCCTCATGGCGGGCGGCTTTGAGCTAAGGAAGTGGGCATCAAACTGCCCTGCCCTTCTACAAGATCTGCCCGCGGATCATTGCCGCCCCACTGCTTCTGAAGATCCCCTATGCTTGGATCGAGATCCAATACTTAAGATCTTAGGGTTGGGATGGAATCCCGCCTCAGACAACTTCTTTTACGCTGTTCGTCTCTCCGAGACCGCGCTAACTAAACGAACAATTCTCAGCCAAATGGCGCGGATCTTTGATCCTCTCGGGTGGCTGACACCCGTCACTTTTAGGGCAAAGATATTCTTCCGGGATCTTTGTCGGCTTCAGGTAGGCTGGGACCAGAGACTCCCCCCTGAGCTAGTGGAACCCTGGCACGCGTTCCAGCAGCAAATTCCCGAGCTGGGACGCATCCGGATACCCCGAATGCTGCCTGACCCTGCTCCACCCGCCCAACATTATTTGGTCGGGTTTTGCGACGCTTCCGAATCAGGTTATGCCGCCGTCGTCTATTTACGCACCTCTTCCCGCCAGAGCCCCGCTGAAGTGCAACTATTGACGGCTAAATCTAAAGTTGCTCCCAATAAAACGCAATCATTGCCACGCCTCGAACTTTGCGGAGCCCATCTCCTAGCCAAATTGATGCACGCTGTGCGCACTCGCATGCTTGTCTGTCTCGAAGCGCTAGTAGTTGTTTTTTGTGACTCCACGGTCACTCTGGCCTGGATACGTGGCGAAAGTCACCGTTGGAAAACCTTTGTGGGTAATCGGGTCGCTGACATCCAAGACCTCATACCCCTGCAGTCTTGGCGCCACGTATCTTCCGCAGACAAACCCGCAGACTGCGCCTCTCGAGGCGTCGCCCCTCATCAACTACAAAGCCACTCCCTATGGTGGAACGGACCGGTCTGGCTCGGGGATCCTCCGGATACCTGGCCTAACCTCCGCGCATCCCCGGATCCAACCGCGATCTCCCAAGAAGCTAAACCACAGGTTAGCTTGTCACTAGTCACCACTGCTCCTGAAGACGATATCATTTCGCAGTTCTCATCATTGCTTCACCTCCAACGCATCACTGCGTATTGCCTGCGCTTCGCGTTTAACTGCAAGAATCCTTCCGCTCCTCGTAAGGGCTGGCTAACCTCTGCAGAGCTGCGACACGCGCTTCATCAGGTCATCCGTGTTGTGCAAACCCGGCACCTCGCTAAGGAGGTACAAGAAGCGCGGAACCCGCAATCCCGGCTACGTTTAGTCCGCCAACTGAATCTCTTCCTCAATGCTGAATGTCTTCTGCGAGTTGGCGGGCGCTTAAACGCTGCCTCCCTGCCATACGGTTTTCGTCATCCGATTCTGTTGCCCAAGGATCAGCATCTCACCCGACTCATCATCAATGATTCTCATCTTCGCTTGCTTCACGCTGGCTCCTTAGCCACTCATGCTTTCATCTGTCGCCAGTACTGGATCCTTGATGGCCGGAACGTGGTCCGACGCCATATCGGAAAATGCAACAAATGCTTCACCGCCAAACCTCGCCCTGTAATTCAACCAATGGGGGCATTGCCCCCCGAACGCACTTCCGCAGCTGCCGCCTTCACGGTGACCAGTGTTGATTTTGCCGGTCCCTTTGCCATCTCTAGCGCGCGATTGCGCGGTGCCACTGTCGCCAAGGGTTATCTTGTTGCCTTCATCTGTTTTGCCACTAAAGCGGTGCACTCCGAGATTGCCTCTGAACTTTCCACATCCTCCTTTCTAGCAGCCTTCCATCGTTTCATTGCCCGACGGGGATTGCCCTCAAAGATGTTCTCTGACAATGGCACCAACTTCGTCGGCGCCTACAATGAGCTTCGTGAACTGGGTCGATTGCTTAACAACCCACAACTTCAACAAGCTGGAAGTCGCGCTGCTACTGCGGCGGGAATCGATTGGCACTTTATTCCTCCTGCCAGTCCACATTTTGGCGGTCTATGGGAGGCGGCAATAAAGTCAGCCAAGCATCATCTAACCCGCGTCATAGGGAATCAGCGCCTCACCTATGAAGAATTGCTAACAGTGGTGACCCAAGTCGAGGCCATTCTGAATTCCCGACCGCTCTGCGCCGTCTCTTCGGATCCGGCCGATCCCGAGCCACTGACCCCTGGGCACTTCTTAGCGTTTCGTCCATTGACTGCTCTTCCGGAGAAGGATCTCACCGAGGTAAATCCCAATCGTCTCTCCAGGTGGAAACTTGTTAACCGCATCCAGCAGGACCTCTGGAAGCGATGGCGTAATGAATACCTGCATACGCTCCAGCAGCGATCAAAGTGGTTCCTGCCTGCCTCTGACTATTGTCATCATCAACCAGGATAATCTTCCTCCGCTCCAGTGGCCTCTTGGACGCATTGTTGCCCTGCATCCTGGACGGGATTCAATTAACCGCGTTGCCGACGTGAAAACCCCTTCTGGCATCATCCGCCGAACCTTAGTAAAGCTGTGTCCCCTGCCCACGCAGTAATCACTGAAGCCGAGGCTTCAGGGCGGGCGGGATGTTAAGCCGCGTACCATCCTTTCTCGGCGGTACCGTTTGACAGTTCTCCATCTCGCCTTTTTCTATTGCTCTCTCTCTCTCTCCTTATTCCAATTCTCGTCTTACGCGTTATTTTTTCGTTAATCTTTCCTTTGTTGTCGCCGCCAAATCTTATTTTTCTGCTATTTTGTGGTTTTGTTTATTTCTCAGTTCCCATGGTTTCAACCTTCCCCTTCTCTATTCTCTCTTAACCGTGGGGTTTTTCCGTCTGCTGTAGTTCAGCACGCCTTTGACACGGATAGAGTAAGTTTGTATGTGCCTCTATACCTGCTTTACAACGCCTTTGGTCGCTTCCGCCGTTCTGGATATTGCCCCGCACAACAGCACTGTTCTACCTGCAAGCTCCAGCTGTTCGCTTCAAGTACTGTTACCGCACTTCCGCTTCAACACATCATCACCGGCCGCTTCTCGCACTTCTGGGCTCAATACCTGCTTCGCCTTCCCTTGTACCGCTAGCCATCTTCACTTCCTAGAAACCTTCTACGGATTACTTCTGGTCTGTTTCCGCCTATTTGTCCCTTACTTCCCCCTACGCATCTCTGTGCTGAAAACACACGCACACACACTCAATACACATTCAAACAAGCACACCCCTTTCCTCCGTTTTCTTCCTTTGCCATCACCTCAACAGCATTATCTTCATCATCAAGCTGAGACTGAGTACCTTCCTCTACACTACCTCAAAGGTAAGTGCATTCTTACCCTTCTCTTTCTATATTTCTTTTAAGTATTTCATCTATCTTATTTGCGTTACTTTGTCGCGGTGTCAAACTCGGGCACTTATCGATTCTTAAACTGCGTTTACGCTCGCTTTCCTCTCTGCATCTGGGTGTAAGCCCTACGCGCTTACAGGGCCTAATAAAGATAAATCAGAAGAATAATTTGGAATAAAGCTATAATAAAGTACCTATTTAATTACGAAGATATAATATACATTTTATCATAATTATAACAAAAAATAAAATATTATGAATGAACTAAGGGAAGGGATTAGCTATCGGTTAGCGTATTGGATTCCCACGTGGAGGTTCCGGGTTCGAATCCAGCTGCTCACCCTTAGATTTTCTCTTCCTAAGAGCTTCTTACAGCTCACTGGCCGGTGATGGACAGTGTTGTCTGCAACGAGAGAACACTGTCCGGAGGCCGGCAATGCACTGAAAAAAGCTCCGGGCGCCAATAACCTCAGCTGTTGACGCGATTTAAATCAATAAAAAAAAAAATTATGAATGAACTGGCCAGCATAAGGGTCTGTGACCTCTAATAAATTCAAAAAAATATTAATGCAGTAAAATTACTTAAATAATATGAATGAATTATTAACGCCATGTTACTTGCTGATTTGTGTACCTTTTGGCGTTTAATCAACCTTATACTTAACATTTTAAACTGTAAGTTTTTGTTAAGTTTTAAAAAAGAAATAAAATTTAAAACATTATAGGGCCTTAAAAACTAGAGTTCCGAGATTACCATTGTGGCTGACTGGTGTCAGCGTGAAGGTTGAAGAATCGAATCCCAGGTAAATAAAAATTAAACTTAAAAAAAAAATTATTTTCTGTCCATCATTAGCAAACGGGGGAGGTATACACAATTCAGACCACCATTTTGCAAGGGTTCAACAAACTAGGCAGAGGTAGAGAGGAAAGAGGTAAAGATATGTATGTTTCAGTAGGAATAGAGATAGTTTGGGGGGGTAAGAGGTGGTGAAGTAGGTGGCTGAGCATGGCTAACTGCCCATCGAATTGGATGATAAGAGGGGCAAGAGTGTGGGTTCGGATTTCAGCCTCGTCAAACTAAATGATTGTTTGAGGATCGGATTGGGTGGAGGTATGAAGCTTACTGCTTCGCCGAATTAGCTTACAGTGAGAGGGGGCAAAAGTGGAGGTGAGAGCGTGTCTTGGCAAACTAGATGATTGCGTGAATGTGGGGTAAGGTGGAATAATGAGGCTTACAGCCTCGTCGAATTTGATGATTGTTGGCAATGAGGGTTGAGGGGCATGGCTTACAGCCCCGACGAATTCGATGATTGCCCAGTCGGGTTCGAAGGGATGGGGATAGCGGCCATTTTTCATAAAAGAAGTGCGTCAGTATGCCGATTTACCTTCTATTGACAGTTTTTTTTTACGAGCCTTTCTTAATAGTATGGCACACGCTGCAAGTGCGCCTTCTTTTAGTGCCTTCGCGGCAGCTCCCAAGATATTTATTAAGAATTTTTTTACTAATACAAAAAGTGTCATTCTGAATCTTTCTTTGTAGATAAGACTTACATTATGATATGATTCTGCACTACTTCGAAAATTCGAACTACTGGGTAATTGTCATATCTGCATTGAAGTATATCAAGTTCAAAATCCCTTGCTATTCCCTGAGCAATAAAAATGGTTTGATTTAGTAAATTGAAAAAAGAGAATAAATTAAATTAATGACATTGAAATGTTACAATATATAAGGTCTTTCTCTTAAAAAGAAGAGTTAACTTCAATGCCTTCTCTTGGTTTTCTGGGGAAACCCACACAACCAACAGTTTGTAATGTTGAGTTGTGAAAAAAATGTAGAATGTATCTTTCAAGCTACCAACAAAGATAATTGTAATTATTGAGCTAATATTTTAAAGCTAGGTAATAAACAAACGACTTTTGTCAGAAGTAGAAATCAAATTCTCAATCCTCTGAGATAAATATAGTATGTGTAAAAAGAAAATAGAGAAGAATAAGAATAAGAATAATTTTATTTGTTTTCAGGGTACTACCCTATACTAATGGAATTTGGTTAAATAAAATAAAATAATTTCTTCTTAAACGTAACTAAAAACTTAAATTGAAAACTAAAAATATACATTCTAATCGAATAAAAATAAAAAAGAACTAAAATTTAAAAACATAAAAAATTAGAAACAAAATAAAATTATAAATTTTTTTTTTATAAACTATAAAATAAAATAAATAAAGTATATACTTTATATTTGTACTTAAGTAACAAAATTAAACTGCGATTTCAGTACTTCCTTTTAAGAGGAGTAAGAAAAATAAACTGCAATTACAGTACTGCTCCCTAAAAGGCAAAGAGGCAAAGATTTTAAATCGAACGACAATTCATTGGGGTAAATCGGTTCTCATTGATAATTTTATCGATTGCAATACTTTCTCTTAGTAGGTGTAAGAGCATGATGGCACTTCACAGCCACGTAGAGGAGCTTTAACCACTTCTACCTGCTAAATTTTATCAAAATCGGACAAAGCGTTATAGAAATATTAGTATTAATAGTTTTAGAAAGGGACTTACTTGGGTGGGGCAAACTCCCCTCCTAGGCATAGCGTCGAGACTTTTAAAGTGCAAATCTATACAAAATTTCGATTCGAACGACACATCATTCATGAAAATCGGTTAACGTGTTGATAATTTGAAACGATTGCTATACTTCCCCTAACAAGTGTAAGAGCTGATCGCCGCTTATTGTTACGTAGGGGAGCACTAACCCTATTATCCTACCAAATTTTATCATAATCAGGCCAAGATTTACAGAGTAATTAGTAATAATAATTTTTGAAGGGGCCTTACATAAAGGGGGCTAACTCCTCTCCCATTCGATGTGCAGCGTCGAGTCCCCCAAAAGGCCCATCTACATAAAATTCCGAATCGAATGACACCTCATTCATGAAAATCGGTTCGCGCGTTTAGGCTGTACGTTGTTTACAAAAAAGGTAACAACAAGAAGAAGAACAACAACAACACCAAGAAAAGACCAATTTTTGAAAATCCCGTTTTTGCTCATTTTCAACAACTTTTTTCTCGAAATCTATTAGATCTGTGTTGTTGCAAAAAATTACAGTCATAAAGGAGGGTTTGCCCTATATTTTAAAGAAAATTTGGGAATTTTATCTTTTATACAAAAAGAGAAAAAAAAAAATCAAATTTGGGTGTTTTTCAACGTTACGCTTTTTCGAGCAGTTTTTGACGATCAACCCTTATACAACTGTCCTACCGGACAGTATTAATCCAAGTCCTTGGTCTCATTTTTAATAAATTTTTTGATATATTTTGAGGACACTTCTCCAACTTCCTTCAAATATTTTGCTGAAATTTCTTTCCCTTCGGGCGTTTGTGCTTGTTCTCGTACCTCTTGAAGCGGGCTGGTTGCTTCAGCAGAAGTAGAAGAAGATAACTTTAGAACTTCCGGTCGCTTTGGGGTTGAAAGTTCTTCATGCCATGTTTTTGTTAATCTTGATAGTGGTGTAGTAGCCGATTCCAGCCTCAGAAACTTTAGTCTCTTTGGAGGTGGAAGGGGTGTTTCAAAAGTAGCTATTTCCGGTTTAGGAGATTGTTTAAATTCAAGTGGTGGCTTTTCCTGCTTTTCCACCAATGCTTTCAATGGGCTCATTAAAGGTTGATATTTCATTTTCAAATATTCATCGGTCTCTTCTCTGTTTCTCTTTTAATAAATTACACTTTTCTTGAATCGCTTTTCTGGTTTCGATTATTTCACGCATTACAACGTCACTAGTTGATCCCTCCATGGCTCAATGAACAATGATCTTAAAGTACGTAGTTAAGGTATTATATAGGCTTCGAAACCTTTTCGATACCTTCCCTAAGTAATCTGTCTATCTTTGTCCAACACTAGAAAACCATATCTATTTTCTTTCCAACACCAGTGGCAAATTTTTCTAAAAGTTTTGAATTCCATGTCGGAATTGATATGGTCATTGTAAATTCTTCTCAAATTTAATTCATCTTGTAGAAAGAGTATTAGGAAATGTGCATTTTCTCTTACTAAGTTGCTTAGGAACTCTAGTATAACTTTGACTTAGATAAAATATATCAACTCCACTGTGGCACCCCATACAAAAATAGGCTCTTAGATTATCTTGCTTGTCACATGCTATATCATCGAAAATAATTATTGAATTTGGCAGGGCCTCTTTAGGTGAGGGAACTTGAGAATTGTCTTCAAATTCAAAGTACCCAATATCTTTTAAAGGTTCTAAAATTTGAGCCAGCTTCCGGTACTTGGGCTGTTGTAATGACTTACCAAACAAATATATATTTTCATATCTCAACCCCTTTGAGATATTCCCACACATAAAACATCTAATGGAATCTGGGAAAAGAGGACCGTGTTTGGAGCATTTCTTGGAAGAGGCCCTGTCGTCAAGGTTTTGCACAGAGAGGGTGTGATGTTGCTTTATCAAGCGCATGATGGGAACTAATAAGGAACGCTCTCTCGCTTCTGTATAACTAAGCTATGTACATGGCACAGGAAATCTACATCTACACTGCATTCACACACCCGCCACCAACATTCACACATCCTATTCCCTTAAACTAAAATACCCACCACTTTTTTTTTATTTATTAATTTTGTTATTTTTATTTTTTATTTTAATAAACTATTAATTAGAAAAAACTTAATACTAAATACTAATAATAAATAGAAATTCTACCGTTATTTGTAAAATTTGTATTTTACTTTTATAGTATTTTTCTTTTACCTACAACTTTACAAATAACTATTTTAATAATATCAAAACGTTTTTCCTTTGTGCCGCTATAGCAAGCAAGATATTAGCGTGTCATTTTAATATGATTAAAACTGATATCACTTTTGATTTTTTCAGTTTTTCCAAAATTTTTTTGCAGCATTCCCCGGCCTTGTTATTGCCGGGGATTTGCCGTTTCATAGTTTGTGCCGCATTATTACGCGAGATATTCGCATGTCAAGTTGGTATGGCCACTTTTATTTTTTGAGTTTTTTCAAAATTTTTTTTACCATTCGTTTGTGCCGGCCATTCAGCATGTTACAGCCGATTAGCTCAAAAATTGAAAAAGTTATCAAGGAATTAACGTGTCCATACCAGTTTGATGGAAGTTGGACATGCGATTTCGCTTGTCTTTAAGATTATTCAAAAAAAATTTTTGCTATTCCCTTTGGCCTCTTTTTTGCCGGCGATTCGCCAAGTTTCATCGTTTGTGCCGTATTATTAACCGAGATATTAAAGAAAAACTGATACTGTCATACTGACGCCGGCACCGCTTCACTACGTCAACAAAATTAACTAATTGCCAGCATTCACCAGCGGCTGATGGGTTTATATTTAGCCATGAATACTTTTCTATTACAACAAAATATAGTATTTTTCATTTCCCTACAACTTTATAGATAACTATTTTAATATTATTAAATTTTTTTTTCGTTATAATATAGTATAATTTCTTTTTACCGTTCGTTTGTGCCGGCCATTCTACGAGTTACAGCCGTTTAGCTCAAAAACTGAAAAAGTTGTTGAGGATTTAAAGTGGCCATACCAACTTGACGGAAGTTGGACATGCGATTTCGCTTGTTTTTAAGATTTATCAAAATTTCTTTTTGCCATTCTCTGTGGCCTTGTTTGTTCCGGCGATTCGCCATGTTTGATCGTTTGTGCCGCATTATTAACCGAGATATTAAACAAAAACTGATACTGTCGCCAGCGGCGCTACTCTACGTCAACTAAAGTTAATAACTGCCAGCATTCACCCGCGGCTGATGGGTTTATATTTAGCCATGAATACTATTCTATTACAACAAATAATAGTATTTTTCTTTTACCTACAACTTTACAAATAACTATTTTAATATTATCAAAGGTTTTTTCGTTTGTGCCGCTATACCGAGCGAGATATTATTAATTGATATAACTTTTCATTTTTTTAATTTTTCCAAAAATTTAATTGCCAATCTCTTTGGCCTCGTTAGTGCCGGAGATTCCCCAAGTTTCATCGTTTGTGCCGCATTATTACGCGAGATATTCGCATGTCAAGTTGGTATAACCACTTTTTATTTTTGAGTTCTTTCAAAATTTCTTTTTACCTTTCCTTTGGGCTTCGTTTGTGCCGGCGATTCACCACGTTTCATCGCTTGGCCGCACTATTAGGGGAGATATTCGCTTGTCAACTTGGAATGGCCGCTTTTTACTTTTTGAGTTTTTTCAAAATTTCTTTTTACCATTCGTTTGTGCAGGAAATTTACCAAGTTATAGCCGTTTAGTTCAGTAATTGAAAAAGTTATTAGGGATTAAAAGTGGCCATACCAACTTGACGGAATTTGGACATGCGATTTCGCTTGTCTGTAAGATTTATCAAAATTTCTTTTTGTTATTCTCTTTGCTACCTTTGTGCCGGTGATTCGCCAAGTTTCATCGAGACATTAAAGAAAAACTGATACTAAGATACTGACGCCAGCAGCGCTACTCTACGTCAACTAAAGTAACTAACTGCCAGCATTCACCAGCGGCTGATGGGTTTATATTTAGCTATGAATACTATTCTATTACAAGAAATAATAGTATTTTTCGTTTACCTACAACTTTACAAATAACTATTTTAATATTATCAAAGGTTTTTTCGTTTGTGCCGCTATACCGAGCGAGATATTATTAATTGATATAACTTTTCATTTTTTGAGTTTTTCCAAAAATTTAATTGCCAATCTCTTTGGCCTCGTTAGTGCCGGAGATTCCCTAAGTTTCATCGTTTGTGCCGCATTATTACGAGAGATATTCGCATGTCAAGTTGGTATAACCATTTTTTATTTTTGAGTTTTTTCAAAATTTCTTTTTACCTTTCCTTTGGGCTTCGTTTGTGCCGACGATTCACCACGTTTCATCGCTTGGCCGCACTATTAGGCGAGATATTCGCTTGTCAACTTGGAATGGCCGCTTTTTACATTTTGAGTTTTTTCGAAATTTCTTTTTACCTTTCCTTTGGGCTTCGTTTGTGCCGGCGATTCACCACGTTTCATCGCTTGGCCGCACTACTAGGCGAGATATTCGCTTGTCAACTTGGAATGGCCGCTTTTTACATTTTGAGTTTTTTCAAAATTTCTTTTTACCTTTCGTTTGTGCCGGCCATTCTACGAGTTACAGCCGTTTAGCTCAAAAACTGAAAAAGTTATTGAGGATTTAAAGTGGCCATACCAACTTGACGGAAGTTGGATATGCGATTTCGCTTGTTTTTAAGATTTTTCAAAATTTCTTTTTGCCATTCTCTGTGGCCTTGTTTGTTCCGGCGATTCGCCATGTTTCATCGTTTGTGCCGCATTATTAACCGAGATATTAAACAAAAACTGATACTGACGCCAGCACCGCTTCACTACGTCAACTAAAGTGGCTAACTGCCAGCATTCACCCGCGGCTGATGGGTTTATATTTAGCCATGAATACTATTCTATTACAACAAATAATAGTATTTTTCTATTACCTACAACTTTACAAATAACTATTTTAATAATATCAAAGGTTTTTCGTTTGTGCCACTATACCAAGCGAGATATTAGCGTGTCATGTTAATATGAAAAAAATTGATATAACTATTCATTTTTTGAATTTTTACGAAATTTTTTTGCCAATTTCTACGGCCTTGTATGTGCCGATGATTCGCCAAGTTTCATCGTTTGTGCCGTATTATTACGCGAGATATTCGCATGTCAAAATGGTATAGCCAATTTTTAGTTTTGAGTTTTCCAAAATTTCTTTTTACCATTCGTTTGTGCCGGCCAATCAGCATGTTACAGCCGATTAGCTCAAAAATTGAAAAAGTTATCAAGGAATTAACGTGTCCATACCAACTTGATGGAAGTTGGACATGCGATTTCGCTTGTCTTTAAGATTATTCAAAAATTTTTGTTGACATTCTCTTTGGAATCTTTTTTGCCGGCGATTCGCCAAGTTTCATCGTTTGTGCCGTATTATTAACCGAGATATTAAAGAAAAACTGATACTGTCATACTGACGCCAGCACCGCTTCACTACGTCAACTAAAGTGACTAATTGCCAGCATTCACCAGCGGCTGATGGGTTTATATTTAGCCATGGATACTATTCTATTACAAGAAATAATAGTATTTTTCGTTTACCTACAACTTTACAAATAACTATTTTAATACTATCAAAGGTTTTTTCGTTTGTGCCGCTATACCGAGCGAGATATTATTAATTGATATAACTTTTCATTTTTTGAGTTTTTCCAAAAATTTAATTGCCAATCTCTTTGGCCTCGTTAGTGCCGGAGATTCCCTAAGTTTCATCGTTTGTGCCGCATTATTACGCGAGATATTCGCATGTCAAGTTGGTATAACCATTTTTTATTTTTGAGTTTTTTCAAAATTTCTTTTTACCTTTCCTTTGGGCTTCGTTTGTGCCGACGATTCACCACGTTTCATCGCTTGGCCGCACTATTAGGCGAGATATTCGCTTGTCAACTTGGAATGGCCGCTTTTTACATTTTGAGTTTTTTCGAAATTTCTTTTTACCTTTCCTTTGGGCTTCGTTTGTGCCGGCGATTCACCACGTTTCATCGCTTGGCCGCACTACTAGGCGAGATATTCGCTTGTCAACTTGGAATGGCCGCTTTTTACATTTTGAGTTTTTTCAAAATTTCTTTTTACCTTTCGTTTGTGCCGGCCATTCTACGAGTTACAGCCGTTTAGCTCAAAAACTGAAAAGGTTATTGAGGATTTAAAGTGGCCATACCAACTTGACGGAAGTTGGACATGCGATTTCGCTTGTTTTTAAGATTTTTCAAAATTTCTTTTTGCCATTCTCTGTGGCCTTGTTTGTTCCGGCGATTCGCCATGTTTCATCGTTTGTGCCGCATTATTACCCGAGATATTAAACAAAAACTGATACTGACGCCAGCACCGCTTCACTACGTCAACTAAAGTGGCTAACTGCCAGCATTCACCCGCGGCTGATGGGTTTATATTTAGCCATGAATACTATTCTATTACAACAAATAATAGTATTTTTCTTTTACCTACAACTTTACAAATAACTATTTTAATAATATCAAAGGTTTTTTCGTTTGTGCCACTATACCAAGCGAGATATTAGCGTGTCATGTTAATATGAAAAAAATTGATATAACTATTCATTTTTTGAATTTGTACGAAATTTTTTTGCCAATTTCTATGGCCTTGTATGTGCCGATGATTCGCCAAGTTTCATCGTTTGTGCCGTATTATTACGCGAGATATGCGCATGTCAAAATGGTATAGCCAATTTTTAGTTTTGAGTTTTTCAAAATTTCTTTTTACCATTCGTTTGTTCCGGCCATTCAGCATGTTACAGCCGATTAGCTCAAAAATTGAAAAAGATATCAAGGAATTAACGTGTCCATACCAACTTGATGGAAGTTGGACATGCGTTTTCGCTTCTCTTTAAGTTTATTCAAAAATTTTTGTTGACATTCTCTTTGGAATCTTTTTTGCCGGCGATTCACCAAGTTTCATCGTTTGTGCCGCATTATTAACCGAGATATTAAAGAAAAACTGATACTGTCATACTGACGCCAGCACCGCTTCACTACGTCAACTAAAGTGGCTAATTGCCAGCATTCACCAGCGGCTGATGGGTTTATATTTAGCCATGAATACTATTCTATTACAACAAATAATAGTATTTTTCGTTTCCCTACAACTTTACAAATAACCATTTTAATATTATCAAAGGTTTTTTCGTTTGTGCCGCTATACCAAGCGAGATATTAGCGTGTCATGTTAATATGAAAAAAATTGATATAACTATTCATTTTTTGAATTTTTACGAAATTTTTTTTGCCAACCTTTTTGGCGTCGTAAGTGCCGGCGATTCGCAAAGATTCATCGTTTGTGCCGCCTTATTAATCGAGACATAAAAGAAAAACTGATACTAACATACTGACGCTCTAGCAGCGCTACTCTACCTCAAATAAAGTAACAAACTGCCAGCATTCACCAGCGGCTGATGGGTTTATATTTAGCCATGGATACTTTTCTATTACAACAAATAATAGTATTTTTCTTTTCCCTACAACTTTATAAATTACTATTTTAATATTATCAAATTTTTTTCTCGTTTGTGCTGCTATACCGAGCGCGATATTATTAATTGATATAACTTTTCATTTTTTGAGTTTTTCCAAAAATTTAAGTGCCAATCTCTTTGGCCTCGTTAGTGCCGGAGATTCCCCAAGTTTCATCGGTTGTGCCGCATTATTACGCGAGATATTCGCATGTCAAGTTGGTATGGCTATTTTTTATTTTTGAGTTTTTTCAAAATTTACTTTTGCCAATCCCTTTAGCCTCGTTTGTGCCGGCGATTCGCCAAGTTTCATCGCTTGGCTGCACTATTAAGCGAGATGTTCGCATGTCAACTTGAAATAGCTGCTTTTTATTTTTTGAGTTTTTTAAAAATTTCTTTTTACCTTTCGTTTGTGCCGGCCATTCATCGAGTTACAGCAGTTTAGCACAATAATTGAAAAAGTTATTAAGGATTTAAAGTGGCCATACCAACTTGACGGAAGTTGGACATGCGATTTCGCTTGTCTTTAAGATTATTCAAAAAAATTTTTTGACATTCTCTTTGGCCCTTTTTTGCCGGCAATTCGCCAAGTTTCATCGTTTGTGCCGTATTATTAACCGCGATACTAAAGAAAATTTGATACTGTTATACTGACGCCAGCACCGCTTCACTACGTCAACTAAAGTAACTAATTGCCAGCATTCACTAGCGGCTGATGGGTTTATATTTAGCCATGAATACTATTCTATTACAAAAAATAATAGTATTTTTCTTTTCCCTACATCTTAGCAGTAACTATTTTAATAATATAAAAAGTTTTTTTCGTTTGTGCCGCTATACCAAGCGAGAAATTAGCGTGTCAAGGTAATATGGAAAATATTGATATAACTTTTCATTTTTAGAGTTATTCCAAAATTTATTTTTGCTAATCTCTTTGGCCTCGTTAGTGCCGGAGATGCCCCAAGTTTCATCGTTTGTGCGGCATTATTACGCGAGATATTCGCATGTCAAGTTGGTATGGCCACTTTTTATTTTTGAGTTTTTTTCAAAACTTCTTTTTGCTATTCGTTTGGGCTTCGTTTGTGCCGGCGATTCACCAAGTTTCATCGCTTGGCTGCACTATTAAGCGAGATATTCGCATGTCAACTTGAAATACCTGCTTTTTATTATTTGAGTTTATTCAAAATTTCTATTTACCTTTCGTTTGAGCCGGCTATTCATCGAGTTACAGCCGTGTAGCTCAAAAATTGAAAAAGTTATTAAGGAATTAATATGGCCATACCAACTTGACGGAAGTTGGACATGCGATTTCGCTTCTCTTTAAGATTTTTCAAAATTTCTTTTTGCTATTCTCTGTGGCCTTGTTTGTTCCGGCGATTCGCCATGTTTGATCGTTTGTGCCGCATTATTAACCGAGATATTAAACAAAATCTGATACTGACGCCAGCGGCGCTACTCTACGTCAACTAAAGTTAATAACTGCCAGCATTCACCCGCGGCTGATGGGTTTATATTTAGCCATGAATACTATTCTATTACAACAAATAATAGTATTTTTCTTTTACCTACAACTTTACAAATAACTATTTTAATAATATCAAAGGTTTTTTCGTTTGTGCCATTATACCAAGCGAGATATTAGCGTGTCATGTTAATATGAAAAAAATTGATATAACTATTCATTTTTTGAAATTTTACGAAATTTTTTTTCCAATTTCTTTGGCCTTGTATGTGCCGGTGATTCGTCAAGTTTCATCGTTTGTGCCGTATTATTACGCGAGATATTCGCATGTCAAAATGGTATAGCCACTTTTTATTTTTGAGTTTTTCAAAATTTCTTTTGACTATTCCTTTGGGCTTGGATTGTGCCAGCGATTCACCACGTTTCATCGCTTGGCCGCACTATTAGGCGAGATATTCGCTTGTCAACTTGGAATAGCCACTTTTTATTTTTTGAGTTTTTTCAAAATTTCTTTTTACCATTCGTTTGTGCCGGATATTTAGCAAGTTATAGCCGTTTAGTTCAAAAATTGATAAAGTTTTTAGGGATTAAAAGTGGCCATACCATCTTGACGGAATTTGGACATGCGATTTCGCTTCTCTTTAAGATTTTCCAAAATTTCTTTTTTGCCATTCTCTGTGGCCTTGTTTGTTCCGGCGATTCGCCATGTTTGATCGTTTGTGCCGCATTATTAACCGAGATATTAAATAAAAACTGATACTGACGCCAGCGGCGCTACTCTACGTCAACTAAAGTTAATAACTGCCAGCATTCACCCGCGTCTGATGGGTTTATATTTAGCCATGAATACTTTTCTATTGCAACAAATAATAGTAATTTTCTTTTACCTACAACTTTACAAATAACTATTTTAATAATATCAAAACGTTTTTTCATTGCGCCGCTATACCAAGCGAGATATTAGCGAGTCATGTTAATATGAAAAAAATTGATATAACTATTCATTTTTTGAATTTTTACGAATTTTTTTTGCCAATCTCTTTGGCCTCGAAGGTGCCGGTGATTCGCCAAGTTTCATCGTTTGTGCCGTATTATTACGCGAGATTTTCGCTTGTCAACTTGGAATAGCGGCTTTTTATTTTTTGAGTTTTTTCAAAATTTCTTTTTACCATTCGTTTGTGCCGGACATTTAGCAAGTTATAGCCGTTTAGTTCAAAAATTGAAAAAGTTATTAGGGATTCAAAGTGGCCATAACAACTTGATGGAAGTTGGATATGCGATTTCGCTTTTCTTTAAGATTTTTCAAAATTTTTTTTTGACATTCTCTTTAGCTTTTTTTTTGTCGGCGATTCGCCAAGTTTCATCGTTTGTGCCGCATTATTAATCGAGATATAAAAGAAAAACTGTTACTCACATACTGACGCCAGTACCGCTTCTATACGTCAACTAAAGTAACTAATTGCCCGCATTCACCAGCGGCTGATGTGTTTATATTTAGCCATGAATACTATTCTATTACAACAAATAATAGTATTTTTCTTTTACCAACAACTTTACAAGTAACTATTTTATTAATATCAAAGGTTTTTTCGTTTGTGCCACTATACCAAGCGAGATATTAGCGTGTCATGTTAATATGAAAGAAATTGATATAACTATTCATTTCTTGAATTTTTACGAAACTTTTTTGCTAATTTCTTTGGCCTTTTATGTGCCGATGATTCGCCAAGTTTCATCGCTTGTGCCGTATTATTACGCGAGATATTCGCATGTCAAAATGGTATAGCCAATTTTTATTTTTGAGTTTTTTAAAATTTATTTTTACCATTCTTTTTGGGCTTCGTTTGTGCCGGCGATTCACAACGTTTCATCGCTTGGCCGCACTATTAGGAGAGATATTCGCTTGTCAACTTGGATTGGCCGCTTTTTATTTTTTGAGTTTTTTCAAAATTTCTTTTTACCATTCGTTTTGTGCCGGACATTTACCCAGTTATAGCCGTTTAGTTCAATAATTGAAAAAGTTATTAGGGATTAAAAGTGGCCATACCAACTTGACGGAATTTGGACATGCGATTTCGCTTGTCTGTAAGATTTATCAAAATTTCTTTTTGTTATTCTCTTTGCCACGTTTGTGCCGGTGATTCGCCAAGTTTCATCGTTTGTGCCGCATTATTAACCGAGACATTAAAGAAAAACTGATAGTAAGATACTGACGCCAGCAGCGCTACTCTACGTCAACTAAAGTAACTAACTGCCAGCATTCACCAGCGGCTGATGGGTTTATATTTAGCCATGAATACTTTTCTATTACAACAAATAATAGTATTTTTCTTTTCCAAACAACTTTATAAATAACTATTTTAATATAATCAAATTTTTTTTTCGTTTCTGCCGCTATACCGAGCGAGATATTATTAATTGATATAACTTTTCATTTTTTGAGTTTTTCCAAAAATTTAATTACCAATCTCTTTGGCCTCGTTAGTGCCGGAGATTCCCTAAGTTTCATTGTTTCTGCCGCATTATTACGCGAGATATTCTCATGTCAAGGTGGTATAACCACTTTTTTTTTTGAGTTTTTTCGAAATTTCTTTTTACTATTCGTTTGGGCTTCATTTGTACCGGCGATTCACCACGTTTCATCGTTTATGCCGTATTATTAACCGAGATATTAAAAAAAAACTGATACTGTCATACTGACGCCAGCACCGCTTCACTACGTCAACTAAAGTAACTAATTGCCAGCATTCACCAGCGGCTGATGGGTTTATATTTAGCCATGAATACTATTCTATTACAACAAATAATAGTATTTTTCGTTTACCTACAACTTTACAAATAACTATTTTAATATTTTCAAAGGTTTTTTCGTTTGTGCCGCTATACCGAGCGAGATATTATTAATTGATATAACTTTTCATTTTTTGAGTTTTTCCAAAAATTTAATTGCCAATCTCTTTGGCCTCGTTAGTGCCGGAGATTCCCCAAGTTTCATCGTTTGTGCCGCATTATTACGCGAGATATTCGCATGTCAAGTTGGTATAACCACTTTTTACTTTTGAGTTTTTTCAAAATTTCTTTTTACCTTTCCTTTGCGCTTCGTTTGTGCCGGCAATTCACCACGTTTCATCGCTTGGCCGCACTATTAGGCGAGATATTCGCTTGTCAACTTGGAATGGCCGCTTTTTACTTTTTGAGTTTTTTCAAAATTTCTTTTTACCACTCGTTTGTGCCGGACATTTACCAAGTTATAGCCGTTTAGTTCAATAATTGAAAAAGTTATTAGGGATTAAAAGTGGCCATACCAACTTGACGGAATTTGGACATGCGATTTCGCTTGTCTGTAAGATTTATCAAAATTTCTTTTTGTTATTCTCTTTGCCACGTTTGTGCCGGTGATTCGCCAAAATTCACGGTTTGTGCCGCATTATTAACCGAGACATTAAAGAAAAACTGATACTAAGATACTGACGCCAGCAGCGCTACTCTACGTCAACTAAAGTAACTAACTGCCAGCATTCACCAGCGGCTGATGGGTTTAAATTTAGCCATGAATACTTTTCTATTACAACAAATAATAGTATTTTTCTTTTCCATACAACTTTATAAATAACTATTTTAATATAATCAAATTTCTTTTTCGTTTCTGCCGCTATACCGAGCGAAATATTATTAATTGATATAACTTTTCATTTTTTGAGTTTTTCCAAAAATTTAATTGCCAATCTCTTTGTCCTCGTTAGTGCCGGAGATTCCCCAAGTTTCATTGTTTGTGCCGCATTATTACGCGAGATATTCGCATGTCAAGTTGGTATAACAACTTTTTATTTTTGAGTTTTTTCGAAATTTCTTTTTACTATTCGTTTGGGCTTCGTTTGTGCCGGCGATTCACCAAGTTTCATCGTTTGTGCCGTATTATTAACCGAGATATTAAAAAAAAACTGATACTGTCATACTGACGCCAGCACCGCTTCACTACGTCAACTAAAGTAACTAATTGCCAGCATTCACCAGCGGCTGATGGGTTTATATTTAGCCATGAATACTATTCTATTACAACAAATAATAGTATTTTTCGTTTACCAACAACTTTACAAATAACTATTTTAATATTATCAAAGGTTTTTTCGTTTGTGCCGCTATACCGAGCGAGATATTATTAATTGATATAACTTTTCATTTTTTGAGTTATTCCAAAAATTTAATTGCCAATCTCTTTGGCCTCGTTAGTGCCGGAGATTCCCCAAGTTTCATCGTTTGTGCCGCATTATTACGCGAGATATTCGCATGTCATGTTGGTATGGCCACTTTTTATTTTTGAGATTTTTCAACATTTCTTTTTACCATTCGTTTGGGCTTCTTATGTGCCAGCAATTCACCATGTTTATCGTTTGTGCCGCATTATTACGCGAGATATTCGCATGTCAAGTTGGTATAACCACTTTTTATTTTTGAGTTTTTTCAAAATTTCTTTTTACCATTCCTTTGGGCTTCGTTTGTGCCGGCGATTCACCACGTTCCATCGCTTGGCTGCACTATTAAGCGAGATATTCGCATGTCAACTTGAAATAGCTCCTTTTTATTTTTTGAGTTTTTTCAAAATTTCTTTTTACCTTTCGTTGGTGCCGGCCATTCTACGAGTTACAGCCGTTTAGCTCAAAAATTGAAATAGTTATTAAGGATTTAAAGTGGCCATACTAACTTGTCTGAAGTTGGACATGCGATTTCGCTTCTCTTTATGATTTATCAAAATTTCTTTTTTGCCATTCTCTGTGGCCTTGTTTGTTCCGGCGATTCGCCATGTTTGATCGTTTGTGCCGCATTATTAACTGAGAAATTAAATAAAAACTGATACTGACGCCAGCGGCGCTACTCTACGTCAACTAAAGTTAATAACTGCGAGCATTCACCCGCGGCTGATGGGTTTATATTTACCCATGAATACTTTTCTATTGCAACAAATAATAGTATTTTGCTTTTACCTACAACTTTACAAATAACTATTTTAATAATATCAAAACGTTTTTTCTTTGTGCCGCTATACCAAGCGAGATATTAGCGAGTCATGTTAATATGAAAAAAATTGATATAACTATTCATTTTTTGAATTTTTACGAATTTTTTTTGCCAATCTCTTTGGCCTCGTAAGTGCCGGTGATTCGCCAAGTTTCATCGTTTGTGCCGTATTATTACGCGAGATTTTCGCTTGTCAACTTGGAATGGCGGCTTTTTATTTTTTGTGTTTTTTCAAAATTTCTTTTTACCATTCGTTTGTGCCGGACATTTAGCAAGTTATAGCCGTTTAGTTCAAAAATTGAAAATGTTATTAGGGATTCAAAGTGGCCATACCAACTTGATGGAAGTTGGATATGCGATTTCGCTTGTCTTTAAGATTTATCAATATTTCTTTTTGTTATTCTCATTGCCACGTTTGTGCCGGTGATTGGCCAAGTTTCATCGTTTGTGCCGCATTATTAACCGAGACATTAAAGAAAAACTGATACTAAGATACTGACGCCAGCAGCGCTACTCTACGTCAACTAAAGTAACTAATTGCCAGCATTCACCAGCGGCTGATGGGTTTATATTTAGCCATGAATACTATTCTATTACAACAAATAATAGTATTTTTCGTTTACCTACAACTTTACAAATAACTATTTTAATATTATCAAAGGTTTTTTCGTTTGTGCCGCTATACCGAGCGAGATATTATTAATTGATATAACTTTTCATTTTTTGAGTTTTTCCAAAAATTTAATTGCCAATCTCTTCGGCCTCGTTAGTGCCGGAGATTCCCCAAGTTTCATCGTTTGTGCCGCATTATTACGCGAGATATTCGCATGTCAAATTGGTATAACCACTTTTTTTTTTGAGTTTTTTCAAAATTTCTTTTTACTTTTCCTTTGGTCTTCGTTTGTGCCGGCGATTTACCACGTTTCATCGCTTGGCCGCACTATTAGGCGAGATATTCGCTTGTCAACTTGGAATGGCCGCTTTTTACTTTTTGAGTTTTTCAAAATTTCTTTTTACCATTCGTTTGTGCCGGACATTTACCAAGTTATAGCCGTTTAGTTCAATAATTGAAAAAGTTATTAGGGATTAAAAGTGGCCATACCAACTTGACGGAATTTGGACATGCGATTTCGCTTGTCTGTAAGATTTATCAAAATTTCTTTTTGTTATTCTCTTTGCCACGTTTAAGCCGGTGATTCGCCTAGTTTCATCGCTTGGCTGCACTATTAAGCGAGATATTCGCATGTCAACTTGAAATAGCTACTTTTTATTTTTTGAGTTTTTTCAAAATTTCTTTTTACCTTTCGTTTGTGCCGGCCATTCTACGAGTTACAGCCGTTTAGCTCAAAAACTGAAAAAGTTATTGAGGATTTAAAGTGGCCATACCAACTTGACGGAAGTTGGTCATGCGATTTCGCTTGTTTTTAAGATTTTTCAAAATTTCTTTTTGCCATTCTCTGTGGCCTTGTTTGTTCCAGCGATTCGCCATGTTTGATCGTTTGTGCCGCATTATTAACCCAGATATTAAACAAAAACTGATACTGTCGCCAGCGGCGCTAATCTACGTCAACTAAAGTTAATAACTGCCAGCATTCACCCGCGGCTGATGGGTTTATATTTAGCCATGAATACTATTCTATTACAACAAATAATAGTATTTTTCTTTTACCTACAACTTTACAAATAACTATTTTAATAATATCAAAGGTAATAATAATAAAGTTTTTTCGTTTGTGCCGCTATACCAAGCGAGATATTAGCGTGTAATGTTAATATGAAAAAAATTGATATAACTATTCATTTTTTGAATTTTTACGAAATTTTTTTGCCAATCTCTATGGCCTTGTATGTGCCGATGATTCGCCAAGTTTCATCGTTTGTGCCGTATTATTACGCGAGATATTCGCATGTCAAAATGGTATAGCCAATTTTTAGTTTTGAAATATTCAGAATTTCTTTTTACCATTCGTTTGTGCCGGCCATTCAGCATGTTACAGCCGATTAGCTCAAAAATTGAAAAAGTTATCAAGGAATTAACGTGTCCATACCAACTTGATGGAAATTGGACATGCGATTTCGCTTGTCTTTAAGATTATTCAAAAATTTTTGTTGACATTCTCTTTGGAATCTTTTTTGCCGGCGATTCGCCAAGTTTCATCGTTTGTGCCGTATTATTAACCGAGATATTTAAGAAAAACTGATACTGTCATACTGACGCCAGCCCCGCTTCACTACGTCAACTAAAGTGACTAATTGCCAGCATTCACCAGCGGCTGATGGGTTTATATTTAGCCATGAATACTATTCTATTACAACAAATAATAGTATTTTTCGTTTCCCTACAACTTTACAAATAACCATTTTAATATTATCAAAGGTTTTTTCGTTTGTGCCGCTATACCAAGCGAGATATTAGCGTGTCATGTTAATATGAAAAAAATTGATATAACTATTCATTTTTTTAATTTTTACGAAATTTTTTTTGCCAATCTTTTTGGCCTCGTAAGTGCCGGTGATTC
Source organism: Rhodnius prolixus (assembly GCF_049639745.1). Taxonomy (NCBI): domain Eukaryota; kingdom Metazoa; phylum Arthropoda; class Insecta; order Hemiptera; family Reduviidae; genus Rhodnius; species Rhodnius prolixus. The sequence goes on along the minus strand of NW_027411609.1, from coordinate 270,994 downwards.
GCCAAGATTCATCGTTTTGCCGCCTTATTAACCGAGGCATTAAAGAAAAACTGATACTAACATACTGACGCCAGCAGCGCTACTCTACCTCAAATAAAGTACCTAACTGCCAGCATTCACCAGCGCCTGATGGGTTTATATTTAGCCATGGATACTTTTCTATTACAACAAATAATAGTATTTTTCTTTTCCCTACAACTTTATAAATTACTATTTTAATATTATTAAATTTTTCTTCTCGTTTGTGCTGCTATACCGAGCGCGATATTATTAATTGATATAACTTTTCATTTTTTGAGTTTTTCCAAAAATTTAAGTGCCAATCTCTTTGGCCTCGTTAGTGCCGGAGATTCCCCAAGTTTCATCGGTTGTTCCGCATTATTACGCGAGATATTCGCATGTCAAGTTGGTATGGCTATCTTTTGTTTTTGAGTTTTTTCAAAATTTCTTTTTACTATTCGTTTGGGCTTCGTTAGTGACGGCGATTCACCAAGTTTCATCGCTTGGCTGCACTATTAGGGGAGATATTCGCATGTCAACTTAAAATAGCTGCTTTTTATTTTTTGAGTTTTTTCAAAATTTCTTTTTACCTTTCGTTTGTGCCGGCCATTCATAAAGTTGCAGCCGTTTAGCTCAAAAATTGAAAAAGTTATTAAGGATTTAAAGTGGCCATACCAACTTGACGGAAGTTCGACATGCGATTTTGGTTGTCTTTATGATTTATCTAAATTTCTTTTTGACATTTTTTTGGCCTACTTTGTGCCGGCCATTCACCGAGGTACAGCCGTTTAGCTCAAAAATTGAAAAAGTTATTAAGGATTAAATGTGGCTATACCAATTTGACGGAAATTGGACATGCGATTTCGCTTGATTTAGGATTTTTCAAAATTTACTTTTGCCAATCCCTTTAGCCTCGTTTGTGCCGGCGATTCGCTAAGTTTCATCGCTTGGCTGCACTATTAAGCGAGATATTCGCATGTCAACTTGAAATAGCTGCTTTTTATTTTTTGAGTTTTTTCAAAATTTCTTTTTACCTTTCTTTTGTGCCGGCCATTCATCGAGTTACAGCCGTTTAGCTCAAAAATTGAAAAAGTTATTAAGGATTTAAATTGGCCATACCAACTTGACGGAAGTTGGACATGCGATTTCGCTTGTCTTTAAGATTATTCAAAAAAAATTTTTGACATTCTCTTTGGCCCTTTTTTGCCGGCGATTCGCCAAGTTTCATCGTTTGTGCCGTATTATTAACCGAGATACTAAAGAAAAACTAATACTGATACACTGACGCCAGCACCGCTTCACTACGTCAACTAAAGTAACTAATTGCCAGCATTCACTAGCGGCTGATGGGTTTATATTTAGCCATGAATACTATTCTATTACAACAAGTAATAGTATTTTTCTTTTACCTACAAATTTACAAATAACTATTTTAATAATATCAAAGGTAATAATAATAAAGTTTTTTCGTTTGTGCCGCTATACCAAGCGAGATATTAGCGTGTAATGTTAATATGAAAAAATTGATATAGCTATTCATTTTTTGAATTTTTACGAAATTTTTTTGCCAATCTCTTTGGCCTCGTAAGTGCCGGTGATTAGCCATGTTTCATCGTTTCTGCCGTATTATTACGCGAGATATTCGCATGTCAAATTGGTATAGCCACTTTTTATTTTTGAGTTTTTCAAAATTTCTTTTTACTATTCCTTTGGGCTTCGTTTGTGCCGGCGATTCACTACGTTTCATCGCTTGGCCGCACTATTAGGCGAGATATTCGCTTTCCAACTTGGAATGGCCGCTTATTATTTTTTGAGTTTTTTGAAAATTTCTTTTTCCCATTCGTTTGTGCCGGCCATTCAGCAAGTTACAGCCGTTTAGCTCAAAAATTGAAAAAGTTATTAAGGATTTAATGTGGCCATACCAACTTGATGGAAGTTGGACATGCGATTTCGCTTGTCTTTAAGATTATTCAAAAAAAAATTTTGACATTCTCTTTGGCCCTTTTTTGCCGGCGATTCGCCAAGTTTCATCGTTTGTGCCGCATTATTAATCGAGATATTAAAGAAAAACTGTTACTCACATACTGACGCCAGCACCGCTTCTCTACGTCAACTAAAGTAACTAATTGCCAGCATTCACCAGCGGCTGATGGGTTTATATTTAGCCATGAATACTATTCTATTACAACAAATAATAGTATTTTTCTTTTACCTAAAACTTTACAAATAACTATTTTAATAATATCAAATTTTTTTTTCGTTATTGCCGCTGTACCGAGCGAGATATTATTAATTGATATAACTTTTCATTTTTTGAGTTTTTCCAAAAATTTAATTGCTAATCTCTTTGGCCTCGATAGTGCCGGAGATTCCCCAAGTTTCATCGTTTGTGCCGCATTATTACGCGAGATATTCGCATGTCAAGTTGGTATAACTGTATTTGGATCCAGATCAAAACAACAGGATTCTGTGCAACGGAGTTTATTCAACCAAACAATTCTCAAATCAGAACTCGCAACTCGTAACTCGTAACTCGTTTCTATGAACAATAAATATTTTGCACTTATATGAAAATAAGAGAATAGAAGTTATGCTAACAAATTAACAATGAATATGGCATTACCACATTTGTCTCCTTCTCCGGATCTAAAACCCAAAACTAGATACAAAATATACTGCAAAACTGAATACTAATAATGTTCTTAACAAACTAATCATATGATAGTTATTCCACTTCTTTAAATAGAAACATATGTTAATCTAAAATATAAACCCATATGGGGTGCACTAACAATAACCACTTTTTATTTTTGAGTTTTTTCAAAAGTTCTTTTTACTATTCGTTTGGGCTTCGTTTGTGCCGGCGATTCACGAAGTTCCATCGCTTGGCTGCACTATTAAGCGAGATATTCGCATGTCAACTTGAAATAGCTGCTTTTTATTTTTTGAGTTTTTTCAAAATTTCTTTTTACCTTTCGTTTGTGCCGGCCATTCTACGAGTTACAGCTGTTTAGCTCAAAAATTGAAAAAGTTATTAAGGATTTAAAGTGGCCATACCAACTTGACGGAAGTTGGACATGCGATTTCGCTTGTCTTTAAGATTTTTCAAAATTTCTTTTTGCCATTCTCTGTGGCCTTGTTTGTCCCGGCGATTCGCTATGTTTGATCGTTTGTGCCGCATTATTAACCGAGATATTAAACAAAAACTGATAATGACGCCAACGGCGCTACTCTACGTCAACTAAAGTTAATAACTGCCAGCATTCACCCGCGGCTGATGGGTTTATATTTAGCCATGAATACTTTTCTGTTGCAACAAATAATAGTATTTTTCTTTTACCTACAACTTTATAAATAACTATTTTAATAATATCAAAAGTTTTTCCTTTGTGCCGCTATAATAAGCAAGATATTAGCGTGTCATTTTAATATGAATAAAACTGATATCACTTTTGATTTTTTGAGTTTTTCCAAAATTTCTTTTGCCAATCTCTTTGGCCTTGTTAGTGCCGGGGATTCGCCGTTTCATAGTTTGTGCCTCATTATTACGCGAGATATTCGCATGTCAAGTTGGTATGGCCACTTTTTTTTTTTATTTTTTTCAAAATTTCTTTTCACCATTCGTTTATGCCGGCCATTCAGCATGTTACAGCCGTTTAGCTCAAAAATTGAAAAAGTTATCAAGGAATTAACGTGTCCATACCAACTTGATGGAAGTTGGACATGCGATTTCGCTTGTCTTTAAGATTATTCAAAAATTTTTGTTGACATTCTCTTTGGCCTCTTTTTTGCCGGCGATTCGCCAAGTTTCATCGTTTGTGCCGTATTATTAACCGAGTTATTAAAGAAAAACTGATACTGTCATACTGACGCCAGCACCGCTTCACTACGTCAACTAAAGTATTTATTGCCAGCATTCACCAGCGGCTGATGGGTTTATATTTAGCCATGAATACTATTCTATTACAACAAATAATAGTATTTTTCGTTTACCTACAACTTTACAAATAACTATTTTAATATTATCAAAGGTTTTTTCGTTTGTGCCGCTATACCAAGCGAGATATTAGGGTGTCATGTTAATATGAAAGTAAAAAAATTTATAAAAAGTTAATGCATTATAATTACATTGTTAATGTAAGGTACAAAAATAATGTAAAAGTTAATGTAGTATCTATACATGCATGTTAACTTAGAAAAAAACATTTGATATTACAGTCAATCTAAGTTAAATGGTGTTCTACTTGAACATATATTTTGTAGATTAAAATGGGCAGCTTAAGGGTCTGTGAAACATCTAATAAATTCAAAAAATGTGAAGGAAAAGTTAATGTAGTAAAATGACTTAAATAATATCTATGAAGTTTGAATGAAATGATGGATACTTGCTGATTTGTGTGCATTTTTCTACCTTTTGGATAGATTTTTCTTTTTGTCTATTATATGGGTGTGGCAAACTCCCCTCCTTATGAGGCATAGCGTCGTGACTTTTAAAATACAAGTCTGAACCACATTTCGATTCGAATGACACTTCATTCATGAAAATCGGTTCACGTCTCGATAATTTGAAACGATTGCTATACTTCCTCTTAACAAGTGTAAGAGCAGAATGTCGTTTTAATGTTACGTAAGGAAGCCATAACCCTATGATCCTACCAAATTTTATCAATATTGGGCCAATTTTGGAGGGGGCCTTACATAAAGGAGTCTAACTCCTTTCTTATTTGATATACAGCGTCGAGACCCCCAAAAGGCACATCTACATAAAATTCTGAATCGAATGACACTTCATTCATGAAAATCGGTTCGCGCGTTTAGGCGCTACGCATTTTACAAAAAAGGTAACAACAACAACAACAACAACAACAACAACAACAACAACAACAACAACAACAACAACAACAAGAACAACAACAAGAAGAACAACAACCATTTTTGTAAATGCCGATTTTGCTCATTTTCAGCAACTTTTTTCTCGAAATCTATTATATCTATGTTGTTGCAAAAAAATTACAGTTGTAAAGTAGGCTTTGCCCTACATTTTAAAGAAAATTTGGGAATTTTATCTTTTATAGAAAAAGAGGAAAAAAATGTCAAAGTTGGGTGCTTTTCAACTTTACGCTTTTTCGTGCAGTTTTTGACGATCAGCCCTTATACAACTGTACTACCGGACAGTTTTAATAAGTTGATATAACTTTTCATTTTTTGAGTTTATCCAAAAAATTTTTTTACCAATCTCTTAGGCCTTGTTAGTGCCGGTGATTCCCCATGTTTCATTGTTTGTGCCGCATTATTACCCGAGACAGTCGCATGTCAAATTGGTATGGCCACTTTTTATTTTTGTGTTTTTTCAAAATTTCTTTTTACCATTCGTTTGGGCTTCTTTTGTGCCGGCGATTCGCGAAGTTTCATCATTTGCGCCGCATTATTTACCGAGATACTAAATAAATACTGTAACTGACATACTGACGCCAGCAGCGCTTCTCTACATCAACGAAAATAACTAACTGCCAGCATACACCAGCAGCAGATGGGTTTATATTTAGCCACGAATACTTTTCCATTACAAGAAATAATAGTATTCGTGTTTTTCTTTTACCTACAACTTTACAAATAACTATTTTAATATAATCAAAAGTTTTTTTCGTTTGTGCCGCTATACCAAGCGAGATATTAGCGTGTCAAGTTAATATGAAAAAAATTGATATAACTTTTCATTTTTTAGTTTTTCCAAATTTTTTTTTACCAATTTCTTTTGCCACGTTAGTGCCTGGGATTCGCCAAATTTCATCGTTTGTGCCGCATTATTACGCGAGATATTCGCATGTCAATTTCGAACGGCCATTTTTTATTTTTGAGTTTTTTTAAAATTTTTTTACCATTCGTTTGTAACGGCCATTCACCAAGTTACAGCCGTTTAGCTCAAAAATTGAAAAAGTTATTAAGGATTTAATGTGGCTATACCAACTTGATGGAAGTTGGACATGCGATTTCGCTTGCTTTAAGATTTTTCAAAATTTACTTTTTTAGCCTTGTTAGTGCCGGTGATTCGCTAAGTTTCATTGTTTGTGCCGCATTATTACGCGAGATATTCGCATGTCAAATTGGTATGGCCACTTTTTATTTTTGTGTTTTTTCAAAATTTCTTTTTACCATTCCTTTGGGCTTCTGTTGTGCCGGCGATTCGCAAAGTTACATCGTTTGCACCGCATTATTAACTGAGATATTAAATAAAAACTGTTACTGACATACTGACGCCAGCAGCGCTTCTCTACATCAACGAAAATAATTAACTGCCAGCATACACCAGCAGCTGATGGGTTTATATTTAGTCACGAATACTTTTCTATTACAACAAATAATAGTATTTTTCTTTTACCTACAACTTTACAAAAAACTATTTCAATATAATCAAAAGTTTTTTTTGTTTGTGCCGCTATACCAAGCGAGATATTAGCGTGTCATGTTAATATGAAAAAAATTGATATAACTTTTCATTTTTTGAGTTTTTCCGAATTTTTTTTTTTGTGAATTTCTTTTGCCTCGTTAGTGCCGGTGATTCGCTAAATTTCATCGTTTGTGCCGCATTATTACGCGAGATATTCGCATGTCATGTTGGTATGGCCACTTTTTATTTTTGAGATTTTTCAACATTTCTTTTTACCATTCGTTTGGGCTTCTTATGTGCCAGCAATTCACCATGTTTATCGTTTGTGCCGCATTATTAGGAGAGATATTCGCATGTCAAGTTGGCATAGCCTTTTTTTATTTTTGATTTTTTTGAAAATTTCTTTTTACCATTCGTTTGTGCCGTCCATTCACCAGATTTCAGCCATTTAGCGCAAAAATTGAAAATGTTTTTAAGGATTTAAAGTGGTCATACCAACTTGACGGAAGTGCGACATGCGATTTCGGTTGTCTAAAATTTATCAAAATTTCATTTTGACATTCACTTTGGCCTCCTTTGTGCCGGCGATTCGCCAAGTTTCATCGTTTGTGCCGCATCATTAACCGAGATATTAAAGAAAAACTGATACTGACATTCAGACGCGTGAAGCGCTTCTCTACGTCAATTAAAGTAACTAACTGCCAGCATTCACCATCGGCTGATGGGTTTATATTTAGCCATGAATACTTTTCTATTACAAAAAATAATAATATTTTTCTTTTACCTACAACTTTACAAATAACTATTTTGATAATAACAAAAGTTTTCTTCGTTTGTGCCGCTATACCAAGCGAGACATAAACGTGTCAAGTTAATATGAAATAAGTTGGTATAACTTTTCATTTTTTGAGTTTTTCCAAAATTTTTATTGCCAATTTCTTTTGCCTCCTCAGTACCGGTGATTCGCCAAGTTTCATTGTTTGTGCAGCATTATTACGCGAGATATTTGCATGTCAAATTTGTATGGCCACTTTTTATTTTTGTGTTTTTTCAAAATTTCTTTTTACCATTCGTTTGGGCTTCTTTTGTACCGGCGATTCGCGAAGTTTCATCGTTTACGCCGCATTATTAACCGAGATATTAATTAAAAACTGTTACGGACATACTGACGTGAGAAGTGCTTTTCTACGTTAATTAAAGTAACTATCTGCCAGCATTCATCATCGGCTGATGGGTTTATATTTAGCCATGAATACTTTTCTATTACAACAAATAATATTATTTTTCTTTTATCTACAACTTTACAAATTAATTTTTTAATATAATCAAAAGTTTTTTTCGTTTGTGCCGCTATACCAAGCGAGATATTAGCGTGTCAAGTTAATGTGAAAAAAATTGATATAACTTTTCATTTTTTGAGGTTTTTCAAAATTTTTTTTACCATTCGTTTGGGCTTCTTTTGTGCCGAAGATTCACCAAGTTTATCGTTTGTGCCGCATTATTAGGCGAGATATTCGCATGTCAAATTGGTATAGCCACTTTTTATTTTTGTGATTTTTCAAAATTTCTTTTTACCATTCGTTTGGGCTACTTTTGTGCCGGCGATTCGCGATGTTACATCGTTTGCGCCGCATTATTAACCGAGATATTAAATAAAAACTGTTACTGACATACTGACGCCAGCAGCGCTTCTCTACATCAACGAAAATAATTAAATGCCAGCATACACCAGCAGCTGATGGGTTTATATTTAGTCACGAATACTTTTCTATTGCAACAAATAATAGTATTTTTCTTTTACCTACAACTTTACAAATAACTATTTTAATAATATCAAAACGTTTTTTCGTTTGTGCCGCTATACCAAGCGAGATATTAGCGTATCATGTTAATATGAAAAAAATTGATATAACTTTTCATTTTTTGAGTTAAATAGGCGCGCGAAAGATGCCAGTTTCCTGTGGCGCCAGTGAACTTGCTGTAACGCGGGAGGATGTTATATCAAAGCGACTTCTTTTCAATTAAATAAAAACTGCGCACAAAAGATAACAGTTTCACATCAAACCATATTCCAATTATCTCTCCAGACTGCAATAATGTCCATGCATTGCGTTGTTTGTTCTTAGTTTTCTATTCTTTACATTATTTTGTATCATTCTTTAATATAATAAACACGCATAGTAGAGTAAAAAGAAGGCTTTTGGCTCAGTAAAGATGGCGGACTACGATGAAGTAGGGGTGGTGGGTGCAGTTTATTCCTGCTCTATCCTTCCCTCCACACTCTTAAGGTGCATCTTTCTCCTTTCTCCATACTATTAAGTTGCATCTTTTTCTTCTCTCCACACTATTAAGGTGCATCTTTCTCTCCCTCGCCCATCCATATTAGTTAAAAATAAATAGTTGATTTGAATTGAGAAAATAAAATATTTAAATAATATTTTACTGGAAATTACCATGCTACAAGTTAAAACTAAATAATAGTTGATTTGAATGAGAAAATAAAATATTTAAATGGGTGAATAACCTGAAAAATCTCAACTAGCATGCGTGAACATGCTCAAACTCTCTCACTATCTCTCTCTTTCTCGGTTAGTTTCTCTTGCTGCAGACATCAACTACTTATATAATACTCATCATGTGTAGAAGCGGTATAGTCTCACACATTCTCTACTTAGAGAGGGACCGGTTTTAAAAGACTATATAATAATACTATTGCAAATACGACACAGTCAGTCAACTTGCTTTGACTCCATTGAGCACTTCCTGCAGATTCTTCTATTATTAATTAAAAAATGGCAGATCAATGGAAAGTGATTTCAGTGAGTGATAATTATAATAAGTTTGTTACAACATTTCCCACCATTACACTAGCCGATTTGGATTTAGTACTAGCTTATATCAATCTATGTGATGATTTGAAATCTTTAGAAAAATACTAAAGAATATATTGTTAAGGCTGCTAATGAACATTATATTAACTGTGTTTGGTCCAATCCGAAGCAGACTGTTGGGCCTGATACTTGCCCTTGTTCGAAAATTGCTTGGTTATCCCATCACATTACCAAAGAATTAAATCTGCTATGCAAAGGAGGGATAGATGATGAGAATTAGTGTAACATAGTCAGTTTGTGACAAGATGGCGAGTGGTACAGGATTGCAGCTTACAACCAGCTTCTCGTTGAACGCCAAACACTCAAAACAACTGGTAACAGGCTTGTCTGAAGATGGTGCACCACTTATTGCATTAAAAAAAAAAAAAAACAGTTATCTACTTAAATGAGGAAGATTGGTCAACTCTACAAGCTAACAAGCAAGTATGTGATGATTTTTTTGGTAAAAAAAACGGATCCGTACCGGCTGAAGTACAACTACAGCATGCAACAGTTTTCATTGAGATGTTCACCCATAAAACTATGGTTATACGAGGAAAACCATCATGGTTAGAAGATCTTCAATATCACCCTCCGAACATAATTTTTTTAAAAATGAATATTTTAAACTAGTGAGTTTAATAGACGATGTTAATAAACAATTTACTTATTTAAGAAAGATATTAAACTGTTGTAACACTGGTGAAAAAACTATTGAATAAATTTGTTTATACAAAATAATCTGTTTTCATTTTTTATTATGTTCCTTAATGATGTGGAAGGTTAATGAAAACAAAAAAAAACTACACAATTTTATTATAAAAACTTTTTCATTCTACTAAATCATTTTTATTTATCCAAGAAGGTTTCCTAAAACCTAACCACCTTACATACACCTTATTTTGTTTACGTCTTAGTATTTTTTCTACAAGATATACATCTTTGTTTAGTTTTCTGCAGTTCTTGTGCATAAAATGCTCCTTGAATAGGTTGTCCTGTCAAGTCTTCCAACAAGTAAGTATATGGAATAGTGTTGCAGACGTTTATAATTTTAAATACTTCAGTGCTCCAATTGGGTGTGTAACCTCTGCTAAATATAGTTCTCTTTTTAGAAACACGTACAAAGTCTCCTTTAAAACGTTGCTTATCTGTCCTTTTTACTTTAGAAGAGTATACATTAGCTAGTAAGAATGCTTCATTGCTAGAATTTACTTCCGATGGTGTCATACCAACCGTACGGTGTACTTTGTTGTTGTAGGTATTTATGAGATCAGGTAAATGCTTTGTATAATTATTGTAGTTTCCTCTGAGACTAAATAAGCGATACAACATAGATTTAAAGGTTCTATTAAATCTTTCTACAATTGAACTTTTAATTTGGCTGTAAGTACTATAGTGATTAATGTTGTGCTTCTTCATGAGTTTTGTGAAGGAAACATTGTAGAATTCCTTCCCATTATCAGTTTGAATATTTTTCGGTACTCATCCACTTGAAATAAAAATATTATTCATAGCTTTAGTGATATCTTTAGCGCTTTTGGATTTAACAGGCTCCACCCAGGCGTACTTTGAAAAACAATCAATCACTGCTAATATATATTTGGAACCGCTATTTTGACAAGCATATGGTATCATTTCCATAAATCAGCTTGCCATAAATCATCAATACTTTTGAGCAATGTACGCCTTCGAGGGTAGCGTGAACGTGCTGGTCTATGAAGTTCAACAACTACAGCCTCTTTGCTAGTCATGACTTTATGGTTCAAAAATCGTTTTAAGCGTAGCAGCAGTTATAGGAACATTTGGATTCAATAAACTTATTCGGTTCCTAAAAACAGTGAATAAACCGCGCACAAAATTATCTGTAACTATTTTTCGGGCTTCGTCATACGTATCTAAAAGATAACGTTTACTAACAAATTGTTCATGTAATATGTATTTGTTACTAAATCTAACTCTTTTATATGCTTTTCCATTTCTTTAGTTACAAATTGTTCAAGATAAATCTTATTAACAGCATCTGAACTATCAAATGGACTATTGATTCCAAGTAATCATTTATTTTCAAAGTCGATATATTCTCCATCTTCATCACCACTAGCATGAAATACTGTTTTTAAGTGATGCAAAGGTCTGCCAAACTTGTCTATAGACATATCGAAAACCAAACAACAACTGATAATTTATTCCACAAGTAATTCCTAATAAATAATATCCGCCTCTCTCAACTCTTCGATTATAGAATGAATTTCATTTCCATGTCCAGTGTGACCAGCATTTGTTGATGCATATAAGAGCCGAAGTTGATCCACTAATTCATTTGGATCATTCCAATGTTCATAAACATTTTGTCCCACATCCATACCTTTACCAGTAGTAGTGGTCGTATGTCTTAGACCGTATCTTCTTTTAATAGGCTTTGTTGCAATTGTAGTCCGAGGTGTCCTAGTAACTTGATCTGCAGTTGATGGCGGTGTGAAATAGGGTTGAGCCGACTGTTCACCCATAGAAGGAAAAATAAAGGAGCTATTATATTTTTGTATTTGAATCCTTTGCTTGAGCTAAGATGTTTTTCATCACTAAATTGTTGTTTATGTGCGTTACTAACTTCTAAAATATCCTTATAATTTTCCAAATCTTCTACAGTGTATTTGTTCGGCTTTTTTAAAAATAATAATTGTAATAACCCAGGAGTACCTTTATACCAGTTCCATTTACATTGATATCATTATCCTCAATGGCTACCTGAGCATTTCCTATCGTCATGCCTCCAGTAGGTAACACTCTAATGCCGTATCTATCATCTAGATCTTTAGTATCTGAAGTCATATGTTTCAATAAATATGGTTTTATTAAAGATCCTATCTCATCTACTTCTTCTAAGCTTTTCTTCAATTCCTCTTTACTATGTATTTGTTTTATTTGCTCTAGAGGAGAATCATCATCTTCAAACGTCTCTTCTTCCATTTTAATATCTAAAACATCCTTTCGTGGTATAGGAGTTGAAGCTTTAAGAGGTAATTTGACTTCTTCTTCTTCTTTGAGCGGTAATTTAACATATGCTTCAAGTGATGTCGTAGAAGTCGAAGCGTCAGATTTTAAAGCGGCTTTTTTAGAACGCTTTTTATTCCGTTCAACTAACTCTTGAAACGGTTTTGTAATGGGCTTTAAACTTCTTTCCAGAACTTGCTGTGATAATTGAAGACCTCTCTTTAAACTTTTGAATTTTTCTCGCAGAGATTTAGAAGTTTTGATAAGATGTTGTGTAACTTTAGGATCCATATTGAAAAATGATAGACCGATGGAAAATATTGCTCTATATATAGATGTATGTATCTAAACCTTTTCGAAATCTACCATTGTGTACGTCTCTTGTTTTATCTATTGTTAGAAAACTGTATGGTGCAACCCAGCAGACCTCACACATTTCTTTAAAATTAATAAATGACACACTTGATGAACTTACATGATCGTTATAGATATGCCTTAAATTTAAATCATCCTGCGTAAAAATTATAATAAAATTGGCATTATCACATATAAGATGTTTAGGAATCCTTGCATAGCTTTGTGTCAAATAGAAACAATCAATTCCTCTATGCCTTCCCATACTGAAATACTGTCTGATTATATCCTGTTGATCCATTGCAATATCATCAAATAATATGATAGAATTCTTTTCAGCATTGTCAGGAGTGATTACCTGCTGCGTATCGTTGATTTTGTGCAAACCTATTTCTGGTTCTAATTTGAATACGGTTTCTAAATATAAATACCTTCTTTGTTGGATAGATCGGCTACATAAGTACACATTTCCAAATTTTAACCCATTCGGTTGTAAAAGCAAACAAGCTATGAGATTAGTTTTACCAGACCCCGAACTACCACAAATAAGTGCACGTATATTATCAGGAAACGATTGCCATGGCGACCTTCATTTGCTTCCTGTTCTTCACCTGAAGGAATCACGTTATAAACAGGTAGACGTTCACTTTCTTTCTCCAAACGCACACTGATGTTGATGGCTCTAATTCACAACCTATATAAGCAGATTCAGAGCTAAAAGTAGTCAACATAATGAGAAGGAAAACAACGGGTAGAGGTCTGATAAATTCAGTGATTAACAAGCTTCCATTTGAAGCGCATATTCCAGGATATAGATTTTGTGGCCCCGGAACTAAATTACAAGATTAAGCCGTGGTGATAAAGGTGTTAACCCTTTAGACGAAGCCTGTAAGGAACACGACATTGCATATTTTAAAAACAAAGATTTGAACTCAAGGCATAAAGCTGATCGCATCTTAGCAGAAAAAGCTTGGCAAAGAACAAAATCAAGTGACTCATCTTTTGGTGAAAAAGCTGTCGCTTGGGCTGTTACTAACGCTATGAAAATGAAAGTAAAATTGGGAGAAGGTGATGGTATCAAGAAGAAAAAAACTTACAAAGATGTAATAAGTGCTGCTCGCGTCACATCACCTACATCAATTAGTGGAGCCTCCAAAACGGCACTCAAAAAAGCTAAAAAGTTTTTATCAAAATCAAAACTAGATTTGGTGTACCAAGAATATTACCAGTTCCAAGAACTGGAGGTATTCTCCCTTTTCTGGTACCATTATTTGCAGGTTTATCTGCTCTTGGAAGTCTAGCAGGTGGAGCAGCAGCGGTTGCTAAGGCAGTTAAAGATACGAGAGATGCTAGAGACCGTCTAGAGAAAATGAGACGTCACAATCAGAAGATGGAAGAACAGAAAATTGGCCAAAGTTTCTACCTTAAACCTTATAAAAAACGATATGGTCTTTATATTAAGCAATATTGACTAACTAACAGAGCTCTCACAAATATAGAATTGATGAAATTTGCCAAAAACGTACCTCATTTTAGAGGTGTTTATATGCGTGATTCTTTGCCAAGTTATCCTAAAACTAATGAATGTACTATTGTAAATCTAGATTCAGTGAAAAACATAGGTACTCATTGGGTCGCCTATATTAAAAAAAAATAATGAAGTAATTTATTTCGATCCTTATGGAAATCTAAGACCACCGTTAGAACTTTTACATTATTTCAGAAACTGTGTTATTACATACAATCGTAGAAGATATCAAGATTGGAATACACCATATTGTGGCCATTTATGTTTGAATTTTCTATATAATAACGATGAATAAGCATTTACGGAATTCAGTCATGTCGTACACCTTTACCTTAACAGGAGCTTCAAGCATTCTTAGTGCCGATCTTTTTCCACCAATTAATTTATTAGACAGTGGTGTTGATTGTAGCATTGGTTTATTAAGTTTTCAGTCATACAATTCCATACCGAATATCATTGAAGTATTTAACAATCTATTTCATTATGGAGACAATGTTATTAGTTTACCTACAGGAACTTATGAAGTGGAAGCTATAGCACGTTATCTAAAATCACATATAAGTTCTACAGATTCATGAAATTGAAAGGTAATACCAACACATTGAAGGTGGAATTAACATGACACAACCTGTTTACTTCAATAAAGAACATTCGATCGGCCATTTACTGGGCTTTACTAAACATGAGGTGTTAGAAAAAAATGATCACTCATAAATCAGACGAAATTGTACAGATTCCTAGTGTCAATACAATTGCAATTAACTTTAATATAGCTTCCGGTTCATATAGAAACGGAAAACCAGGACATACTATATATGAATTTTCACCAATAGTTCCTCCAGGATTTAAGATCGTACAAGAACCTTCTCCAGTCATTTACTTTCCAGTTATCGGTGAAGTAATCAACAATATAACACTTGTTATAACAGATCAAAACCAGAACTTAGTGGATTTTAGCGGAGAGACAATTACCATCAGATTACATCTAAAGAAAAATGGGTATTGATTTTCGAAAGTATAAAATGGATTACGCTGAAGTGAAATCAACTAGTATTCAACGGTCACCTTACCGAGCGTTAACACCATCAAATATTTACTTCCTACAAAGTATAGGACTTTTGATTAAACCAAAATGGAAGAAATACTAAATGTGGATAAAAAAGTGAGTTTTGAGGAGAGAATTACAGACTTTGAGTTTCACTCTCATCAACCTTACTATCAATCATTAGACAATTCTGACGAAATAATAATTGCCGTACAACAACAAGACATCTACACTGTTCCATCCAAGAGTTTTCTCTACATTCAAGGACAACTGGTCCATGAAGGAGTAGCATCTATAGATCCAAGTGTATTGAGTTTAGTGAGAAATGGATTTTTGTTTTTGTTTGACGAAATCAAGTATCAGTTGAATGGTGTATTAATTGACCATGTTCGGAATCCTGGAACTGTTAGTACATTAAAAAGTTATGCATCTCTTAGCCCAGAAAAGGCATTAGGATTAGAAATGAGTGGTTGGATGATGCCTACTGAATATGTGAAATTGGCAGATGAAAAAGGCAATTTTGATGCTTGCATCCCCCTAGACATTTTAATGGGTTTCTTCGAAGATTACAATCAAATAATTCTACAAGGAAAACATGAATTAATTCTACATCGCAGATAATGATTGTATAAGAGTTTTAGGGGATCATACCAATGTTAAGGCATCTATTAAACTGAAGTCTATACTATGGAAAATGCCTTACGTTAAGGTTTCTGACGAACAAAGGTTAAAATTTTTAAATTTCGTCAACAAAGGAAAAACGGTTCATATGGCATACCGTTCATGGGATTTAATAGAATATCCTTTTCTACCTGTAACAAAGAAGCATTCTTGGGCAGTGAAAACTACAACAAATTTGGAAAACCACGATATGTCATAATTGCATTTCAAACAAACAAAAAGAATAATGTACAAAGTGATATGTCTCAGTTCAATCATTGTAACATATCAAATGTTAAATTGCATTTAAATTCTGAGATTTATCCTTATGATGATCTTAACATAGATTTCTCCAAGAATCACTTTACAATTGTATACCATATGTATCAAAAATTTCAAGTGAGTTATTATGCGAAGGAAAATGAACCTATTTTAAGCAAAGAACAATTCAGGGATGAAGCTCCTATTATTGTAATAGTCTGTTCTCGTCAGTCTGAGGCAATTAGATCATCTTCAGTTGACATTAGAATAGAATTGGAAGCATCAGAAACTTTTAAACCAGATACAACAGCCTACGCTTTAATTTTACATGTTGCACTAGTTGAATATAATCCACTGACAGGTTTAGTTAGAAGAATTTAATTGGTTAGAGTGGGGGAAAGAATCATATAAGTGTAGAGCTGTACACGGTTGCTTATAGTTCACCAATATGCATGCCGCAGTGATAGATATTCAATGTTATCAAAGCGATGATCCTACTTTCATCGTAAAGGAGTTGGCAATTGCCGGTCAACAGAAACATTGGATGTTCAAACCGCCCTCATATGGAAACCCGTACTCACCTCCCAATAAATGGGTGTACAGAAACCTACATGGAATCAATTGGGAAGATGGCGACATGGATTATTCTGAATTTGACAATATTTTAAAGGATGAAACTAAAAACTACATCTTCCTCTATGCAAAACGAGTTGAAAAGAGGAAGTTCTTGGGGGATATTATGGAAAAAACTGTGTATAATCTTCAAGATTTTGGATGCCCCAGCTTAAAACAACTTTGCAAACATCATTATTCACCCAAATGTGACTATCATTGCGGAACTAAATATAACTGTGCTTTGCACTTTAGTAAAATATTAGTGCATTGGCTGCTGAACAAGTACTCCAAAGTTGATTTTACTAATTCTAGTGTTCGGGAGAAATCTTTCAGCGGGTGGAAATCAACTGTAAGTACGGAATTACTTGCCTTTAACGGCTATATCAAGATAAGAGACGATTGTGTTCAATGTATTTATTGTGGACTACAGATTTTAGAAGATGTAATTAAAGAATGTCCATGTAAATTACCCAGTATTCATAATCAAAATTGTATATTGCTTAAAAAACATGGTATTAAATAAATGTATTTTTTTAAATAAAAAGAATGGTAATTTTTTTTCTATCTTTTTTTTTTTTTAAAAAAAACTTAGGGGAAGAAATAACTCATTTCTTAATTATTTTTGTTCTTTATTAGCATAAAACAAAATGCATATAATCAATATTACATTTTATAATATGAATATTACTTATCACTAATTTAATACAAAAAAAAAGTAAAATAAATATTTGTATAATCATCATTGGCCATTTCATCTATTCATTTAAAATATGCTTCAGAGCTCGAGTATTAATTGAATCAACTATGTACATTTTATTATCTAAGGGACATAAACTTACTTTATTCTGTTTCTACGGTCATCATAAGGTGATGCTTACTTCTAAACATAATCATTGAATGTCTAATTGCTTCGTTTGTCAGTAAGCAAGCAATATAATCATCAAACTTTATGGAATGTTTTAGAACCGGCTTTTTAACCCCTTTTGCTTTTTTTATTATTTTGGAATCTCCCATTCGAAGCGAATACATTTTTGGACGGAGTCCAATAAATTCTGTTATTATTTCACCTGCAGCTTCATCCTTAAATTTACCTATAGCTGCTTTATTCTTTTGTAATTCATTAATTATATCACATGACGCTATACCTTTGAAATCCTGACGAAAGATTTTGATCAACGGGTGGTCTGATGTGGTGGGATAGTTGGACAAATCTAAATAATCGCGCATCAGCAGTGAATCTTTGAATAAATTATCTGTTTCAATGAGATAAACATATGCATCGGTATCCATATAGCAGAGAGCTAATCTATCAGGCCCGTAAAATGGAAGCATTACATCATAATGATACCAGTACATATGTAATTTCGATAAATCCAAAACACTAAGACCTATGTAAATAGGTTTATTAAAAAGAATGCTATTCTTGGCTAAATGTACAGCCGCCAGAGATTTGTTGTATATAACATAGTCTAGACAGTCAGGTCGAGTTATTAATTTTTCTAACTTCAGCGAATTTGATACGAGTTTGATAGAAATTCTACGGCGAACATTTTCCATAGTTTTACCAAAAACTGAATTATTAAACAATTTGTATAAGTCCTTTTCAAACTGATTTGTAGCTTTCTTACGCAGTTCCGTGTTATGCTGTATATATGGTGCTAACCATGCTGACTGTTGGAATTGCAAAACTTTATTGATTCGCGTTAATTTTAAACTATGTGCCAACGCCTATTTTAAGACCATATAATGGCAAACATAGTTTTTACGAGGTCTAAAGTGTGGAATGAATTTAGTTTGTCCATCTACTAAAATATTCTCTGCTAAGAATGGCAAATCATTATGACTGTTATGGAGTTCAGGGTTCAGGTGGATACTCGATATCAACGTCTAATATATATCCTATTTCATCACATTCTCCTAAACTATCCAAATTTATAATGTCCGGTTCAACCCATTTGAAACAACTATATGGGAGGAATTTAGTCATTGCAAAACCGTATAAATTGTTGCAATCTTGGTATGTTATAAAAGTTGTCGGTAATGAAGGGTTATAATCATCCATGAAATGATTATTAGCTTCAGCATATCTCTTTGTTACCTGTGAAATTCCACCCTTCACCCCCTTCTCTATCATCAAAATTTGGTCATACTCAGTGAGGAGTTGCAATTTACAATGAGTAACCTTAACATGGCATCCCAAGACAAACCTGGTAGAGTGAAATAATAAGCCGGGTCAAGTTTATGAGAACCAATAGTTACAGATCTAAAGTGCTCAAATACGTCCGACAGAATTAGTACATCAATTTTCAAATATAAATCACTATATTCCCCCAGAGTTTTGCATGAAAACGCATCCCAAACGTTGAGGGCGTGTTGATAATCGTCTTCACTTATATCTTCACTCTTAACGCTACTATAAAACATTTCTATAGGGGGTAACGAATTATCTCCTAACCTGTCCCAACATGAAATATATTCATATGGGAATACACCTTTCCTAGTCACCAAATGCATCACGTCCGGACTGAAGAATTATGATGTTTCTGTTAAATTTGCAAGGGTTTTCACTAGGCTATCCAAACTGGAGACCATAAATCGAAATGTATCAGTAAACCTTAACTTCATTTTTTCACTAACATTTTCTGTAAAAGAGATATACCGCTCCCCCGAAGTGGGGATAACGAATATTTCTCTATCATCAAATCCTACTTGGGCGATTAAAAAATGTGCGTCATAACCACTAAGATTATGACAGAATACTGGTACAAAATTTAGTTTTCTACATAGCAAATTACATGTGTTATGTGCTGGGCCTCGATAAACGCCTGAAATGTGTGAATGATTCTTTACCTTTGCATTTTTATCAGTAAAAGATCTATCGCACATGTAACATGTACTGGCGCAGTTGAAATTTTCTTCTTCTTCATGAGTTAGGGGTTTAATGGGTGTGTTAATGTTGTACAGATTCTCCACAGCTTCGGCAAGTCTCTTTAAATATAAGATACATTCTTTAGCCGCATCTGGTCCTCTGTATATGAATTGTTCTTTGGGAAGACTATGGTCTATAGCATCTAATTCATATTGGGTATCTGCGAAATTTGGCTGACAACTGACACTTTTCGAATCCCGGAGTTTTGCACTGAGTTTAATACGTTAAATATTTTAGCAGAAAAAAAATGAATTAGTTGGTCGACCCTCAGGCGGTATTTTAGATTTAATTAATAAAAGATCTGTTGAGAATGTGGAAATTGTCAGTTGCTCAAACTCTTGGATTTTCTTTAAGTGTGTTATTCATAATGATCTAATAATTATAGGAATAGTTTACCTGAAGCCTAATATAAGTTCATCTACACTTGAAATGTTTAACGATTTATTGTTTGAAATGTTCACTAATTATAATGAATGTAAAATAATAATAGCAGGTGATCTCAATGCACGCATATCAAATTTGAATAGTTTTGATGATGATATTTTTATGAATTCTTCTTTTCATGGAATTAGATATACATTGGATACAGTTATTAATAGTCAGGGTAATCGTATTATACAAATAATGGAAGATTTTGGCATGTTAATTTGTAACGGCAGGTCTAATGCAGATCGACGAGCTTTTTACACTTATATCAGTAGAAACGGATGTAGTGTAATAGATCATATTTGGATAAATTCTCTTTTTCTCGATTCACAACTGGATTTTGAAGTTTTAAAAATTCCTGAAATCTCTGATCATTTACCAGTTTTATTAAATGTTAATACTATTCATCTGACCGTTTCGCATAAATTACACGGTAACCAAACATATTCATTTTTTAACAAAGAACCTTTATGTATAGTACGCTTTAATAAGATTCTGGATGAATCTAATAACATTTATTTTAATAGTCCTTCAATTAATGAATTAAATGAAAATTTAATCCTTTCCATAGATAAAGCGGCAATTGAAAGTGGTATGAAGGTAATTTGAACAAACAATTGTATATTCAACAAGAATAAAAACTGGTTCAATAGCGATTGTTTTAGAGCAAAAAAGGAAGTTAAAAATACATTTAAACTTTGTCAAAAATCGGGTTTTAAGCAGGAGCATGTTGATAAATTTATAGCAGCAAAAAAACATTATAAGAAAACAATATCCCTTTCTAAAACTAATGATTATGAAATAAATAAATTAAAGCTAATGAATACGAAAAATGGTAAAGACTTTTGGTGCGTCGTAAATAGTTTGAGGAAAAAATCATTATTTAGGAAATGTCCCATCGACATACAGACATGGGGGAATTTTTTAGCAACTTCTTATCCCTTGAGCTGCACACCAATTAGGCCTCTTATGTCCAATAAGCACCCTTTTTTGGATAATGATCTTACCATGGAAGAATTGTTATTAAGCATAAAACATTCTAAAAATAATAAGTCTCCTGGTAACGACGGAATAACTGACGAATGTTTTAAATTACTACCACCGAATTGGGACCATTATTTGCTTAATTTGTATAAAACGATTTGGGAGAAAGAAAAAGTACCAACCAGTTGGGGCAGCGTTAAACTGAAGATGATACATAAGAAAGAAGACCCATTTGACCCAGCTAACTATAGAGGCATAGCTCTTATTAATAATGTGGTGAAGATATTTACCAGAATAATTGCTAATCGTCTGAATGTATGGGTTGAGCAGCAGGACATCTTGCCTGAGGAGCAGCTTGGATTTCGTCAGCACAGAGGATGTAGGGACGGAATTTTTGCTTTATCTGCAGTAGTTAATGTAAATTTAAGAAAAAGAGGGGCAAAAATTTATGGAATATTTATAGACCTGCAAAGGGCTTTCGATTCCCTATCACACACAATATTATGGAACAAACTCAACAAAGCTGGTATCTACGGTAAGGTTGTAAACATCAAGAAGGATCTCTATGATAATGCCTCTGTGTTTATAGAAAGCGATGGTAGACAGACAAAGGAGTTCAGGGTGTCTGAGGGGGTACTGCAAGGAGAGAACCTCAGCCCTTCCTTATTTTCCATTTTCTGTATGATGTAGTAACTTTCTTCAGGGACCATGGTGTTGCAGGCGTAGCAATTACCGAAAAGGAGGATGTCATCATGCTTCTTTATGCTGATGATATAGTTCTGCTAGGTTACTCTTGGATAGACGTGCAGTTAAAACTGGATTTGCTTGAAAAATATTGTGAAAATAACTTGTTAAATGTTAATGTAGCCAAAAGTAAAATAATACCTTTTCATAAGGGTAAATTAGGAAAACAGAAGAAATTTTCAAGAAGAAAAAAATTGAACTGATCAGAGAATTCAGATACCTCGGTATCATATTTTCATCAAGTGGAAAATTTAGAAGAGCGAGTGAATATAACAAATCAATGAGCATAACTGCAGCTGCAAACGTGAAACAAATACTATCCAAAGGAAAATCAGATACATGGAGGACTAAAGAAGTATTATTTGATTCGATGGTAAATAGCGTATTGCTATATTGTGGGGAAATTTGGGCGTCACCTTATGCGGAAATCTTGGAAAAAGTACAAATTAAATTTTTAAAATCACTCTTACAGCTGCCAAAATCAACTCCTGATGCGTTACTTAGACATGAACTAAACAGAATTCATATCAACTATCACATATTTAAGAGGGTTCTATCATGGTGGATAACATTGCTTGGAATGAATGATAATCGTATTCAAAAATTATGCCTAAATCGCCTCATAAATTTAATTGGTAATACACAAATTCCTTTTAACTGGTGTTCCTTTTTATACAATTATTTAACTAAAATAGGAGCCACTCATTTATGGATCTCTCAGGACTACAATGAAATAAGAAAAAACAAAAATAATTTATCAAATGCTTACAAAAATCATCTTATTAGTATTGATCTAGAATCTTTATTCAAAACAAGACATTAGGTTTGTGAGTCAGTACAATTCCGCACCGTTCTATCTGTCCTTGAAACTTCCGTTGCACTTTCTTAAACTAATAGCACAGATCCGACTGGCAAATAAAAAATACCCAAGAATTGTGATTAAAGATGATAAACATGATTTCAACCCTACTGAAAATTGCTCATTCTGTAAAGGTAGCTCATTGGATACGCTTGAGCATCTTCTGTTGGAATGCCGTACATTTAGCGCACTTAGAATTAAGTATTTTGACAAGCTACCGGGTTTAAAGTTAGATGCGTTAGATATAATCTTAAATCCCTATTCAGAGTTAGAAATTAAAAACTTATATTACTTTGTCATAAAATGTTTAGAAATTAGAAAAAAATTGAAACCCTGGTTATAAATTAGAAATTAAACACATAAAAAGCAAAAACATTTTAAGTTGAAATGTACCATTTTCAGAATAAATAAATAATATTAACTAGGAAATTAAATCGTAAAAAATAGTTGCAGTAACTGTACAAAGAGTCAAAGTTCTTATATAATGTTAGAAAGTCTCTGTATTCTTTACAGTCCTCTTGCCAAGGTTTTGTTACATTTATCGTATATAGGTAAGTTTTTGTATAAAAAAAAAAAAAAAAATTCTCTTTATTTTTTGTGCATCTATGAGAATAACTATTATTTTTTTAGATTTATGTAGAATATGTTGAATATGTTGAACTCCTTGCTGTAAAATTTACATTTTTAGAAGCAATAAATTTGATTTGATTTGATATTTGCTTACTGACAAGCCTATTAAAATTTTTTATATAAACATAGTGGTAATTGTTATTTGAATTTATCAGAAACAGATCGCGATGGTCGTCTAATTCCTCATAAACTACCTTTAGAGGACACACATCATTGTTATCAACTTCTAGGGATCACGCATCTCAGAACAACGGCTTACCATCCACAAAGCAACGGAATGGTAGAACGATGGCACCGTTCCCTGAAGAGCGCACTTCGGACGAGGCTCGAAGAGGCCAGCAAATGGACCAAGACCCTGCCTACGGTCCTGCTAGGACTAAGGTCGGCTCTAAGGAGAACCACCGGGTTAAGCGCAGCAGAGGCAGTGTTGGGACAGCCACTACGTTTGCCCGGAGAAATATTCATGCCTCCTCGAACTCAAGAACCCACAGACGCCAGTTTGCAACTGTTACGGCAAGAATGGGCACGAACCATCGGTCCAACGCAAACAAAATGGTCTAAAAACAGTGAATAAACCGCGCACAAAATTATCTGTAACTTTTTTTCGGGCTTCGTCGTACGTTTCTAAAAGATAACGTTTACTAACAAACTGTTCTTGTAAATATGTATTTGTTACTAAATCTAACTTTTTTATATACTTGTCCAATCCTTCAGTTACAAATTGTTCAAGATAAATCTTATTAACAGCATCTGAACTACCAACTGGACTATTGATTCCGAGTATTCGTTTATTTCCAAAGTCTATAAATTCTCCGTCTTCATCATTACTAGCATGAAATACTGTTTTTAAGTGATGCAAAGGTCTGCCAAACTTGTCTATAGACATATCGAAAACCAAACAACAACTGATAATTTATCCCACAAGTAATTCCTAATAAATAATATCCGCCTCTCTCAACTCTTCGATTATAGAATGAATTTCATTTCCATGTCCAGTGTGACCAGCATATAAGATGCATATAAGAGCCGAAGTCGATCCACTAATTCATTTGGATCATCCCAGTATTCATAAATATTTTGCCCAACATCCATACCTTTACCAGTAGTAGCCATGTGCCTTAGACCGTATCTTCTTTGAATAGGCTTTGTTGCAATTGTAGTCCGAGGTGTCCTAGTAACTTGATCTGCAGTTGATGGTGGTGTGAAATAGGGTTGAGCCGACTGTTCACCCATAGAAGGATAAAATAAAGGAGCTATAATATTTTTGTATTTGAATCCTTTGCTGGAGCTAAGAGGTTTTCATCACTAAATTGTTGTTTGTGTGCGTTACTAACTTCTAAAATATCCTTATAATTTTCCAAATCTTCTACAGTGTATTTGTTAGGCTTTTTTAAAAATAATAATTGTAATAACCCAGGAGTACCTTTATACCAGTTTCCATTTACATTGATATCATTATCATCAATGGCTACCTGTGCATTTCCTATCGTCATGCCTCCAGTAGGTAACATTCTAATGCCGTATCTATCATCTAGATCTTTAGTATCTGAAGTCATATGTTTCAATAAATACGGTTTTATTAAAGATCCTATCTCTTCTACTTCTTCTAAGCTTTTCTCCAATTCCTCTTTACTATGTATTTGTTTAATTTGCTCTAGAGGAGAATCATCATCTTCAAACGTCTCTTCTTCCATTTTAATATCTAAAATATCCTTTCGTGGTATAGGAGTTGAAGCTTTAAGCGGTAATTTGACTTCTTCTTCTTCTTCTTCTTTAAGCGGTAATTTAACATCTTCTTCAAGCGATGTCGTAGAAGTTGAAGTGTCAGATTTTAAAGTAGGTTTTTTCGAACGCTTTTTACTCTGTTCAACTAACTCTTGAAGCGGTTCTGTAATGGGCTTTAAACTTCTTTCCAGATCTTGCTGTGATAATTGAAGACCTCTCTTTAAAGTTTTGAATTTTTCTCGCAGAGATTTAGAAGTTTTGATAAGATGCTGTGTAACTTTAGGATCCATAATGAAAAATGATAGACTAATGGAAAATATTGCTCTGTATATAGATGAATGTATCTAAACCTTTTCGAAATCTCCCATTATTTAAGTCTCTTGTTTTATCTATAGTTAAAAAACCATAAGGCTCATTCCAGCAGACTTCACACATCTTTTTAAAATTATTAAATGACACACTTGGCGAACTCACATGATCGTTATAAATATGCCTTAAATTTAAATCATCTTGCATGAAAATAATAATAAAATTGGCATTATCGCGTATAAGATGTTTAGGGATCCTTGCATAACTCTGTGTTAAATAGAAACAGTCAATACCTCTATGACGAGCCATACTGTAATATTGTCTAATTATGTCCTGTTGGTCCATTGAAATATCATCAAATACAATAATGGAATTCCTTTCAGCATCATCAGGAGTGATTACCTGTTGCGTATCATTGATTTTGTGAAATCCTATTTCCGGTACTAGTTTAAATACGCTTTCTAAATATAAATACTTTTCTTGTTCTAGAGATCGGCTACATAAGTATACATTTACAAATTTTAATCCATTCGGTTGTAAAAGCAAACAAGCTATGAAATTGGTTTTACCAGACCCTGAACTTCCACAGATAAGTGCACGTATATTGTCGGGTAACAATTGGCCATGGCGAGCCTCATTTGCTTCCTGACCTGAAGGAAACACGTAAGCATTCACTTTGCTTCTCTAATCTCATACTGATGATGATAAGTTTGATATGCGGCCTATATAAATAGAATCAGTCCTAAATACTCATCATAATGGGAAAGAAAACGACAGGGAAAGGTCTAATAAATTCAGTGATTAACAAGCTTCCATTTGAAGCGCATATTCCAGGATATAGATTTTGTGGACCCGGAACTAAATTACAGGAAAGATTAGCCCGGGGCGATAAAGGTATTAATCCTTTAGACGAGGCCTGTAAGGAGCATGACATTGCTTATTTTAAAAACAAAGATTTGAAATCGAGGCATAAAGCTGATCGCATCTTAGCGGAAAAAGCTTGGCAAAGAACAAAGTCAAGTGACTCATCTTTTGGTGAAAAAGCAGCTGCTTGGGCAGTTACAAACGCGTTGAAAGCGAAAGTAAAATTAGGTGGTGGTAGTGCAGACAAGAAGAAGAAAAAAACTATCAAAGATATAATAAGTGCAGCTCGCGTCACATCACCTACATCAATTAGTGGAGCCTCCAAAACGGCACTCAAAAAAGCTAAAACGTTTTTATCAAAATCGAAATTAAACAAATTACCAAGAATATTGCCAGTTCCAAGAATTGGAGGTATTCTCCCTTTTCTGGTGCCATTATTTGCAGGTTTGTCCGCTCTAGGAAGTCTAGCAGGTGGAGCAGCTGCGGTTGCTAAGGCAGTTAAAGATACGAGGGATGCTAGAGATCGTCTAGAAGAAATGAGACGTCACAATCAGAAGATGGAGGAGCAAAAAATTGGGCAAGGTTTCTACCTTAAACCTTATAAAAAAGGATATGGTCTTTATATTAAGCAAGATTGACTACCACCTAACAGAGCTCTCACAAATATAGAGTTGATGAAATTTGCCAAAAACATACCTCATTTTAGAGGTGTTTATATGCGTGATTCAATGCCAAATTTTCCTAAAATTAATGAATGTGCTATTGTAAATCTAGATTCAGTGCCAAACATAGGTACTCATTGGGTCGCCTATATTAAAAAAAATGATAAAGTAATTTATTTCGATCCTTATGGAAATCTAAGACCACCATTAGAACTCCTACATTATTTCAGAAACTGTAATATTACATACAATCGTAAAAGATATCAAGATTGGAATACACCATATTGCGGACATTTCTGTTTGAAATTTCTATATAATAACGTTGAATAAGCATTTACGGAATTCAGTCATGTCGTACACCTTTACCTTAACAGGAACTTCAAGCATTCTTAGTGCAGATCTTTTTCCACCAATTAATTTATTAGACAGTGGTGGTGATTATAGCATTGGTTTATTAAGTTTTCAGTCATACAATTCCATACCGAATATCATTGAAGGATTTAACAATCTTTTTCATTATGGAGACAATGTTATTAGTTTACCTACAGGAACTTATGAAGTGGAAGCTATAGCACGTTATCTAAAATCACATATTAATTCACCAGATTCATTGAAACTAAAAGGTAATACCAACACATTGAAGGTGGAATTAACATGCACACAACCTGTTTACTTCAATAAAGAACATTCGATTGGTCCTTTACTGGGCTTTACTAAACATGAGCTGTTAGACAAAATGATCACTCATAAATCGGACGAAATTGTACAGATTCATAGTGTCAATACAGTTGCAATTAACTGTAATAGAGCATCCGGTTCATATAGAAACGGGAAACCAGGACATACTATATACGAATTTTCACCATTAGTTCCTCCAGGATTTAAAATCGTGCAAGAACCTTCTCCAGTCATTTACTTTCCAGTTATCGGTGAAGTAATCAACAATATAACACTTGCTATAGCAGATCAAAACCAGAACTTGGTGGATTTTCGCGGAGAAACAATTACCATCAGATTGCATCTAAAGAGAGTTGTTATCTTACCTCTGACCAGTGTAGACGTATTTTATGTGCTCTCTTGAATTTTTGTTTTTTTTGTTGGTTTGAAGTTAATTTTTTGTAATATTTTTGTGTATAAGTTGTGAAGCGTGACATTGTCATTCAAAAGAAGTATTTAAACTAAAATAGTATTAATAATTAATAGTAAAAATTGGAAGAAATCAAGTCAAGGTCAAAGACGGTGTGTAGTTAGTTAGATGTGTTTAGTGTTGGTGACTCTGGTTTCTTATTGTTTCCAGTATTTGTACTGAACTTTGTTTGGATAAACAGGTATTTTTTTTAAACATTTTGAATGAAATTGAAGTAGGAGGGGCCAATAGTACGGAGAATAAATGGAACGACGAGTTCAAGGTAATTTGATCAGGGAAGGATCGAGAGTGGGGGACGCCACCGACACTTGAAACACCTTTACCAATGAACAGCTTAAATGTAGTTTATTGGGTTTAAATACAGATCAATCGATAGTGGTCAATATAATAAACAATATACATAAACAATTAGCAATGCCTCCACGGAGATTGACAATAGTTCGTTCCAGGCACTTACGCCTGACTGTATACATATACAAACGCTGTTTTATCGCAACGAAGCTTTTAACGATAAGTGTACATACAAATATAAATGCATAATAATATAAACACCGGTTAACAATAAAATGTCCAAGACAAATAAGATGGAAAATATATATATCTAAATACTAATAGGAAACAGGCGAAAAACAATATATATACATATATATAAATGAATGGTAATATAGACAAGGGTGGACAATAAAATGTCCAAGACAAATGAGATGTAATATATCTATCTAAATACTAATAGGAACAGACTAAAAACAATATATATGTATATATATATATATATATATATATATATAAGTGAATGGTAATATAAACAAGGGTTGACAATAAAATGTCCAAGACAATAAGATGTAATATATGTATCTAAATACTAATAGGAACAGACTAAAAACAATATATATATATATATGAATGGTAATATACACAAGGGTTGACAATAAAATGTCCAAGACAATAAGATGTAATATATGTATCTAAATACTAATAGGAACAGACTAAAAACAATATATATATATATATATGAATGGTAATATACACAAGGGTTGACAATAAAATGTCCAAGACAATAAGATGTAATATATGTATCTAAATACTAATAGGAACAGACTAAAAACAATATATATATATATATATGAATGGTAATATACACAAGGGTTGACAATAAAATGTCCAAGGCAAATAAGATGTAATATATCTATCTAAATACTAATAGGAAACCACAAAAGTACAGAACCCTTCCTGGCCAAGGGATAGGGTTAGTTAATAAAGTTATAACTACTTGCCTGGCTACTATAAAGGTAGGTTCTCCAATATTAAAATATGAACAAGTATGAACAATGTTTTACTTTTACAATGTTGGATATACGCTTCCTGGCAAGCGATTATTTTAAGATGGCAATTCCAAAGCCATACAGGGGAACCAACAATAACATACGAGGGGAATTATCATCCAGAACACACTTGGCAGGATTTTACAAGACCAGGCAACCTCACACTTTTATCAAAAACTAAAAGTCGCTATGACAATTTCACTTGAAAACACGAGGGCAAACAGCAACAAGTAACATGGCGCACACCAAGCTTCACACACTTCTTCCTCCTTTACTTGCCGGGGAACATTGCCTGCACTTGGTCACGTACGCAGCCCCACCACTCTTTTTTAACCTCCAATGCCGCCAACCCTCAACTGCCTCAGCCCAAATTTCCCACAAAGGGGGGCCGCACCTCCTTGCGAGGACCGAACATCCTCCCCCGCAGTGGACTCGCCAGAGTTCCACTTACTGATTTGGGAGAGGGCACAGCTTCCTGACCGGGCGGCTGATAACTCCGGTCGCCGTCTTCACTTCGGCCACCCTGGCCACGTTATCACGGCCATAATGCAGTTTGGCGATCCGGCCCAAGGACCACTGCAACGGGGGAAGGTTGTCGTCTATGATGACCACCACTTGTCCTTCTGCCGCTGGGAAGGACGGTGAATGCCACTTGAGCATGGCTTGCTGCTCAAGGAGGTACTCCTTGTGCCACCTCTTCCAGAACTGATTGACTGTAAATTGTGCCATGGTCCACTTGGAACGGAGCGCTGTGCGGGACGTTAATGAACCATCGGTAGGAAGGGCAGTCATTGGTCGCATGATGAGGAAATGACCTGGCGTCAGTACTTGCAAGTCATCTGGCGAAGATGAAACGGCGGTGAGTGGCCGGGAATTTAAGATGGCC
Organism: Rhodnius prolixus; assembly: GCF_049639745.1. Taxonomy (NCBI): domain Eukaryota; kingdom Metazoa; phylum Arthropoda; class Insecta; order Hemiptera; family Reduviidae; genus Rhodnius; species Rhodnius prolixus. The sequence continues at coordinate 240,795 of NW_027411609.1, read as the reverse complement.
TCCACTTGGCAAATAATTGTGAGAAAACACTCCATGGTTGGTTCTTGTAGGCCCAGAGTCACTTTTAGCAAACGCTTTGTAGACTTGACAGCGGCCTCCCATAATCCTCCAAAGTGTGGCGCTCTGGGCGGTATAAAATGCCATTCCACACCTCTTCTGCCGGACTCTCTTAGTATGGCCTCTTGGGTCTGACTATCATTCAGCAGGGCAGATATCTCCTTGAGTTTTCTGGTCGCACCTACAAAATTAGTGCCATTGTCTGACCATATGTGGCTAGGCACGCCGCGCCTAGCGATGAAACGATTCAAGGCAGCCAGAAAAGCCTGAGTGGTGAGGTCGGTAACCAGTTCCAAATGGATGGCCTTGGTTGAAAAGCAGATGAAGATGGCGAGGTAGCATTGGAGGACCTTGGCTGAACGGAGTGACGCAATTTTCACACTGAAGGGACCTGCGTAGTCAATACCCGTAGTCGTGAAGGGTGGTGAAGCACTGGCTCTTCCTTCTGGCAGTTGCCCCATGATGGGGTTGAAGGGTGATGGTTTAATACTGAAACACTTATTACAGACTGACAATTGGCGGCGAACTACATTTTTTCCATTGACGATCCAATATCGACTTCGCAGAAAAGCGTGAGTAGCAGCGGGACCTACGTGAAGATTGGAGATGTGGGCATCCTGGATAATCAGGGCTGTCAAGGGGTGTTGCGAAGGCAACAAGGCAGGGTGTTTGCTAACTTCAGGAAGATTGGCTAGCCTCAGCCTTCCTCCAACTCGCAATACTCCGTCAGTGTGTAAGAACAAGCCTAAGGTTTTAACTAGGCGCAATTTAGGTCGAGGGGTCTGGGTATCTTGGATTTCTTCTATGAACGAGTGTTGCTGCGCCCGAATAATCAAGGCGCGCAAGGCTTCATTACGTTCTTTGACCTTTAGAGGGCCTGACATGTGATGGGCTGAATTTCTGGCATTATGGGCAAATCTCAGGCACCAGGCTACTATATTTATGAGTGTATACAAACTGGAAAATTTAGACTCCAAGTCTTCAGGGCAGGAGGCTGCGATCGACACATTAAGAGCCTGGGAGCGAATTTCTGCTCCTACAATCGGGTCGGACAAATCTGCATTTACTTGTCCTAGGGGCCATGACTCTGGATTTAATTTTAGCCAAGGAGGGCCTTCCCACCATAAGGGGTGGCTCACTAACTCCTGGGGACGTAGCCCGCGTGAGGCACAATCAGCAGGGTTCTGCGGTGAGGGGACGTGAAACCATTGGGAAGCGGGTACCTTTTCTAATATGGCAGCCACTCTATTGCCTACGAAAACCTTCCAATGCGGAGGTGGGGTAGCTGTTATCCATGCGAGAGCTATGGTGGAATCGGAAAAGGCCAGCATATTTGAAGAGGGTATCTGAGGGAAGAGAAGACTGACTTTGTGGAGGGTGCAAGCCAGGAGATGAGCAGCACAAAGCTCCAGACGTGGGAGCGTAACAGGTTTTATTGGAGCCATTCTGGCTTTGGACATGACCAAGCTGATGACTGGTTGTTCAGATAATGCCACAAGATACACAACCGCCGCATATGCCCGTTCTGATGCATCAGCAAAACCGATTAAATATGACTGGGCACTAGACGAAGACAAAAATCTAGGGATACGAATAGTTGAAAGTTCCGGAAGAGTGACAGCAAACTGCGACCACTCGTGAACGATGGAAACAGGCAAAGGGTCATCCCAGTTAAAGGAGGCTAGACAAACCATTCGGAATATCGCACGAGCAAAGACTGTTATTGGGATTAGCCATCCCAACGGATCAAAGACCTTAGCAATCTGACTAGCAAGGTGTCTTTTTGTTTGAATCTTGGGGACTGAGCGAATTAAAAAGTGAAAATAGTCCTGTGAGGGATTCCAACAGAGGCCAAGAATTTTTAATTGTGAGTCCTCATCATTTTCTAGGCATACCGAGGACATGGCTGGGAGAAGATGTTCGAGGGGAATTTTTTCTAACAGTCGAGGGTGATTAGATGCCCATTTCCTGAGCTCGATTTGAGCTTGACTTAGCAACCTTATCAGTTGATCTCTCGATTTCAATGCTGCTTCTAGAGAAGGGCCTCCCCCCGAAATGTCATCAACATAAGTGCGATCCCTAAGTATCTCGGCCGCTTGGGGAAAAGAGGTCTGCGAAGTGAGGGCTAACTCTTGTAACACACGGCAGGCCAGACAGGGCGCTGACGTGGTTCCATAGGTGACAGTACACAGTCGGTACTCCTGCACAGGGTGACTGGTATCGAAGCGCCAAAGGATGCGTAATAGGTCTCTGTCTTCAGGGGGGTGCAATATCTGACGAAACATCTGGCGAATGTCGGCGGTAAATACCCATTTATCAGCTCTAAATCTGGTAACCACCTTCCAGATGTCGAGCTGCAATCTAGGTCCAGGGAGCAAGAGTTCATTGAGGGAAATGCCTGAGGAGGACTTTTGGGATGCGTTAAAGACGACTCTGATTTTTTCCGGGGGATCATCTGGACGGTGCACTGCATGATGGGGAATGTAGTATGCAATTTGACCTGACTTAAGAGGAGGGGCCAGCTCCATGTGTTTAGATTCTAAGTAGTCTTTCATGAACTCGACATAGGGGGTACGAAGATGTGGGGACTTGGCATGGCGATTTTCAGTTTGGAGAAGGCGCCTTAGGGCGATCTTTCTAGTTTCTCCTAGACAGCAAGGACTGGTTTTAAGTGGTAAAGCCACAGAGAACCGACCATTGGGAAGTCGAAAACATGACTTAGAGAAGTACTCTTCTGCCTTCACTTCCTCTGGAGTAAGAGGTGAAACCTCAGGCACTTCCTCCAGCGCAAACATCCTCTCCATAAGACGGGACAAGACCTGGTCAGGAGGGCGCTGAATTGGTTGGGAGACCTTTCTAGAACTGAGGCGAAGTACTGTAGGTTGAAGGGAGATCACCGACACAGGGTTGACTAAAGGAGAATCAACGGGTTGGATAGCAACTTCCGAGGGAGAAACTTCCGCAGAAGTTATGGTAGGAGGAAGAATTTGAGGGTCAGGAAGGGTAAGAGTTTGTAGCGGACGCCTTGTTCTGGTTAAACGTTGTGGTTTAGGAGGAGGAAATTGACCAGCCTCAATCGGGCGAATGTGTTCTTGAGGTTTGGCTTCTTCTGAGGAAGTTGATAAAATTTGAGCGGAGGATACAGATCGACTGGGTAAGCTTGGCTGGTCCGACCCCACGAGAACTTCAGGGTCATCACAAAGGGCAATTGGTTCAGACTCAGACTTGCAAAGAGGGGTTTCAGTCGAAGGCTTGTTTTCTGGAGTAGACTGGGCTGTCAAATGACCATACTTGTGCTTAAACAAAATTTTATAATAGGTCCGGTAGAGCTTGGAGTTGGACCTGCTGTCCTGGATGGAAGAGTCAAAACGAACCCTTCTCATGGGGAGACTTCTCAAGGGACCAGACATGATCCAGCCAAGAGTTGTCAATCTTGCGTTGGGAGAACCATTTTGAGAACGGATCATCTGACTAAGATCAATGGCGTCAAAGACCGAGGCTGAAAAGACCACATCTACTGGGCTAGGTTCATTAAAGGCTGGGTCAGCCAAAGGTTTATCTATTAGATGCGGCCAATCTTTGACTGGAAAATAGGAGGATGGTGCATCTGGGACAGTCTTGGTAACTACGCGGAAGGGGATTTTAAGTTGGGAGAAAGGGGGGCTTTGTCTTAAATTGGTAGAAACCTGACCCACAACTTGAGTGGCGATATTGCCTCCTACTCCTCGAATTCCACCTGACATGGGGCTACAAGCCAATCTACTTTCCTTGGCGAATGACTTAGACATCAAATTTATCTCACTGCCTGAATCCAGCAGGGCACGAGCGCGATACCACTGGCCATCTCCTCCAAGGAGATACACCAGGGCAGTGGGGGAGACTGACATGTCAGAAGGGAAGGACTTGACTATGGACTTACGTGGAACCTTTGCTAGATGACACAAACGGCAGTGTCTGCGACGGCAGAGAGCAAAGGTGGACAATGGAGGGGTATCGCGCCTGCCAAGAATCTATAATTCTGGCGAGGGGGTGGGTGCCGGATGTCGGCCAAAATAAGTTACGGGATGCACGGGGGGTAGTTCGTCGGACGAGGAAGACGACGAGGGTCGAGACTCCGAGTCCCTGGCCTTTTCCAGAGACAGATGAGGCTCAAAGGAACTGGGAGGAAGAAGGGGGCGTCTTGGGAAAGGAGGCGGGGATTCTGGTGAGTCCTTGGAAGTTACCTTCTTGGGAGGAGATCTGGATCTTGAGGGTCGAGAGGTTTGCAAGGACATTAATGGAGGAATTCCAGGGGTATTGGCTCTTCTCTGACTAAGGCTGGCTGATGGAGGAGGGGGGTGCAAGGAGGAGTGATGCTCTCCATGGCATTTCGCACAACCAAACTGGCAGGGACATCGAGACACGGAGTGATAAAGAGAAAGACAGTTGATACATAATTTCTTCTCCACCACAAAGTTCCACCTATCACCCACCAACATTTTCACATATTTAGGGCACTTGGAGAGGCGGTGGGAATCCCCGCAGAGGTAGCATTGGAGGGAGTAAGAGGTGGAAGGCGTCATTGGTCGAACTGGTGAGGAGGGGGGCGATGGTTTTTTTGGGGGACGGGGCACAAATCTAACGGATTTGGGCATGTAGCCCTTGAACTGTTTGGGCGAGTGCACAATTCCGGTCCCAGTTTCCCGCACGGGAGAAGCAGAGCGAGGTTGCGGAGTAGGAGGAGAAGAACCCTGACCAGGTGTAGCTTGACCTACAGAGGTAGGCGTTGAGCGACCACGGGACAATTTTGGTAAAAATCTGTCTTCTTGGTCTTTAAGAAAATCAAGAACCTGAGCGCTGTTGGGTAGGACGTCGAAAGAACCCAGATACTTTTTCCTAAATTCCTCTTGCAGGGCAGGGGAAAGGACAGAGAGAATGACATGACATAATAGGAAATCAAGTGGGTGTGGGATTTCCAAAGAGTCCAACAGGATCTGTCGACGCGACAGCCAGGCGATGCAAGTTTCTATACTAGAATCCGCTCCGGGAAATTGGAGGAAGGTCTCCATTGTGGCACTAGCGAGGCGGAGCCTTCCTTCGTACCGGGAGTCAAGCATCTCCCAGGCGTGACGGTAGCCCTCCTCAGAGGATGTGGCGTTCTGAATAAAGGACAAGGGGGGACCTCGTAGGGAAGCTCTAAGCGCTTCAAGGCGCCTGGCAGCACACAGGGACAACTTATGGACCTCGGATTCGAAGGTCGACTTAAAAGCTCTATAACCAAGGACATCACCGTCGAAGGGGGCTATACTGGGAATGATTAACTCCTGAAGCTGTCGCCGAGCCAGCTCAATGACGGAGTCATCAGTCCCTAAGACTGGGGACCCCTGACTTGGCGGGGTGGAGTGAGTCGGGTGGGCAGTTGCTAATAAGGGTAGTACAATAGCAAGCTGAGCTGTCTCAGCTAGCTCGTGGCTTTCCGTCAAGGACAGGGCAAGAGGACCACTGACTTCAGGGGGCAGGGCACGCAACCACTCCCAGGCCTCCCTGTCCACGGTCTGGGACAGCTTGGAAAACACGGAGGAGTAGTTGCGACACAGCTCCCAGGCCTCAGGAGAACTAGGGGGTAGATCACGGACCCTTCTGGTCCATTGCTCCAACCTGGCGATTAGGTGCTTGCACCTGACTACATGCACGTTGGAAGTATAGTCTGATGGGAACGGGACACGGGGAGTTTCCTCCACCACCGGAGGGCTTGGGGGAGCTGGTGTGAGGGGAGGGGTGACTTCACCTTGAGCCTCCATTTAGTCGGAAGGAGGTTGAGCAGTAAGGGCCCAAAATGAGGCTGAACGAAGGTCAGCAAAAATACCAATTGTACCAGCGACTGCTGGGGTAGGTACCTGAAATGAAAAGGATAATATTAACAACAACAAAAAAAAACAAAAAGACAAAACAAGGGTTGACAACTGACCACAATTCAAATTCCCCTTCCTTCTTAACTGTATCTCAAGGTATCTCAAGTGTCGTTCCCGGGTTTCGGCACCATGAATGAAATTGAAGTAGGAGGGGCCAATAGTACGGAGAATAAATGGAACGACGAGTTCAAGGTAATTTGATCAGGGAAGGATCGAGAGTGGGGGACGCCACCGACACTTGAAACACCTTTACCAATGAACAGCTTAAATGTAGTTTATTGGGTTTAAATACAGATCAATCGATAGTGGTCAATATAATAAACAATATACATAAACAATTAGCAATGCCTCCACGGAGATTGACAATAGTTCGTTCCAGGCACTTACGCCTGACTGTATACATATACAAACGCTGTTTTATCGCAACGAAGCTTTTAACGATAAGTGTACATACAAATATAAATGCATAATAATATAAACACCGGTTAACAATAAAATGTCCAAGACAAATAAGATGGAAAATATATATATCTAAATACTAATAGGAAACAGGCGAAAAAAATATATATACATATATATAAATGAATGGTAATATAGACAAGGGTGGACAATAAAATGTCCAAGACAAATGAGATGTAATATATCTATCTAAATACTAATAGGAACAGACTAAAAACAATATATATGTATATATATATATATATATATATATAAGTGAATGGTAATATAAACAAGGGTTGACAATAAAATGTCCAAGACAATAAGATGTAATATATGTATCTAAATACTAATAGGAACAGACTAAAAACAATATATATATATAAATGAATGGTAATATACACAAGGGTTGACAATAAAATGTCCAAGACAATAAGATGTAATATATGTATCTAAATACTAATAGGAACAGACTAAAAACAATATATATATATATATGAATGGTAATATACACAAGGGTTGACAATAAAATGTCCAAGACAATAAGATGTAATATATGTATCTAAATACTAATAGGAACAGACTAAAAACAATATATATATATATATATGAATGGTAATATACACAAGGGTTGACAATAAAATGTCCAAGACAATAAGATGTAATATATGTATCTAAATACTAATAGGAACAGACTAAAAACAATATATATATATATATATATGAATGGTAATATACACAAGGGTTGACAATAAAATGTCCAAGGCAAATAAGATGTAATATATCTATCTAAATACTAATAGGAAACCACAAAAGTACAGAACCCTTCCTGGCCAAGGGATAGGGTTAGTTAATAAAGTTATAACTACTTGCCTGGCTACTATAAAGGTAGGTTCTCCAATATTAAAATATGAACAAGTATGAACAATGTTTTACTTTTACAATGTTGGATATACGCTTCCTGGCAAGCGATTATTTTAAGATGGCAATTCCAAAGCCATACAGGGGAACCAACAATAACATACGAGGGGAATTATCATCCAGAACACACTTGGCAGGATTTTACAAGACCAGGCAACCTCACACTTTTATCAAAAACTAAAAGTCGCTATGACAATTTCACTTGAAAACACGAGGGCAAACAGCAACAAGTAACATGGCGCACACCAAGCTTCACACACTTCTTCCTCCTTTACTTGCCGGGGAACATTGCCTGCACTTGGTCACGTACGCAGCCCCACCACTCTTTTTTAACCTCCAATGCCGCCAACCCTCAACTGCCTCAGCCCAAATTTCCCACAAAGGGGGGCCGCACCTCCTTGCGAGGACCGAACACATTTCATAATACGGGCATATTCTTTTCTTTTTTTTATATTCTTTGCGAAATTTTAACAATAATTCTCAATAATTTTTTATGAACTTAAGTAACGAAAATCTGGAAAGTATTAAAAGTCCGTTAACAACACCGAAAAGTGTGAAAAGACGTAGAAGTCAAAATTCCCCTGAACTGGAATTAGTAGGAAGTTTATCAAAAAAACAAGTAACAATGAATTCTCCGGAAATGGTTTGTCTGTCTACAGAGCAATTAATGAATATAATAAGTAAAACGTTTGACCAGAAAATGATTAATTTGCCGTCAAAAGATGACTTTAAACACCTTGAATGCAAAATTGAAGCATTAGTAAATGAAAATATTTCTGTTAAGAACGAAATAAAGATGTTAAGGATTGAAAATGACAATCTAAGGAAGCAAATGAATATAATTGATAATAAATTAAGAAAGAATAATGTAATTGTTCGAGGGCTGGTGGTTGAAGATGGTGCAAATTTAAAGAAAAGTGTTGAAGATATTTGGCAGAATGTTTTAAAAGTAGATTGTTGTAAAATTAATAATGTTATACCAATTGGAAAGATAAAGGAAAATAAACAGTTCTTAGTTCAAATGGATAGCGGTAATAGTGCTATAAACGTGCTGAAAAAAGCAAAACTATTAAAAGGAAGTGGCATTTTTATTAATCAAGATTTGTCTGCGTATTCTAGAAACAAGAGGTCTAAATTACATAAACTTCGAAAAGAAATTATGCGCCTCAATCCTACTCTCAAAGCCCGATTGCGAGATGATTATCTGCTAATAGGAAATGTACGCTTTGATTGGTCAGATGGAAATGAATTAATAGTAGGAAATGTGAATGGTGAGGAAATGTTAAGCAAATTGGTAGGTGCAGATATATCGGCCGTTGTTCGCCTAATAAGCTCACACACGAACTCAGATAAATGAGAAGAGTCTGTCTGTCAAGTTCAGAATAAAAATGATGGAAAGAGTGAAAAATATGTATTTAGAATTTTATCTTACAATATTGCAGGACTTAGCAGCAAGAGAAATGATTCCAGTTTTTTCAGATTTATCAAATCTTACGATATATTCCTTTTATTTGAAACTTTTATTACCGAAGATAAGATCAGCGGATTGGACTATTTATTTGATGACTTCAAGTTATCCTGGATACCAGCTTCTAAAAACTCAACTTACGGTAGAGGCAGTGGTGGTCAACTGTTGGGAATTAATTTGAAAAGTCCTATTGCTAATATTGCTTCGTTCAATAAAATAGGTAATTTCGATGTCATTTACATTAATAGCGAAACTATAAATGTTTGCGTAATTCCGATCTATCTGAACTATGGCAAATGGGATGAAGAATTTAATTGTTTAAAAAGTAGCCTGTATGAGAATACTTTGACCAATTTGATATTAATTGGGGATTGCAATGCGCACATAGGAGAAGCCCAAGTACTTCCTGCTCAACTATTGAACCAATCACAATGTGCCTTAGCTAAAAAAAGGAGGTCGAAAGATTCCAAAATAGACTCTAGAGGTAAGCAATTTCTCGAAATGTGTGAAGATGAAAATTTTGTTATACTTAATGGACGCACTTTGAATGACCAAAGTGGCGAATACACATATATTTCAAAAGTTGGATGTTCAGTTGTGGATTTTTGCTGTGTAACTACACCGTGTTTGCCATTTGTTCACGATTTTAAAGTACTGGCTGATATATTTTCTGATCACATGCCTATTACGTTACAACTATCTACCGGAATGAAACACTACGAGGAAAATCTTACTCCATTGCTTCCAAAACTGATTTGGGTTCAGAAGAATGAAGAAGTATACCAGAGTCGTCTTGAACAAGATCTCAATATGACAGTCTGCAACGGAAGTGTAAAAGAGGAAGTGGAGCACCTTCTATCTTGCATCAAGCGAGCAGCGGAGAACCGGAAGGGTGGTAAGAAATTTGAATTAGTTGCTCGAGAACCCTGGATGGATTTTGAATGTCTTAAGTTGCGGAAAAGATCATTTGTACTTTTAAATATTTTTAGGAAATCCAACTCACAGGCAATAAAACTATTGTATCTTTCAGCCAACAAATTATACAAACAAGTACGTTTAACCAAAAGGCGGGATTATTACAATGATTTAATTATCAATTTGAAACTGGTTAATAGTAATAAGGAATTTTGGAGCATTATAAATAAAATTAAAAAAAGGAAATTTATTTCGAGTTCTTCCATAAAAATAGAAAATTGGGTCAACTATTTTGAAAACTTACTAAACTCTCCTTTGAATGCTAGTGCTTTTTCATTTGCTGAAGTATTTACTGTAGATTTAGATTTGGACAGAGTTTTCGAGCGCGGAAATTTTGGAAGTGGTTAAAAAGTGTAAGAATAATAAGGCTCCGGGCCAAGATAGAGTCCCTAATGAATTTTATAAGTACTCTCCACCGGAGTGCATTAAGAGACTGAGATATATTTTCAATAAAATGTGGAATTCATGTGAAATTCCAGATACTTTTAAGGAGGCTATTATTTTTCCTCTCCACAAAAAGGGCGACTTAAATATCGTAAATAATTATCGCGGCATTTCACTCATCGATAGTATCGCCAAATTATTTGCTTCTATACTACAGCGCAGACTTGAAATGTGGGTAGGAAAGAATAATATATTAAATGAATATCAAGCGGGCTTCCGAAAAGGGTATTCCACAAACGATAACCTTTTTAATCTTTGCAGCATTATCCATTGTAAATTCCAGGAAAAAAAGAAAGTTTATTTATTTTTTATAGATTTTCGCGCAGCATTTGACTGTATTGATCGGCGTGTACTTATGTATAAACTTTTGAATTATGGAGTATCTAGTAAGTTTGTTAATGTTATTCGAAAGCTTTACGAGAAAACAAGAGCATCAGTATGGACTAAGGAAGGTCTCTCAATGAGTTTTGAAACCAATATGGGAGTAAAGCAAGGTTGTGTTTTATCCCCACTCCTTTTTTCGCTTTTCCTTAACGATCTTAATGACTTCATTGATTGGGGTGGAGTCAGGGTGGGTCGGCAGAAAGTAAAAATGCTTCTCTTTGCGGACGATGTAGTGTTTTTGGCTGAGGATCCTGTCTCTTTGCAAAGAATGATAAAAGATCTGGAAAATTATTGTGACACCTTTAATTTTGAAGTAAATTTGTCCAAGTCTAAAATCATGATTTGTAAGCCTGGAGGTGGGAAAAGAGCAAAAAATGAAACTTGGAAATTTAGAAATAGCACTATAGAGGTTGTACGCAATTATAAGTATTTAGGAATGAATTTAACTCCGAGTCTTGCACTGAATGTTCATTTAAAGGAAAAACTTGCTCTCTCTAAATTTAGCATTAATAGCTCATGGTCTGAAGTTGTTTGTAATAATAAAGTTAGTTTAGATAATAAATATGAAATTTTTAATGCCACCACTAGATCAGTAATGTGTTATGCCTGTCAGATTTGGGGGTTCCAAGCCTTTGATGAAGTAGAAAAGCTTCAAAGGTATTTTATAAAAAGATTGTTTGGACTTCCAAGAAATGTGCCTAATTATGCCTTGTATTTAGAGACGGGATTATCCCCATTGTATTTGTTTACATTGAAGCTGCACATTAATTATATCATTAGAGTGCTCGAACTACCACCTGACAGACTACCACTGATGATGGCAAAAGAAATAATTAGCAGGAAAATTTATTGGTTTAAAGAATGGATACATATATCAAATAAACACAACTGGTCAATCAATTTAGAAAATTTAACAAGTAGTAATGTCCGAGAAAGTTTAAATTTTATCCTTAACCAAATTGAATATGAATTTAAACAGCAATTTTTAATTAAAGCTCAATCCGCTATCTACCATACATTGTACTCCCAACTCACTTATAATTTAAACAATAGTTATTTAAAGTTAAATAATTTTGAACATATCAAATTTTGCGTTAAAATTAGAACTGAGTCATTGCCATTAAATTATAAACCCTGGTTAAAAGACAGTAATTTTGTTTGTTCCTTGTGCAATCTAAATGCTACTGAAGACACGTTTCATTTTCTAGCAGTGTGTCCAATTTTAAAAGAATTTAGATTAACCTGTTTTAACAGGAGCCAATTGGACAATGAACAATGTTTATTTTATTTAAACGGCGGAGACTGGATGGGTTTGGTTAAGTTCGTTGCTGCGGCGTCCTCCTACAGAGATTTTTTAGTTAAAGAATTTAATTTTTAGTTAGAAAGGGAATATTATTATTAGTGTAACGAGTATGTCTTTTTGTTTATAGTATTTATTTCTTATAATTTGTCATTATTTTGTCTTTTTTTGTTTTTTATAATTTCTAGTTTGATAACAGCTTGACAGACGGTCGAAAGATCATTGTCTAGTGATGTTTTTTGTATATTTCTGTATGTACTTGAATATGTAAATCAATAAACGTCTTTATTCATTCATTCATTCATTCATTCATCTAAAGAAAAATGGGTATTGATTTTCGAAAGTATAAAATGGATTACGCTGAAGTGAAATCAGCTAGTATTCAACGATTACCCTACCGAGCGTTAACACCATCAAATATATACTTTCTACAAAGTATAGGACTTTTGATTAAACCAAAATGGAAGAAATACTAGATGTGAATAAAAAAGTGAATTTTGAGGAGAGAATAACAGACTTTGAATTTCACTCTCATCAGCCTTTCAACCAATCATTCGACAATTCTGACGAAATAATAATCGCCGTTCAACATCAAGACATCTACACTGTTCCGGCCAAAAGTTTTCTATATATTCAAGGACAATTGATTAAAGAAGGTTCTAAAACTATCGATCCAAGTGTATTGAGTTTAGTGAGAAATGGATTTTTGTTTTTGTTTGACGAAATCAAGTATCAGTTGAATGGTGTGCTGGTTGATCACGTTAGAAATCCAGGAATCACAAGTACATTAAAAAACTATGCATCTCTTAGTCCAGATAAGGCGTCAGGAATGGAGATGAGCGGCTGGATGATGCCTACTGAATACGTTAAATTAGCTGATGAAAATGGTAATTTTGATGTTTGCATTCCACTAGACATTGTTATGGGATTCTTTGAAGATTACAATCAAATAATTCTAAATGGAAAACATGAGTTAATTCTACATCGCAGTAGAACGGATAATGATAGCATTCAAGTTTTAAAAGATCCCCCCAATGTTAAAGCTTCTATTAAACTAAAATCTGTGCAATGGAAAATGCCATATGTTAAAGTGTCTGATGAACAAAGGTTAAAGTTTTTAAGTTTAGTCAATAAAGGAAAAACCGTTCACATGGCATTTAGATCATGGGACCTCGTAGAGAACCCCTCTCTGCCTACTAATACTAACAAGCAAACTTGGTCTGTGAAGACATCAACAAATCTAGAAAAGCCTCGTTATATCATAATTGCATTTCAAACAAATAAAAAGAATAATGCAGAAAGTGATATGTCTCAGTTTAATCACTATAGTATATCAAATGTAAAGTTACATCTAAATTCTGAAGTTTATCCTTATGATGATCTCAACATAGATTTTTCCAAGAATCATTTTACGGTTCTTTATTATATGTATCGAAATTTTCAACATAGCTACTATGCTAAAGAAAATCAGCCTCTTTTAAGCAGAGAAGAATTTAGGGATGAAGGTCCTATTATAGTTATAGATTGTTCTCGTCAATCAGAGGCAATTAGATCATCTTCAGTTGATATTAGAATAGATCTAGAAACCACGGAAAATTTTAAAGCCAATACAACAGTCTATGCATTAATTTTTCATGATGCTTTAGTTGAATATAATCCGCTGTCGGGTTTAGTCAGGAGAATATAAGTGGAAGTGGGGGTTAGTATTTAATTGAGGAAGATTTTGTAGAAGAAATTTAGTTTTCACAATGCGTGCGGCTGTGATTGACTTCCAGGGTTACCTTACTCCTCAAAACTGTTATATCGCCAAGGAAGTGACTATCATAGATTTGGACTACCCTTCAGTGTTTTGGCACTGGTTATTCAAACCCCCACCTCAAGAAGATGCTCAAAATTTATCTGCAAATAAATGGATATTTCACAACCTTCATGGATTAAATTGGTATGATGGAGATGTGGAATATTCCGAATTAAGAAGCTTATGTCAGAAATCAACTGAAAATTTTACCATTCTTTTTGCTAAAGGACTTGAAAAAATCTATATTTCTTGAAGAACTTATAGGAAAAGAAGTCTTTGACCTCCAAGATTTTGGCTGTCCATCACTGAAATGTCTCACTTCAACGTTGGAATTCACTAAATGCATCTACCATTGCGGAAGGAAATCCAACTGTTCATAAAAATTTGCAAAAATATTGGTTGATTGGATTTCAAGGAACAGATCAAAGGTGGATCTCTACGATGCAAAAATAAGGGAAAAAACATTTAGCCATTGGACTTATCCTCTTTCCTCAGAATTTTTAGCATATCATGGCTTTTTCAAAACAAGAAATCATAGTGTAAAATGTATTTTTTGTGGACTCGAATTAGAAAGTAATATTAAGAAGTGTCCCTGTGAAATTCATAAACTCTATAATCCAGAATGTATATGGTTTGTGAAAAATGGTTTGATTAAATAAAAGATTTTTTTTCTTAACTGTTTTATTTATTTACCTCATAGTCATATCACAATTAGAGGTAATTGCCTTAAGGCTTACAACTTTCAATGAAGCTGAGTTATCAACAACTTTTACTATTGGAATTAAATATTCATTGTGCATTATACAACAAACATTATTATTTATTCTCAAGGAATATTCAAAGTTACTCAGCGTTAAAGCACCTCTCGGTTGAAATCTAAAGATAAAATCAGTTGAACTGTTTTTAAAAGCTATACATGGAACACTGTTCACTGGGGCTCTTCCTATAAATTTTAAAGAGTCAATTGATGATATGGCTGGTATAAATACCCCCGAATAAAAATTCTTGTTATTAACAAAAACGTGATATTCACTGGCTTCCTTTTCTATGATCAGTGCTGCAATACTAGCATTATTAAATATTTGTAAGATTTGTTTAACTGTTCTGATGTTCTCGATCATGGGATGAAAGAAAATTCTTTCAATTATCTGAAAAAAAAAAAATTATTAGTTTTGCTTATTTTTGTCACTATTTTTACTACTTCCAATTTTTTTTTTTTACTCCTTACTTACTTGAAATTTTTCATTGATGTTCATAGAATCAGGCATCATTGAATCCATAGCCTTAGACTTTTCTTTGATTACTTCTTCTTTTCTTGGATTATTATATATATTACTAATTAATATTACAATATTATATATCATTGCAAGAGTGAATTAATTTTTTTATTACAATAATGATTAAGAAAAAATATAAGAATACAAATGTTTTTTATATTTAAATATAAGTCTAATAACAAAAAATATTCACGTAAGGGTTTCATTGCAAAAACCATAGGCTTTAGTATTGTAACGAAGTTGACCTGGGCGGAGAAGAAAGGCCTAGATTGTTCTAGAGGTTGAACGACCAAAGTCAGTAACAGGCCGCCACTGCATAAACAAAAGGGGCGGTATCTACTTGTGGCAGAAAAGAAAGGCCTAGATTGTTCTAGGGGTTAAGCGACTAAAGCCGGTAACAGGCCACCACTGTGTAGACAAAAGGGCCGGTCTTTATTGAACTAGAAAGGAAAGGGCTAGATTGTTCAAGGAGTTAGTGACCTGTGTAAAAGCCAGCTAAGAGAAAGGCCTCAGTTGGGGTGGTGGCATATGTGTTTCCCAGCCTGTGATTGACAGGTGAGAGGGAGACAGACGGAGTTGGAGAGAGACGGAGAATGGGAGGAGGCGGCTCACAGCTGAGGTGGTGGCAGTATGTTTTCTCCAGCCAATGAACATCAGGAGGGCGTGGAAACTTATGCTCAGAGAGTTGGAGGAGGGCAGTTCCAGTTGGAGGGAGGCACGCAGTTAAAAGGAGGCAGACACAGCTGGAGAAGTCAGTTTTCAATTAAGTTTCAATTAAGTTTCAATCAAGTGTTAATCGAGTTTTTAATCAAGTTTTAAGGAGTTCTTAACGAGTTGTTAATCAGTTAGTTTTGGAGTTAGTCTTGGAGAGTCAGTGTTGAGACATAGTTAGAGAGAGTCAGTGTTGTGGAGTGCTTCAGTGGTAGCTAGTTGGGCAATTAGTCAGTTGATGAGTAGAGCTGTTTTAGTGCAGCTGAGACTAGTGCAATTCGGTGCAGTGCGGACCAGTGGTCAGTCGGGGAACAGTTTTGTGGCGTTACGAAGTGAGTAAGTAACAGTAAACTGTTGTGACTGTTGTAAATGGTGACTGTAATGAATAGCGTTAGTTGCTAGTAAATGTTAATGTTAGTTAATGTTAATGTGTGAATAAATCAGGTTATTACTTACAACTTTAGCGAGTTTTATTATTTAATCAAACCCACATATTTAATAACTAGTGGCAGGCATTAGTTGTGTAAGTAAAGTTTTTGGAAAAACTTTACAGTATGTATAAAATCTTGTGAGATTATCCGTTTGTCATCATTTGCGGAGAGAGAGAGTTTATTAACTTCAAGGGAGAAAACATTATGCTCCTTCGATCTAATAGATCTCATTATGGATAACATGGAAATATTTTCAAATAAAACACGTCTGTAATCTTCAAAACTTATCCGTTTGAGAGTGGTTTTCTGAACTCCTTTGGCACGTTTTTTTATATTACCATCAACATTGATGGCATACATTTTCGGTCTTAAGGCAATCACTTCGTTAATTATTTGTCCATTCACTTCATCTTTAAATTTCCCCAACACTTTTTTATTCTTGGTAGAATAGTTGGGGTGCTCGTGAGGATAGTCTGAGGTGTCAAAATGATGTTCCAACTCCCTCATATCTTTGAACACATCTTCTGTACTTATTTTATATAAGACGGCGTCTGTATCGGTATAGATAAGGCTTAATCGCTCAGGTCCATATTTGTTGAGCATGACTTCATAGTGGAATCCATAAAGAACTGTTTTCGAGATATCAAGTACAGATAATCCAACGTAAATGGGTTTGTTGAAGTATAGTTTTGTTTTAGCCATCTGTACTCCAACTAAATTTTCGTCGTATATTTTTCTATCAAGAAAATTCGGTTTTGCAATTAATTTTGATAATCTTTTTTCATTATTTACTAACTCGAAGTTCATTCGCTTGCGAACATTCTCCATGGTCTTACCAAAGTTGGCATTATTATACAATTTATATTGATTTTTTTCAAAATTGTTAGCCGCCTTCTTTCTCATATCAGTATTTAACTTAATGTATGGGAGAAGCCAGGGAGATTGTTTAAATTGTATGGCTCTGTGAACTTTCACTAATTTTAATCCATAATCGAGAGCTTGTTTGAGAGCAGTGTAATGGGCAACATATCTCTCCCGTTTGCCAAGATGAGGAATTAATTTTTTTATATTTGCTTTGCTGCTAGGAGGTACAATTGATTCTGCAAGGAATGGTAGATCATCGTGAAGCAAATGAAGATGTTCAGGATACTCCACATCCACTTCCAATATGTATCCATATTCAGAATCATCTGGAATGTCCTGAACTCTTATTTCTTCTGGTCGTTCTACCCATCTAAAACCACCGTATGGTAGAAACCTGCTCTGGGCATCGCCATATAAGTTGTTAGCATCATAGTACATGATAAATACGGATTCTTGAGAAGGATCGTAATTATGCATGTATCTATTGTTAGCTTTGCAATGTCTTAGTGAAGCTTGACAAATACCTCCTCTTATTCCACGTTCAACCATTAAAATCATATCATAATCTAGTAAAAGTTCTAACTTGACACCGGTTAAACGTAACATCGCATCCCATGCCATTCCTGGTGCTGTGAAATAATGTGCAGGATCAATTTTATGTGTCTCCATTGTTACATTTCTGAAGTTTTGGAAGACATCAGCCAGTAACAAAACATCTGTTTTTAAATAGATATCACTGTACTCTCCTAAGGTAGAGCATTTGAAATGATTCCATACCTTCATAGCGTGGTTGTAGTCTTCTTCATCAATGTTACTGTCCATTAATGTGCTGTAAAATGCCTCTTTCGGTGGTAAATTGTTTTCCTCTAACCTCTCCCAAGAGTTAACGTAATCATATGGGAAAACTCCTTTTCTTAATACAAGCGGTAACTGAGTTTCATTGAAAAATTTTGTTGTTTCTCTGAAACTGTTTTTTGGGAGATATAAAACTAATTGACTTAGACTCTCGGACATAAATCTAAATGAGTCAATGAAACGAAATTTTATTCCATTAATGAATTTGGTGAACGAAATAAAATTTTCCTCTGAGTGGGGTAAAATGTCAATCCTCCCAGGGGCCTTAGCTAATTCTTTGATGATGAGATGTGCGTCATATCCGCTGAGGTTGTGAATGATAACGGGGACATAGTTAGGTGTCCTACATCGTAAGTTACATTTATTGCAGACAGGTCCCCTATACATGCCGGAAATATGACAGTGATCACGCACCTTGTGATTATCTTCTGTAAATGCTTGCTTACAGAGATAGCAGATCTTAGCCGCCTTCCATTCTCTCTCTTCTAATTCGTCAATCAGCATTTCTTCATTAATTTTTAAAATTTTGTTAATAGAAACTGATAAGTCTTTGAGATGGTCTAAGAAATATTGAGCAGCATTACTTCCTCTATACAAGAATGGTTCTTTAGTCAACCAAAGATGATCTATTTCATCGCTAGGTTTAACGTATGTACAAAAAGAAAATGGTATATGTTCTTGATATTTCGTTGTGTATGAACTCGCTGGAGAAGGTGCGCATGTATGTATTTGATTTAAAATGCACTCAAAATCTGCATAAATCACAAAATTCACTTTTAACTGATGTTGGACGTTTTTGAATTTAATAATGGGCTCATCAGTTGGGAGTTTAACGGCTACTGGATCATTATCATTGCAATATATACCATGCTCAGTTAATTTCTCAGCTGCAGTTCTCCCATGCTGATTGTCAAAATGAGTGAAACAACGCTTACATACTTTAATCGCACCATTATGTCTAGTCTTTTGATTACGTACTAATTTCTCAAAGTCCTTAATATATACATAATGGTGTTTTCCACCATCTTCTAAGAGCAAAAGATCTCGATGGTCTGGCAATTCTTTGTTCGTAACCTTCAACGGATAAATTGCATCCTCTTCATCAAGTGCAAATACATTTATAGAAATACTATTTGCCTTCTCAAATTTCCTAATTTGATGAAGCGGTGTGGGGAAGGCAATACAGGAAAAATCATAATTGTGAGACACATGCTTATATTTACTAACTCGTTGAGGATCTTTATCAACATATTTAGCTAGCACTGCATATCTGAAACACTGTTCATCATAATTCTCGGGATTTATGCAAGCTTTCTTAGCTGCAATCGCGTCAGGAAGTTTTATATAAGTTGACCCTCCCAATGGCTTGTACATATTTATTCTCAACCTCGCGCCATCAACGCCAACTAGCTGCCAGCCACTTTTTTTTAACTGACTTTCTTCCATTTCATTTACTAGTTTCTTGAATTCCTGTTCGAGAAACTCATCGAGATCGGTAGTTGTGTAAACAGCTTTGTTGCGAGTTTTAAAAGCGCGATCACTCTGCTCCCCAGCTACATTTTCAAAGAGACATTCAACTACTATGTTAATCTTCAAAGCATGTTTCTTTTCTAACTGAAGTTTAATTAGTTCATACAGACGGCTTTTAATAGAGTGCAGAAATGTAACCAGGTCTTCAAATTCCGTAGAACGCACAAAATAAGATTTTAACCTTCCTAAACATGCTGACTCATATTGCTCTGATTTAAGTTTTAAAAGTTGAATCTTGGGTGGTTCCAGACAGTTTTTCTTTAATGTTTGCTGATGTCTTTCAATGGAAACATCCTCATCAACTCTTACTTTCTTGAGAGGTGGTTGTCCAATACAAAAAGATTCATGTCTATCTCTATTAAATTTGTTACTAAAAATATTTTGGCATGTTTTGCAAGAGTAACTAACATTACCCTCGCAAAATCTCTCATGCCTTCGAAGATTATTTTTTAAAGTGAAGGACTTACTACATTTAATGCAGTAGTTGGATGACATTATGAAATCACACGGTTTTACACGTAACCCTCACCGACACAGGTCTGAATGAAACAGAACTATTGTGAATTATTATAAGCTTTTTATTTTTTTGCTTAGGGAATATCCTCTATTTCCACTGAAAACCTTGGCTATTATTTCGTTATCAGACTTATATTTTTTGTTTATAAAATGTATTAAGCAAATTCTAACTGAAAAAATTTATTTTTTCCAATACCCTTATAAATAAGGAAAAGCGTAAGAGGTTTGTATTTATTAATAATTTTTTCATCTATCTTTTTTGTGAAAATTTTCGGTAAAAAACATCTCAATTTTCGATTATTCTCTTTTAAAATTACGTAGATACTTTCCCCAAATTTTGTATTTATTTTATTTATACTGATAATGGGGTAGGCTATATTGAGAGTTAAATCTCTCACGGAAAGGTATTGGGTCTCTTCTTCTTCTGTTATTTGGTTTAATAATTCCTTTAAATCAGACATCTAAAAACAATGTAATTAAAAGTAATGCTAATAACTTCTAGTTACTATAGACTCTGAAAGAAAAAAAAATTAAAAAAACATACAAAATGGTGTACTAACTGTGATATGGGAGTTTTCTTCAGCAGACACAGGACAGCAAACTCAGTAAAATTCCTAGCTGGAGGTGGTTTATAAACACAATAATATCACCCCCCCCCCCACAACACGTATTTAACTTGCGATGGTAAATGATTCTTCGTATTTTAACAACCAGTTAGGTAGATGGACTATAGAATGTTTATGTGCGTGAGAAAAATTTAATATTAGCAATTCCCATTACGGCGAAAGATGCATTTGCACTTTCAACTAATGCGGAAGTAATGTAATGTATAAACAATGTATGTAGATATGCGAAAGGTGACGAACATGCACTTAGCACTTTAATATTCCCCCATTGTGTAGAACTTATTTACTAAAGATTAATTTGCATTTTCTAGTAATGTTAACCTAGCATTCCAACATGTGACCATATAGGCAGCTATGAATTTTAATATAAAAAGGTGCATGTTGTTAGTGGTCTAAACCGTGAACAGAGATGAAGCTATGGAGAATGCAATACATCCCCCCCCACCACCACATATACCTCACGCTCCATCGGCACAGCTACGGCGAGGAAAGGCGGAGTGACCACCACAACTTGATAGAACTTAAATAATACATACTTTTACCAATAACACTGATGGTCTAGTGGTTAGAGCTGCTGACTTTGGAGTAAAAGATCGCAGGATCGAAGCTAGGAGTATTTTAAAAAACTTTTTTTCTTATATTAACCTGACCCCCCCCCCAACCCACATGGCGGGAGGAGGGGGTTTGGATCCGACGTTGATGACGTCATGCGCCAGAACTCTCTTTTTCCCTCTACTAAACAACTATACCACAACTTATTTTTTTTTTTTTATTAAACAAGATAGACACCAACAAAGCTCACACTCATCTACGAAAAACCAACCTTAACCTTCCATCTTTTCCTTAACTATCGAAGGGATCTATCAATCGATTAGACAATATTTTTCGCCCCTTTAACTCAAGTAAGTATTGATTTTATTAATTCGGGTAAAGTGCCGGAAGTCTTGGAAAACCGACGAGTGTTGTATGCTCGTGAGTACTTAGAAGCAGAACATGGAGGAGTTAATAGCACTGATGAAGGAGATGAAAGAAAACCTGAAGCAGGGCCAGGAAAAGATGATAGAAAAAGTGAAAAACAAGAGAAAAGGCCAAATTGAGATGATAGAAGATTTGAAAAACTGGCGGGTCGAGATTAGAGCAGGCAAAGATGAAATAAAGGGAGAAATAAAAAGTGAAGTAAACCAGATATCAGAAGGAATGATGAACGAGTCTCTGTTGTGCAGTCACTCAGTGAACATCGTCTCTGCATTTAATTTGATTTAGTTTTGTTTCTAGCGACCTCTTTGATGTGAAAGTTGGCAGAGTGGTGTTGAAGTGACTTTTGTATTAGTACATAAATTTTTGAAATAATCTATCGAATGGTTTTTGTAAAAAAAGTAATTTGATTAAGTTTAACAAGAGAACAGTAGAGGTGAGTCATTCTTTCTTTTTAATTTGAACTTCGCTCGTTTGGATACTTTGGTAAATAATTTACTTGTTTACCTTTATTACAACAAGTACAAATATTTTTAAAGTGTATTATTATGGCAAAGTGTGGTAAATGTAACGTTATACTAACTCGTGCAACAAATGTTACTCACGCACGGTGCCTCAAATGCAATCTATTGTTTCATTTGGAGTGTGTTGGCCTTACACCTGCGGATTGGTCCACGTTAAAAGATTTAAATAAAGCATGGTTCTGCAATGCTTGTAATAAAGAAATGCGAGTTGCTCGTACTGATTCCACACCAGCATCTCCAGCTCCCACTAAAAAAACTTCTGGCGGTGAAATGTCTGCGTTAAATGAAGTACTCAAGGCGATTCAGAATAATACCTCTGCACTCAATAATTTTATTGAGAGTCAAAAGGTACAAAATGCGGACATTTTAAAGTCGTTTAATGATTGTCATACCTCTATACAAGAGAATACGACCACTGTAAATGTTTTACAGGCAAAGGTTGATTCTCTCATTGCTCAAGTAGATGTACTCACTTCGGAGAAAAAAACACTTGAAGGTAAAGTGTCAGAATTACTGGTGACAGTTGAGGTGTTAAAACAGGCCTCAAGAAGTAAAACCGTAGAAATTCATAATGTGCCACTGGTTCAGGGAGAGAATGCGAATGATTTGTTAAACAAAATAGGAACAGCTCTAGATGTCTATGTCGGAGAGGTCGATTTTGTTTATAGAGCTAAACCAGGTCCAAGTATTGTTGACCCCCCTCGACCACCTCCCATCATAGCTACTTTCCTGAGGCTGTGCACTAGAGATGACCTTATCACTAGAAGAAAAGTAAAAAGGGACTTCTCTACTAGGCACATCGGTTGGGCTACACAAGAGAATCATATTATCTACATCAATGAATCCCTCACTCTGTACTTCAAGAAACTCTATGGTGCGGCTCGTGTTGCGAAAAAATCAAATATTGTAAAATATGTGTGGGTGAAAAACGGTAGGGTGCTCATTAAGAAAGCTGATGGTGCTCCTGTGATAGTAGTTCATAAACTAGATGACATACCATCTCAATGAGATTGGATGTCTGTTAAATCTTGTATTGCAATGCGTATTAATTCAGCTCTCTCATTATGTTACTCTTTCATTTACTATATGAAATTAAATAAGGAAAACTTCAGCTGTCAAAAGTGTTATTTCTCTAGCAACAGAAGGTTTTATTTTTATTATTGCATCAAATTGTTTTCATTTTATTTTACTAATATTTCACGTTATGGTCTCTTTAATTTTGATTTGTATTTTTATTTAAAATTAGACACACAGGTACAACACTTATATATTGTTTACATTTACTTCTTAATTAGGAATGATTTTGGAGTTGCTTTTTACAATGATTATGGTAGATAATTAAAACTGTCCGGTAAGACAGTTGTATAAGGGTTGATCGTCAAAAACTGCACGAAAAAGCGTAATGTTGAAAAACACCCAACTTTGACAATTTTTTTCTCTTTTACTATAAAAGATAAAATTCCCAAATTTTCTTTAAAATAAAGGGCAAACCCTCCTTTATAACTGTAATTTTTTGCAACAACCCAGATTAAGTAGATTTTGAGAAAAAAGTTGCCGAAAATGACCAAAAACGGCAATTTCAGAAAATGTTCTTGTTGTTGTTGTTGTTACCTTTTTTGTAAACAAAGTAGCGCCTAAACGCGCCGACTGATTTTTGAGAATGAGAAGTCATACGATTCGGAATTTTATGTAGATGTGCCTTTTGAGGGTCTCGACGCTGAACATCAAATGGGGGAGGAGTTAGCCCCATATATGTGAGACCCCTTCTCAAAATTATTATTACTAATAACTCTGTAAATGTTAACCCGATTTTGAAAATTTGGCAGGATGAAAGGTTTAGGGCACTCCTACGTAACAATAAAGCGACGATCTGCTCTTACACTTGTTAAGGGGAAGTCTAGCAATCGTTTCAAATTATCGACACGTGAACCGATTTTCATAAATGAAGTGTCATTCGAATCGAAATTTTGTACAGATTTGCACTTTAAAAGCCTCGACGCTGTGCCTCATAAGGAGAGGAGTTTGCCCCACCCAAATAAGGCCCTTTCTAAAACTATTATTACCTACATTTCTAAAACGCTTAGTCCGATTTTTATAAAATTCAGCTCAAATAAGTGGTTAAAGCTCCTCTACGTGGCTGTGAAGTGCCATCATGCTCTTATACCTACTAAGAGGAAGTACTGCAATCGTTAAAATTATCAATGAGTGAACTGATTTACATCAATGAATTGTCGTACGATTCAAAATCTTGGCCTTTTAGGGAGAAGTACTGTAATCGCATTTATTTTTCTTGATTCTCTTAAAAGGAAGTACTGAAATCGCAGTTTAATTTTGCTATTTACGTACAAATACCTTCCTATTTTATTCAAAACGCTTTCTCAAAAAAAATTAGTTATTGAGGATGGTTTGGGGACCGCAACAATAATCATTCTTTAAAAAGATCTCTCCAGTGGCAGTTACGGTTCCGACTTAACACCTTAACAGGTTATAATGATAGAATTGCTTATTCCAAATTTTAAAACAATCTGTAAAGCAGATATGTAACTTTGCAAAATAGACAAAAAGGAAAATCTATCCAAAAGGTACAAAAATCTCCTTAACAAAAACTTACAGTTTAAAATGTTAAGTATAAGGTTGATTAAACGCCAAAAGTTACACAAATCAGGAAGTACCCAGCATTTCATTAATACTTCATTGATATCATTTAAGTAATTTTACTGCATTAATTTTCATTAATATTTTTTAAGAATTTATTAGATGTCACAGACCCTTATGCTGGCCAGTTCATTCATATTTTTTTTTTATAATTGTGATAAAATATCTTCGTATAAATAGGTACTTAATTTTAACCCTATTCCAAGTTATTCTTCTGATTTCTCTTTAATGTGCCCTTTATTCTGAATTTGTACATATACATGCTTGTTAAAGTAGAAAAAGACAAAGTTAGAGTCGGCTACTGTTTAAATTTGAATCACAGAGGATTTAAAACAATATTTCAGTCTTGAATTCGTCTTGCCGAAATATTCGTGAGCACAAATAACACACAGTTAATAACAAGTAGATTATTCAACAATATTTATTTATTTCTCAATTGTAATTTAATTTAGTCCCCCTAATTTTACTTATAGTAAAATACTGGCATAATTAGCTGTCCTAAAAATATGCATATCTTATTTACTTTATATTACATATATACAACATTGTGAGAAGAACAGCTACATTTAGAGTGTAAATGAAGAAAACTATATTATTTGCGATAAAGCCAGATAATTATTACCTATTATTACAAACGTTTGACTACTACATAAAATAACAATTACTTTAATCGAAGAATGAACTTAAACCGACGATTTTTATTTAAAAATAAAAATAAATAAATAAAATAAAATCATTGATGTATGTTGGTGTAAGCATTTTTTAAAAAAAGTTTTTGAATTTTTTAGCTTCATAATTTTTTTTATTTTATATCACGTTTTTCTTTTTAACCTGTAATTAATAGTTTGATTATTATAAATAACTAGATATTACAGCCAATCTACAGTTCTACTTGAACATATATTTTGATGATGAAAATGGCCAGCATAAGGGTCTGTGACATCTAATAAATTCTTAAAAAATATTAATGAAAATTAATGCAGTAAAATTACTTAAATGATATCAATGAAGTATTAATGAAATGCTGGGTACTTCCTGATTTGTGTAACTTTTGGCGTTCAATCAACCCTTATACTTAACATTTTAAACTGTAAGTTTTTGTTAAGGAGTTTATTAGTATGTCATGTTAACTGTCAATCGTATAACCTTCCTTCCATCAACACTTGATAATATTTACATCACCAATATTCATTAGTTTTACATATTATTCAACTATGGTGAATGTTCAAGATTGTCTTTATTGTTCCAAATCTATTGCGGATAACGAGAAATCAAGTGATAATGTTTATACTTGTGATGGGTGTAATGGTTTTGTTCATTCTTCATGTGCTGGGTTGTCTACTTCTGAAGCTAAGTGTATGGCTTTAAAGAGAAGAACACTAAAATTCCTTTGCAATGATTGCAATATAGGATTAAAAGATCTACCTTCTCTAAAAAATCTAATAATGGAGTTAAAAAGAGACATTGCAAATTTAAAACAACAAAGTAACACCTGTAACTGCCAGTATGCGAATGATATCTTTATGCAAGATAAACTTGTAAGAGAATTTGAGGACCGTGACGAAAGAAAAAGTAATCTAATTATTTTTAACCTGCCTGAGGAGGATAGAGAAGATAATGAGGAAAAGAAAAGCAACGACAAGAATCAAGTTGAAATGCTAGTTAGATCTGCTGGGGTAAGTGAGTCTACTGTGCTAACTACTTTTAGGCTAGGTAAACCATCTGAAAATAAAATTAGACCACTTAAAGTAATATTTGAAAATAAAACGGCAGCCTATAAAATATTCAGGCAAAGGCGGTTGGTTACTAATGTACCACAACTAAGTGACGTGCGTGTTAAAAAAGATTCAACGCCAATGGAAAGAGAGCTCTTGCGTCAATTACGGATCAAGTTGGAAGAAAGAATTACAGCAGGAGAAACTGACTTAACTATTAAATATGTTAGAGGGCATCCACAAATTGTAAGTAAAAAAAACTTTTAAATACCCAGTTACAAATCTACTACCAAAATGCAAATAGAATAAGAACGAAATTATGTAAACTAAAACAGTTTGCCAACTCCTGTATATACGATATAATTTTATTGACTGAAACTAACTTAAATACCGATATAAATACTTCTGAACTTGGATTGGATAGATATAACGTTTATAGGATGGACAGAACATGTGATACTAGCTGTAAAAAATCTGGTGGTGGTGTCTTAATTGCTGTTAGGAAGAACATACAATCGTTTGAGTTAAAGCTATGTTCGAACACTATAGAGCAAAAATTTGTATCACTTAAGTTTGAGTCAGAATGCATACTGATTGGTGTAGTCTACATTCCTCCTGCCTCACCTCTGCAAGATTATCAACAACATTGCATGACGATCGAACATATACTTCAGTCAACTAATTTCAACAAAGCGTTCATTGTAGGTGACTACAATATTCCTTCTGTTAATTGGTTAAATGTAGCTGATAACACCTGTGAATCTCTGCCTCCAGCTGGACAACTTGTCGTGGATACTTATGTTTACGCTCAAATGCATCAAATAAATGGCATAACAAACTGTCTAGGTGAATTCCTTGATTTAGTGTTCTCTACTGATAAAAACATAGCAGTTAATTTGGCTCATGACAGCATCTTTAAAAAGGAAGGGTATCACCCGCCACTTCAGTTTAGCTTTAATCTAGGCTGTGAGAAAAATGTGTTTAAAGAACCTTATCTAGTCTTTGATTATAGAAATTGCGACTTCAAGACAATTTCGAGTTATCTAGTCAACTACGACTGGGATTACGTGCTAGGTACAGCTGATGTAAATACTGCCTTTGATTTGTTTGGACGAGTTGTGACGGAATTAATCTCTGAATTTACTCCGCGCAAGAAAATTTTCGAGTCAGACTACCCGAATTGGTTTTCAAAGGAGTTAATAACGTCAACTAAGAAAAAGAAAGCAGCACATCAACAATATAGAATCTCTCTACTTCGTAAGGACTATGAGCACTTCTCTAAGGTACGTGCGCAATGTAAAAAATTAACTAAACGGGATTATGCATTCTATATACATGATGTAGAATCAGCAATAAATGAAAGTTGTGATATAAAGGATTTCTGGAACTATATCAACAGGCAAAAAAACAATAGTGCCATTCCAGATGCTGCCCACTTCAATAACACTTATTCTTCGAGTAACCAAGTTACGGTAAACCTGTTTGCTGAGTATTTCTCAAGTGTATATAATAAGTCTGTTCTAGATACCGCAACCAATAAAGATGTGATATCTTTGAATTCAGTGAACATCTCAATGATAGAATTCAGCACCGAAGATGTACTAAGACAACTGTCTAATGTCAACATCAGGAAAGGTACAGGACCTGATGGAATACCATCTGCAGTATTAAAAAATTGTCAACTTGCTCTGGCTCCGATTCTGGCCTCATTATTTACCAAATCCATAAAACATGGGATTTATCCGGACATGCTAAAAACAAGTTTTGTAGTTCCGATTTACAAATCTGGAGATAAGAGGGATGTTACAAATTATAGACCAATTTGCATTCAATCAGCAATTGCGAAAATATTTGAAAAGTCTGTAATTGACATTCTTCGGCCTTTACTCGACAACCTCATCCTCAGTGAACAGCATGGCTTCCATTCTGGTAGATCGACGCTCACTAATTTGTTACTATTTGAGGACTATCTGCGGAGAGCCTTAGTTACTGCCAAGCAGGTCGATGCTGTATATCTCGATTTCGCCAAAGCTTTTGATCGTGTCAATCATTCCAAACTAATTCATAAACTATCCCATTGTGGAATTCATGGATCACTACTTGACTGGTTTTACTCCTACCTCACCGCAAGACATCAATCTGTTAAATACAAATCACTAATGTCAGAAGAATTTCTTGTATCATCTGGTGTACCTCAAGGTTCTATTCTTGGCCCTTTTTTATTCAAAATTTTTATCAATGATATATCTACATGTCTCAATTCAGTAAACTTTCTGCTTTTTGCTGACGATTTAAAGATTTATACTGCCATTAACTCTGCGGATGACTTTCTCCTCCTCCAAAACTCTCTTCATAGACTGAGTGTTTGGTGCGATGAAAATGATATGAGCCTAAACATCTCTAAATGTAAGGTAGTATCCTATCATCGTAGTCGGACGTGTACAAACTTCGATTATTCTCTTCATGCTTCAACTCTAAGTAGATCTAATGTAGTGAAGGACCTTGGTGTTACGTTCTGTGCTAACCTTTCATTCAACCTCCACATGAACTCCATAGTCACAAAGGCAAATAAAATGCTTGGCTTTATATCTAGATCTACTCGAAACTTTAAAGATGTCAGAACCATAATTATCCTTTAAAAAGTAATGGTGCGACCTATTCTTGAGTACTGCTCTGCTTTATGGTCTCCTTACCAGAAAACTTACGTCAACAAACTTGAATCACTTCAAAGAAGATTCCTAAGATTGCTCTGGTATCGAGAGACAAAAGTCATGACGGAGGTACCGTACGATGACGTAATGGAATTTACTGGTTTGAGTACTTTACAGTTTCGTAGACAAGCCACAGACTTAAATTTTATCTTCAAAATTCTAAATAATAATATAAACTGCCCTGAACTTTTATCATTGTTAAATTTTCACGTGCCAACAAACGGTACTAGACAAAAACAAGTGTTTTCTAAAGTGTGCCATGGTACCAATTATCGTAAGTTCAGTTATTTTCCAAGAGTTGCGGATCAAGTTAATCATCTACCCGCTGATTTTGATATATTTAACACCAACATGATCGAGTTGAAACATTTGTTAAATGGCTGATTTTGCGGTGATTGGTACTAGGGAAAACTTACCGGTTATTTGTGATATAAAGATTTATTAATTGAGTAAAGTTTCTATTTTTAAAGTATATTTTATAGTACATATTTTGAAGTATTTTGTTTATCTATTAAGTAAATTATGTGTATATATTATTTCTATTTTATCTTTATTTCCATTCTACGATATATATATGTATAAATGTATGATGTATGTATATTCTATAATTATTATATATGGAGTTATTATTAAATGTTATTTTAAATTATATTTCTTTGTAACTGGGTGATTGCCCGTCTTGTAAATAAATAAATAAATAAATAAATAAATAAATAAATCATTGGTTGCACATATTGATGAATTTCGTCACTTTTTCGCAAAACATTTTTATCATATCATAGCTCTTTCAGAAACCTGGTTAAAACCACATATTAATGATACGGTTGTTAGTTTACATGATTATAACCTTATCAGATGGGATCGTTTGGGTAAGGTGGGTGGAGGTGTTGGTCTGTTTGTTCATCACTCATAGAACACAAAAGTATTAGCCACTTCTCCAGCGCACTACTCTTCTCGCCCTGAGTTTCTTGTTGTTGAGATTAAGGGCCATGAAGCTTCTAAATCAGAGTTGGGCACTGATTAAAAAAACAATTAAACTCTAAATTTAATTGATTAAATATTTTAATTGATTAAATTTATTTTTAATTTTAATCAGAATTTAATCGTAATTTTAATCAGATGACAATTATTTAATCAATTAAATTTCAGATTTACCTAATCGTTAATCAAACTAATTTAATCAAACTAAAAAAATTATGATTAAATCTGAGGATTAAATTGAACTTTATTTAATCATCCACTTTTAGGGGTTTTCAACCAATGGTTCGAACCACGTTTTGGCGAGGCCCTATTTCTGATCGTCTTCAATAAATACTTTTCGGTTAATTTTTCTAGACTTGGACTTCTTCATGAGTCCCTAGACGTATATAGGACCACCTTACACTCACACGCTTGTTTTATCATGGAGGAAACACATTTTGAGAATGTGGAGTTAGAGCGTCCTGTGCCCATCAGGGACTGGCTTCATCCGGGTCTGGTCTCTTTAGGAACATCTCAGAAGGTGTGCCCAACATACAACGTCTACACTGATGGGAGCAAGATTGAGGGAGGTGTAGGTTGTGCTTTCGTAGTGTACAACGGGCAGGGTGACATTGTACATCAGGAGAAATTTAGGCTGGCCGAATTTTGCTCTAATAATCAGGCTGAGTTGCTTGCGATTCAGAGGGCTTTGATCTGGTTGGAACAAAGATATGAACAACTTGAGCGACGTTCTTCTGTGCTGAATTCGGACAGTCGGGTCTCTCTGCTAAGTATTAATAATGCTAACAGGAGGGAGCCATTGTTGGAGTGTATCAGGGGATCTGTTCATGCTTTATCTGCTGATGGATGGAATTTAGGCTTTCTTTGGGTCAAGGCACATTGTGGAGTTGAAGGGAATGAACGTGCAGATATGTTGGCAAAGGAAGCTGCATTAAGCACACTTCCTGTATCTTACGCCAGAGCTCCTGTATCTTATCTCAGGGAAATTGGCAGGCAAGCAGTGTATTCTGGATGGGAGAAAAGATGGTATGATACAGCGAACGGAAGCGCTACAAAACAATATTTCCCTCATTTTGTTGATCGGCAACGTGCAGTCTATTTGCCATTGGGATACATGCTCACTCAAGTTCTGAGCGAGCATGGAAAACATCGAGCCTATCTATATAGATTTGGTTTGGCTGATAGTGGGCTTTGTTCTTGTGCGGAAGAGGTTGAACAGACATGGGACCATTTGATATACCATTGCCAAGAACATGAAAGAGAAAGAAGTCGGTTGATTCGATATGTACTTTCAACAGGATCAAGATGGTCACTACAAAAGCAGAAACTGATATCGAAACAATATGTATGCCAGTTTGTCCAATTCATTAATAAAATCAAATTAAACAACTTAGATTAATGTAGACAGACAGTTGTGATAAATTGAAGTAATTTTTTCAATGTTTATTTATCTATTCATTTATTTTCTTTTTGTTATCTGCTAGTCCTATAGTTATTCAAATGTTTTGTGATTATGTGATCTATAATACTAAGTGATAGTAATATATACATGTAATATGTAAATGGAACATGTAGAATAAAGTTTAATAAAAAAAAAAAAAACAAAAAAAAACACCTTACACTCACATTTAACCATGTAGGCGACTCAAACGACTTAAATCGGACCACCGTACTCTCACATTTAACCATGTTGGCGACTCAATAGACTTAGATAGGACCACATTATGCTCACATTTAACCATGTTGGCGACTCACTAGACTTAGATAGGACAACCTTACACTCACATTTAACCATGTTGGCGACTCACTAGACTTAGATAGGACAACCTTACACTCACATTTAACCATGTTGGCGACTCAATAGACTTAGATAGGACCACCTTATGCTTACATTTAACCATGTTTACCACTTACTAGACTTTGAAAGGACCACCTTATGCTCACATTTAACCATGTTGGCGACTCAATAGACTTAGATAGGACCACCTTATGCTCCGATTTAACCATGTTGGCGACTCAATAGACTTAGATAGGACAACCTTACACTCACATTTAACCATGTTAACCACTTACTAGACTTTGAAAGGACCACCTTATGCTCACATTTAACCATGTTGGCGACTCAATAGACTTAGATAGGACCACCTTATGCTCACATTTAACCATGTTGGCGACTCAATAGACTTAGATAGGACAACCTTACACTCACATTTAACCATGTTAGCGACTCAATAGACTTAGATAGGACCACCTTATGCTCCGATTTAACCATGTTGGCGACTCAATAGACTTAGATAGGACAACCTTACACTCACATTTAACCATGTTTACCACTTACTAGACTTTGAAAGGACCACCTTATGCTCACATTTAACCATGTTGGCGACTCAATAGACTTAGATAGGACAACCTTATGCTCACATTTAACCATGTTGGCGACTCAATAGACTTAGATAGGACCACCTTATGCTCACATTTAACCATGTTGGCGACTCAATAGACTTAGATAGGACCACATTATGCTCACATTTAACCATGTTGGCGACTCAATAGACTTAGATAGGACAACCTTACACTCACATTTAACCATGTTAGCGACTCAATAGACTTAGATAGGACCACCTTATGCTCACATTTAACCATGTTTACCACTTACTAGACTTTGAAAGGACCACCTTATGCTCACATTTAACCATGTTGGCGACTCAATAGATTTAGATAGGACTACCTTATGCTCACATTTAACCATGTTGGCGACTCAATAGACTTAGATAGGACAACCTTACACTCACATTTAACCATGTTAGCGACTCAATAGACTTAGATAGGACCACCTTACGCTCACATTTAACCATGTAGGCGACTCAATAGACTTTGATAGGACCACCTTATGCTCACATTTAACCATGTTGGCGACTCAATAGACTTAGATAGGACCACCTTATGCTCACATTTAACCATGTTGGCGACTCAATAGACTTAGATAGGACCACCTTACGCTCACATTTAACCATGTAGGCGACTCAATAGACTTTGATAGGACCACCTTATGCTCACATTTAACCATGTTGGCGACTCACTAGACTTAGATAGGACAACCTTACACTCACATTTAACCATGTTGGCGACTCAATAGACTTAGATAGGACCACCTTATGCTTACATTTAACCATGTTTACCACTTACTAGACTTTGAAAGGACCACCTTATGCTCACATTTAACCATGTTGGCGACTCAATAGACTTAGATAGGACAACCTTACACTCACATTTAACCATGTTTACCACTTACTAGACTTTGAAAGGACCACCTTATTCTCACAATTAACCATGTTGGCAACTCAATAGACTTAGATAGGACCACCTTATGCTCACATTTAACCATGTTTACCACTTACTAGACTGAGATAGGACAACCTTACACTCACATTTAACCATGTTAGGGACTCAATAGACTTAGATAGGACCACCTTATGCTCACATTTAACCTTGTTTACCACTTACTAGACTTTGAAAGGACCACCTTATGCTCACATTTAACCATGTTGGCGATTCAATAGATTTAGATAGGACCACCTTATGCTCACATTTAACCATGTTAGCGACTCAATAGACTTAGATAGGACCACCTTATGCTCCGATTTAACCATGTTGGCGACTCAATAGACTTAGATAGGACAACCTTACACTCACATTTAACCATGTTTACCACTTACTAGACTTTGAAAGGACCACCTTATGCTCACATTTAACCATGTTGGCGACTCAATAGACTTAGATAGGACAACCTTATGCTCACATTTAACCATGTTGGCGACTCAATAGACTTAGATAGGACCACCTTATGCTCACATTTAACCATGTTGGCGACTCAATAGACTTAGATAGGACCACATTATGCTCACATTTAACCATGTTGGCGACTCAATAGACTTAGATAGGACAACCTTACACTCACATTTAACCATGTTAGCGACACAATAGACTTAGATAGGACCACATTATGCTCACATTTAACCATGTTTACCACTTACTAGACTTTGAAAGGACCACCTTATGCTCACATTTAACCATGTTGGCGACTCAATAGATTTAGATAGGACTACCTTATGCTCACATTTAACCATGTTGGCGACTCAATAGACTTAGATAGGACAACCTTACACTCACATTTAACCATGTTAGCGACTCAATAGACTTAGATAGGACCACCTTACGCTCACATTTAACCATGTAGGCGACTCAATAGACTTTGATAGGACCACCTTATGCTCACATTTAACCATGTTGGCGACTCAATAGACTTAGATAGGACCACCTTATGCTCACATTTAACCATGTTGGCGACTCAATAGACTTAGATAGGACCACCTTACGCTCACATTTAACCATGTAGGCGACTCAATAGACTTTGATAGGACCACCTTATGCTCACATTTAACCATGTTGGCGACTCACTAGACTTAGATAGGACAACCTTACACTCACATTTAACCATGTAGGCGACTCAAACGACTTAAATCGGACCACCTTACTCTCACATTTAACCATGTTGGCGACTCAATAGACTTAGATAGGACCACCTTATGCTCACATTTAACCATGTTGGCGACTCACTAGACTTAGATAGGACAACCTTACACTCACATTTAACCATGTTGGCGACTCAATAGACTTAGATAGGACAACCTTACACTCACATTTAACCATGTTGGCGACTCAATAGACTTAGATAGGACCACCTTATGCTTACATTTAACCATGTTTACCACTTACTAGACTTTGAAAGGACCACCTTATGCTCACATTTAACCATGTTGGCGACTCAATAGACTTAGATAGGACCACCTTATGCTCCGATTTAACCATGTTAGCGACTCAATAGACTTAGATAGGACAACCTTACACTCACATTTAACCATGTTTACCACTTACTAGACTTTGAAAGGACCACCTTATGCTCACATTTAACCATGTTGGCGACTCAATAGACTTAGATAGGACCACCTTATGCTCACATTTAACCATGTTGGCGACTCAATAGACTTAGATAGGACAACCTTACACTCACATTTAACCATGTTAGCGACTCAATAGACTTAGATAGGACCACCTTATGCTCCGATTTAACCATGTTGGCGACTCAATAGACTTAGATAGGACAACCTTACACTCACATTTAACCATGTTTACCACTTACTAGACTTTGAAAGGACCACCTTATGCTCACATTTAACCATGTTGGCGACTCAATAGACTTAGATAGGACAACCTTATGCTCACATTTAACCATGTTATCGACTCAATAGACTTAGATAGGACAACCTTATGCTCACATTTAACCATGTTGGCGACTCAATAGACTTAGATAGGACCACATTATGCTCACATTTAACCATGTTGGCGACTCAATAGACTTAGATAGGACAACCTTACACTCACATTTAACCATGTTAGCGACTCAATAGACTTAGATAGGACCACCTTATGCTTACATTTAACCATGTTTACCACTTACTAGACTTTGAAAGGACCACCTTATGCTCACATTTAACCATGTTGGCGACTCAATAGATTTAGATAGGACTACCTTATGCTCACATTTAACCATGTTGGCGACTCAATAGACTTAGATAGGACAACCTTACACTCACATTTAACCATGTTAGCGACTCAATAGACTTAGATAGGACCACCTTACGCTCACATTTAACCATGTAGGCGACTCAATAGACTTTGATAGGACCACTTTATGCTCACATTTAACCATGTTGGCGACTCAATAGACTTAGATAGGACCACCTTATGCTCACATTTAGCCATGTTGGCGACTCAATAGACTTAGATAGGACCACCTTACGCTCACATTTAACCATGTAGGCGACTCAATAGACTTTGATAGGACCACCTTATGCTCACATTTAACCATGTTGGCGACTCACTAGACTTAGATAGGACAACCTTACACTCACATTTAACCATGTTGGCGACTCACTAGGCTTAGATAGGACAACCTTACACTCACATTTAACCATGTTGGCGACTCAATAGACTTAGATAGGACCACCTTATGCTTACATTTAACCATGTTTACCACTTACTAGACTTTGAAAGGACCACCTTATGCTCACATTTAACCATGTTGGCGACTCAATAGACTTAGATAGGACCACCTTATGCTCCGATTTAACCATGTTGGCGACTCAATAGACTTAGATAGGACCACCTTATGCTCACATTTAACCATGTTGGCGACTCACTAGTCATAGATAGGACAACCTTACACTCACATTTAACCATGTTGGCGACTCACTAGACTTAGATAGGACAACCTTACACTCACATTTAACCATGTTGGCGACTCAATAGACTTAGATAGGACCACCTTATGCTTACATTTAACCATGTTTACCACTTACTAGACTTTGAAAGGACCACCTTATGCTCCGATTTAACCATGTTGGCGACTCAATAGACTTAGATAGGACAACCTTACACTCACATTTAACCATGTTGGCGACTCAATAGACTTAGATAGGACCACCTTATGCTCACATTTAACCATGTTGGCGACTCAATAGACTTAGATAGGACAACCTTACACTCACATTTAACCATGTTTACCACTTACTAGACTTTGAAAGACCACCTTATGCTCACATTTAACCATGTTGGCGACTCAATAGACTTAGATAGGACAACCTTATGCTCACATTTAACCATGTTGGCGACTCAATAGACTTTGATAGGACCACCTTATGCTCACATTTAACCATGTTGGCGACTCACTAGACTTAGATAGGACAACCTTACACTCACATTTAACCATGTTGGCGACTCACTAGACTTAGATAGGACAACCTTACACTCACATTTAACCATGTTGGCGACTCAATAGACTTAGATAGGACCACCTTATGCTTACATTTAACCATGTTTACCACTTACTAGACTTTGAAAGGACCACCTTATGCTCACATTTAACCATGTTGGCGACTCAATAGACTTAGATAGGACCACCTTATGCTCCGATTTAACCATGTTGGCGACTCAATAGACTTAGATAGGACAACCTTACACTCACATTTAACCATGTTTACCACTTACTAGACTTTGAAAGGACCACCTTATGCTCACATTTAACCATGTTGGCGACTCAATAGACTTAGATAGGACCACCTTATGCTCCGATTTAACCATGTTGGCGACTCAATAGACTTAGATAGGACAACCTTACACTCACATTTAACCATGTTTACCACTTACTAGACTTTGAAAGGACCACCTTATTCTCACATTTAACCATGTTGGCGACTCAATAGACTTAGATAGGACCACCTTATGCTCACATTTAACCATGTTTACCACTTACTAGACTGAGATAGGACAACCTTACACTCACATTTAACCATGTTAGCGACTCAATAGACTTAGATAGGACCACCTTATGCTCACATTTAACCTTGTTTACCACTTAATAGACTTTGAAAGGACCACCTTATGCTCACATTTAACCATGTTGGCGATTCAATAGATTTAGATAGGACCACCTTATGCTCACATTTAACCATGTTGGCGACTCAATAGACTTAGATAGGACCACCTTATGCTCCGATTTAACCATGTTGGCGACTCAATAGACTTAGATAGGACAACCTTACACTCACATTTAACCATGTTTACCACTTACTAGACTTTGAAAGGACCACCTTATGCTCACATTTAACCATGTTGGCGACTCAATAGACTTAGATAGGACAACCTTATGCTCACATTTAACCATGTTGGCGACTCAATAGACTTAGATAGGACCACCTTATGCTCACATTTAACCATGTTGGCGACTCAATAGACTTAGATAGGACCACATTATGCTCACATTTAACCATGTTGGCGACTCAATAGACTTAGATAGGACAACCTTACACTCACATTTAACCATGTTAGCGACACAATAGACTTAGATAGGACCACATTATGCTCACATTTAACCATGTTTACCACTTACTAGACTTTGAAAGGACCACCTTATGCTCACATTTAACCATGTTGGCGACTCAATAGATTTAGATAGGACTACCTTATGCTCACATTTAACCATGTTGGCGACTCAATAGACTTAGATAGGACAACCTTACACTCACATTTAACCATGTTAGCGACTCAATAGACTTAGATAGGACCACCTTACGCTCACATTTAACCATGTAGGCGACTGAATAGACTTTGATAGGACCACCTTATGCTCACATTTAACCATGTTGGCGACTCAATAGACTTAGATAGGACCACCTTATGCTCACATTTAACCATGTTGGCGACTCAATAGACTTAGATAGGACCACCTTACGCTCACATTTAACGATGTAGGCGACTCAATAGACTTTGATAGGACCACCTTATGCTCACATTTAACCATGTTGGCGACTCACTAGACTTAGATAGGACAACCTTACACTCATATTTAACCATGTAGGCGACTCAAACGACTTAAATCGGACCACCTTACTCTCACATTTAACCATGTTGGCGACTCAATAGACTTAGATAGGACCACCTTATGCTCACATTTAACCATGTTGGCGACTCACTAGACTTAGATAGGACAACCTTACACTCACATTTAACCATGTTGGCGACTCAATAGACTTAGATAGGACAACCTTACACTCACATTTAACCATGTTGGCGACTCAATAGACTTAGATAGGACCACCTTATGCTCACATTTAACCATGTTGGCGACTCACTAGACTTAGATAGGACCACCTTATGCTCCGATTTAACCATGTTGGCGACTCAATAGACTTAGATAGGACAACCTTACACTCACATTTAACCATGTTGGCGACTCAATAGACTTAGATAGGACCACCTTATGCTTACATTTAACCATGTTGGCGACTCAATAGACTTAGATAGGACAACCTTACACTCACATTTAACCATGTTTACCACTTACTAGACTTTGAAAGACCACCTTATGCTCACATTTAACCATGTTGGCGACTCAATAGACTTAGATAGGACAACCTTATGCTCACATTTAACCATGTTGGCGACTCAATAGACTTTGATAGGACCACCTTATGCTCACATTTAACCATGTTGGCGACTCACTAGACTTAGATAGGACAACCTTACACTCACATTTAACCATGTTGGCGACTCACTAGACTTAGATAGGACAACCTTACACTCACATTTAACCATGTTGGCGACTCAATAGACTTAGATAGGACCACCTTATGCTTACATTTAACCATGTTTACCACTTACTAGACTTTGAAAGGACCACCTTATGCTCACATTTAACCATGTTGGCGACTCAATAGACTTAGATAGGACCACCTTATGCTCCGATTTAACCATGTTGGCGACTCAATAGACTTAGATAGGACAACCTTACACTCACATTTAACCATGTTTACCACTTACTAGACTTTGAAAGGACCACCTTATGCTCACATTTAACCATGTTGGCGACTCAATAGACTTAGATAGGACCACCTTATGCTCCGATTTAACCATGTTGGCGACTCAATAGACTTAGATAGGACAACCTTACACTCACATTTAACCATGTTTACCACTTACTTGACTTTGAAAGGACCACCTTATTCTCACATTTAACCATGTTGGCGACTCAATAGACTTAGATAGGACCACCTTATGCTCACATTTAACCATGTTTACCACTTACTAGACTGAGATAGGACAACCTTACACTCACATTTAACCATGTTAGCGACTCAATAGACTTAGATAGGACCACCTTATGCTCACATTTAACCTTGTTTACCACTTAATAGACTTTGAAAGGACCACCTTATGCTCACATTTAACCATGTTGGCGATTCAATAGATTTAGATAGGACCACCTTATGCTCACATTTAACCATGTTGGCGACTCAATAGACTTAGATAGGACCACCTTATGCTCCGATTTAACCATGTTGGCGACTCAATAGACTTAGATAGGACAACCTTACACTCACATTTAACCATGTTTACCACTTACTAGACTTTGAAAGGACCACCTTATGCTCACATTTAACCATGTTGGCGACTCAATAGACTTAGATAGGACAACCTTATGCTCACATTTAACCATGTTGGCGACTCAATAGACTTAGATAGGACCACCTTATGCTCACATTTAACCATGTTGGCGACTCAATAGACTTAGATAGGACCACATTATGCTCACATTTAACCATGTTGGCGACTCAATAGACTTAGATAGGACAACCTTACACTCACATTTAACCATGTTAGCGACACAATAGACTTAGATAGGACCACATTATGCTCACATTTAACCATGTTTACCACTTACTAGACTTTGAAAGGACCACCTTATGCTCACATTTAACCATGTTGGCGACTCAATAGATTTAGATAGGACTACCTTATGCTCACATTTAACCATGTTGGCGACTCAATAGACTTAGATAGGACAACCTTACACTCACATTTAACCATGTTAGCGACTCAATAGACTTAGATAGGACCACCTTACGCTCACATTTAACCATGTAGGCGACTGAATAGACTTTGATAGGACCACCTTATGCTCACATTTAACCATGTTGGCGACTCAATAGACTTAGATAGGACCACCTTATGCTCACATTTAACCATGTTGGCGACTCAATAGACTTAGATAGGACCACCTTACGCTCACATTTAACGATGTAGGCGACTCAATAGACTTTGATAGGACCACCTTATGCTCACATTTAACCATGTTGGCGACTCACTAGACTTAGATAGGACAACCTTACACTCATATTTAACCATGTAGGCGACTCAAACGACTTAAATCGGACCACCTTACTCTCACATTTAACCATGTTGGCGACTCAATAGACTTAGATAGGACCACCTTATGCTCACATTTAACCATGTTGGCGACTCACTAGACTTAGATAGGACAACCTTACACTCACATTTAACCATGTTGGCGACTCAATAGACTTAGATAGGACAACCTTACACTCACATTTAACCATGTTGGCGACTCAATAGACTTAGATAGGACCACCTTATGCTTACATTTAACCATGTTTACCACTTACTAGACTTTGAAAGGACCACCTTATGCTCACATTTAACCATGTTGGCGACTCAATAGACTTAGATAGGACCACCTTATGCTCCGATTTAACCATGTTGGCGACTCAATAGACTTAGATAGGACAACCTTACACTCACATTTAACCATGTTTACCACTTACTAGACTTTGAAAGGACCACCTTATGCTCACATTTAACCATGTTGGCGACTCAATAGACTTAGATAGGACCACCTTATGCTCACATTTAACCATGTTGGCGACTCAATAGACTTAGAT
The DNA here is from genome assembly GCF_049639745.1 of Rhodnius prolixus. NCBI lineage: Eukaryota > Metazoa > Arthropoda > Insecta > Hemiptera > Reduviidae > Rhodnius > Rhodnius prolixus. The sequence continues at coordinate 199,391 of NW_027411609.1, read as the reverse complement.
AGGACAACCTTACACTCACATTTAACCATGTTAGCGACTCAATAGACTTAGATAGGACCACCTTATGCTCCGATTTAACCATGTTGGCGACTCAATAGACTTAGATAGGACAACCTTACACTCACATTTAACCATGTTTACCACTTACTAGACTTTGAAAGGACCACCTTATGCTCACATTTAACCATGTTGGCGACTCAATAGACTTAGATAGGACAACCTTATGCTCACATTTAACCATGTTATCGACTCAATAGACTTAGATAGGACAACCTTATGCTCACATTTAACCATGTTGGCGACTCAATAGACTTAGATAGGACCACATTATGCTCACATTTAACCATGTTGGCGACTCAATAGACTTAGATAGGACAACCTTACACTCACATTTAACCATGTTAGCGACTCAATAGACTTAGATAGGACCACCTTATGCTCACATTTAACCATGTTTACCACTTACTAGACTTTGAAAGGACCACCTTATGCTCACATTTAACCATGTTGGCGACTCAATAGAATTAGATAGGACTACCTTATGCTCACATTTAACCATGTTGGCGACTCAATAGACTTAGATAGGACAACCTTACACTCACATTTAACCATGTTAGCGACTCAATAGACTTAGATAGGACCACCTTACGCTCACATTTAACCATGTAGGCGACTCAATAGACTTTGATAGGACCACTTTATGCTCACATTTAACCATGTTGGCGACTCAATAGACTTAGATAGGACCACCTTATGCTCACATTTAGCCATGTTGGCGACTCAATAGACTTAGATAGGACCACCTTACGCTCACATTTAACCATGTAGGCGACTCAATAGACTTTGATAGGACCACCTTATGCTCACATTTAACCATGTTGGCGACTCACTAGACTTAGATAGGACAACCTTACACTCACATTTAACCATGTTAGCGACTCAATAGACTTTGAAAGGACCACCTTATGCTCACATTTAACCATGTTGGCGACTCAATAGACTTAGATAGGACCACCTTATGCTCCGATTTAACCATGTTGGCGACTCAATAGACTTAGATAGGACCACCTTATGCTCACATTTAACCATGTTGGCGACTCACTAGTCTTAGATAGCACAACCTTACACTCACATTTAACCATGTTGGCGACTCACTAGACTTAGATAGGACAACCTTACACTCACATTTAACCATGTTGGCGACTCAATAGACTTAGATAGGACCACCTTATGCTTACATTTAACCATGTTCACCACTTACTAGACTTTGAAAGGACCACCTTATGCTCCGATTTAACCATGTTGGCGACTCAATAGACTTAGATAGGACAACCTTACACTCACATTTAACCATGTTTACCACTTACTAGACTTTGAAAGGACCACCTTATGCTCACATTTAACCATGTTGGCGACTCAATAGACTTAGATAGGACCACCTTATGCTCACATTTAACCATGTTGACGACTCAATAGACTTAGATAGGACAACCTTACACTCACATTTAACCATGTTAGCGACTCAATAGACTTAGATAGGACCACCTTATGCTCCGATTTAACCATGTTGGCGACTCAATAGACTTAGATAGGACAACCTTACACTCACATTTAACCATGTTTACCACTTACTAGACTTTGAAAGACCACCTTATGCTCACATTTAACCATGTTGGCGACTCAATAGACTTAGATAGGACAACCTTATGCTCACATTTAACCATGTTGGCGACTCAATAGACTTAGATAGGACCACCTTATGCTCACATTTAACCATGTTGGCGACTCAATAGACTTAGATAGGACCACATTATGCTCACATTTAACCATGTTGGCGACTCAATAGACTTAGATAGGACAACCTTACACTCACATTTAACCATGTTAGCGACTCAATAGACTTAGATAGGACCACCTTATGCTCACATTTAACCATGTTTACCACTTACTAGACTTTGAAAGGACCACCTTATGCTCACATTTAACCATGTTGGCGACTCAATAGACTTAGATAGGACCACCTTATGCTCCGATTTAACCATGTTGGCGACTCAATAGACTTAGATAGGACAACCTTACACTCACATTTAACCATGTTTACCACTTACTAGACTTTGAAAGGACCACCTTATTCTCACATTTAACCATGTTGGCGACTCAATAGACTTAGATAGGACCACCTTATGCTCACATTTAACCATGTTTACCACTTACTAGACTGAGATAGGACAACCTTACACTCACATTTAACCATGTTAGCGACTCAATAGACTTAGATAGGACCACCTTATGCTCACATTTAACCTTGTTTACCACTTAATAGACTTTGAAAGGACCACCTTATGCTCACATTTAACCATGTTGGCGATTCAATAGATTTAGATAGGACCACCTTATTCTCACATTTAACCATGTTAGCGACTCAATAGACTTAGATAGGACCACCTTATGCTCACATTTAACCTTGTTTACCACTTAATAGACTTTGAAAGGACCACCTTATGCTCACATTTAACCATGTTGGCGATTCAATAGATTTAGATAGGACCACCTTATGCTCACATTTAACCATGTTGGCGACTCAATAGACTTAGATAGGACCACCTTATGCTCCGATTTAACCATGTTGGCGACTCAATAGACTTAGATAGGACAACCTTACACTCACATTTAACCATGTTTACCACTTACTAGACTTTGAAAGGACCACCTTATGCTCACATTTAACCATGTTGGCGACTCAATAGACTTAGATAGGACAACCTTATGCTCACATTTAACCATGTTGGCGACTCAATAGACTTAGATAGGACCACCTTATGCTCACATTTAACCATGTTGGCGACTCAATAGACTTAGATAGGACCACATTATGCTCACATTTAACCATGTTGGCGACTCAATAGACTTAGATAGGACAACCTTACACTCACATTTAACCATGTTAGCGACACAATAGACTTAGATAGGACCACATTATGCTCACATTTAACCATGTTTACCACTTACTAGACTTTGAAAGGACCACCTTATGCTCACATTTAACCATGTTGGCGACTCAATAGATTTAGATAGGACTACCTTATGCTCACATTTAACCATGTTGGCGACTCAATAGACTTAGATAGGACAACCTTACACTCACATTTAACCATGTTAGCGACTCAATAGACTTAGATAGGACCACCTTACGCTCACATTTAACCATGTAGGCGACTGAATAGACTTTGATAGGACCACCTTATGCTCACATTTAACCATGTTGGCGACTCAATAGACTTAGATAGGACCACCTTATGCTCACATTTAACCATGTTGGCGACTCAATAGACTTAGATAGGACCACCTTACGCTCACATTTAACGATGTAGGCGACTCAATAGACTTTGATAGGACCACCTTATGCTCACATTTAACCATGTTGGCGACTCACTAGACTTAGATAGGACAACCTTACACTCATATTTAACCATGTAGGCGACTCAAACGACTTAAATCGGACCACCTTACTCTCACATTTAACCATGTTGGCGACTCAATAGACTTAGATAGGACCACCTTATGCTCACATTTAACCATGTTGGCGACTCACTAGACTTAGATAGGACAACCTTACACTCACATTTAACCATGTTGGCGACTCAATAGACTTAGATAGGACAACCTTACACTCACATTTAACCATGTTGGCGACTCAATAGACTTAGATAGGACCACCTTATGCTTACATTTAACCATGTTTACCACTTACTAGACTTTGAAAGGACCACCTTATGCTCACATTTAACCATGTTGGCGACTCAATAGACTTAGATAGGACCACCTTATGCTCCGATTTAACCATGTTGGCGACTCAATAGACTTAGATAGGACAACCTTACACTCACATTTAACCATGTTTACCACTTACTAGACTTTGAAAGGACCACCTTATGCTCACATTTAACCATGTTGGCGACTCAATAGACTTAGATAGGACCACCTTATGCTCACATTTAACCATGTTGGCGACTCAATAGACTTAGATAGGACAACCTTACACTCACATTTAACCATGTTAGCGACTCAATAGACTTAGATAGGACCACCTTATGCTCCGATTTAACCATGTTGGCGACTCAATAGACTTAGATAGGACAACCTTACACTCACATTTAACCATGTTTACCACTTACTAGACTTTGAAAGGACCACCTTATGCTCACATTTAACCATGTTGGCGACTCAATAGACTTAGATAGGACAACCTTATGCTCACATTTAACCATGTTATCGACTCAATAGACTTAGATAGGACAACCTTATGCTCACATTTAACCATGTTGGCGACTCAATAGACTTAGATAGGACCACATTATGCTCACATTTAACCATGTTGGCGACTCAATAGACTTAGATAGGACAACCTTACACTCACATTTAACCATGTTAGCGACTCAATAGACTTAGATAGGACCACCTTATGCTCACATTTAACCATGTTTACCACTTACTAGACTTTGAAAGGACCACCTTATGCTCACATTTAACCATGTTGGCGACTCAATAGAATTAGATAGGACTACCTTATGCTCACATTTAACCATGTTGGCGACTCAATAGACTTAGATAGGACAACCTTACACTCACATTTAACCATGTTAGCGACTCAATAGACTTAGATAGGACCACCTTACGCTCACATTTAACCATGTAGGCGACTCAATAGACTTTGATAGGACCACTTTATGCTCACATTTAACCATGTTGGCGACTCAATAGACTTAGATAGGACCACCTTATGCTCACATTTAGCCATGTTGGCGACTCAATAGACTTAGATAGGACCACCTTACGCTCACATTTAACCATGTAGGCGACTCAATAGACTTTGATAGGACCACCTTATGCTCACATTTAACCATGTTGGCGACTCACTAGACTTAGATAGGACAACCTTACACTCACATTTAACCATGTTAGCGACTCAATAGACTTTGAAAGGACCACCTTATGCTCACATTTAACCATGTTGGCGACTCAATAGACTTAGATAGGACCACCTTATGCTCCGATTTAACCATGTTGGCGACTCAATAGACTTAGATAGGACCACCTTATGCTCACATTTAACCATGTTGGCGACTCACTAGTCTTAGATAGCACAACCTTACACTCACATTTAACCATGTTGGCGACTCACTAGACTTAGATAGGACAACCTTACACTCACATTTAACCATGTTGGCGACTCAATAGACTTAGATAGGACCACCTTATGCTTACATTTAACCATGTTCACCACTTACTAGACTTTGAAAGGACCACCTTATGCTCCGATTTAACCATGTTGGCGACTCAATAGACTTAGATAGGACAACCTTACACTCACATTTAACCATGTTTACCACTTACTAGACTTTGAAAGGACCACCTTATGCTCACATTTAACCATGTTGGCGACTCAATAGACTTAGATAGGACCACCTTATGCTCACATTTAACCATGTTGACGACTCAATAGACTTAGATAGGACAACCTTACACTCACATTTAACCATGTTAGCGACTCAATAGACTTAGATAGGACCACCTTATGCTCCGATTTAACCATGTTGGCGACTCAATAGACTTAGATAGGACAACCTTACACTCACATTTAACCATGTTTACCACTTACTAGACTTTGAAAGACCACCTTATGCTCACATTTAACCATGTTGGCGACTCAATAGACTTAGATAGGACAACCTTATGCTCACATTTAACCATGTTGGCGACTCAATAGACTTAGATAGGACCACCTTATGCTCACATTTAACCATGTTGGCGACTCAATAGACTTAGATAGGACCACCTTATGCTCACATTTAACCATGTTTACCACTTACTAGACTTTGAAAGGACCACCTTATGCTCACATTTAACCATGTTGGCGACTCAATAGACTTAGATAGGACCACCTTATGCTCCGATTTAACCATGTTGGCGACTCAATAGACTTAGATAGGACAACCTTACACTCACATTTAACCATGTTTACCACTTACTAGACTTTGAAAGGACCACCTTATTCTCACATTTAACCATGTTGGCGACTCAATAGACTTAGATAGGACCACCTTATGCTCACATTTAACCATGTTTACCACTTACTAGACTGAGATAGGACAACCTTACACTCACATTTAACCATGTTAGCGACTCAATAGACTTAGATAGGACCACCTTATGCTCACATTTAACCTTGTTTACCACTTAATAGACTTTGAAAGGACCACCTTATGCTCACATTTAACCATGTTGGCGATTCAATAGATTTAGATAGGACCACCTTATGCTCACATTTAACCATGTTGGCGACTCAATAGACTTAGATAGGACCACCTTATGCTCCGATTTAACAATGTTGGCGACTCAATAGACTTAGATAGGACCACCTTATGCTTACATTTAACCATGTTTACCACTTACTAGACTTTGAAAGGACCACCTTATGCTCACATTTAACCATGTTGGCGACTCAATAGACTTAGATAGGACCACCATATGCTCCGATTTAACCATGTTGGCGACTCAATAGACTTAGATAGGACCACCTTATGCTCACATTTAACCATGTTGGCGACTCACTAGTCATAGATAGGACAACCTTACACTCACATTTAACCATGTTGGCGACTCACTAGACTTAGATAGGACAACCTTACACTCACATTTAACCATGTTGGCGACTCAATAGACTTAGATAGGACCACCTTATGCTTACATTTAACCATGTTTACCACTTACTAGACTTTGAAAGGACCACCTTATGCTCCGATTTAACCATGTTGGCGACTCAATAGACTTAGATAGGACAACCTTACACTCACATTTAACCATGTTTACCACTTACTAGACTTTGAAAGGACCACCTTATGCTCACATTTAACCATGTTGGCGACTCAATAGACTTAGATAGGACCACCTTATGCTCACATTTAACCATGTTGACGACTCAATAGACTTAGATAGGACAACCTTACACTCACATTTAACCATGTTAGCGACTCAATAGACTTAGATAGGACCACCTTATGCTCCGATTTAACCATGTTGGCGACTCAATAGACTTAGATAGGACAACCTTACACTCACATTTAACCATGTTTACCACTTACTAGACTTTGAAAGACCACCTTATGCTCACATTTAACCATGTTGGCGACTCAATAGACTTAGATAGGACAACCTTATGCTCACATTTAACCATGTTGGCGACTCAATAGACTTTGATAGGACCACCTTATGCTCACATTTAACCATGTTGGCGACTCACTAGACTTAGATAGGACAACCTTACACTCACATTTAACCATGTTGGCGACTCACTAGACTTAGATAGGACAACCTTACACTCACATTTAACCATGTTGGCGACTCAATAGACTTAGATAGGACCACCTTATGCTTACATTTAACCATGTTTACCACTTACTAGACTTTGAAAGGACCACCTTATGCTCACATTTAACCATGTTGGCGACTCAATAGACTTAGATAGGACCACCTTATGCTCCGATTTAACCATGTTGGCGACTCAATAGACTTAGATAGGACAACCTTAAACTCACATTTAACCATGTTTACCACTTACTAGACTTTGAAAGGACCACCTTATTCTCACATTTAACCATGTTGGCGACTCAATAGACTTAGATAGGACCACCTTATGCTCACATTTAACCATGTTTACCACTTACTAGACTGAGATAGGACAACCTTACACTCACATTTAACCATGTTAGCGACTCAATAGACTTAGATAGGACCACCTTATGCTCACATTTAACCTTGTTTACCACTTAATAGACTTTGAAAGGACCACCTTATGCTCACATTTAACCATGTTGGCGATTCAATAGATTTAGATAGGACCACCTTATGCTCACATTTAACCATGTTGGCGACTCAATAGACTTAGATAGGACCACCTTATGCTCCGATTTAACCATGTTGGCGACTCAATAGACTTAGATAGGACAACCTTACACTCACATTTAACCATGTTTACCACTTACTAGACTTTGAAAGGACCACCTTATGCTCACATTTAACCATGTTGGCGACTCAATAGACTTAGATAGGACAACCTTATGCTCACATTTAACCATGTTGGCGACTCAATAGACTTAGATAGGACCACCTTATGCTCACATTTAACCATGTTGGCGACTCAATAGACTTAGATAGGACCACATTATGCTCACATTTAACCATGTTGGCGACTCAATAGACTTAGATAGGACAACCTTACACTCACATTTAACCATGTTAGCGACACAATAGACTTAGATAGGACCACATTATGCTCACATTTAACCATGTTTACCACTTACTAGACTTTGAAAGGACCACCTTATGCTCACATTTAACCATGTTGGCGACTCAATAGATTTAGATAGGACTACCTTATGCTCACATTTAACCATGTTGGCGACTCAATAGACTTAGATAGGACAACCTTACACTCACATTTAACCATGTTAGCGACTCAATAGACTTAGATAGGACCACCTTACGCTCACATTTAACCATGTAGGCGACTCAATAGACTTTGATAGGACCACCTTATGCTCACATTTAACCATGTTGGCGACTCAATAGACTTAGATAGGACCACCTTATGCTCACATTTAACCATGTTGGCGACTCAATAGACTTAGATAGGACCACCTTACGCTCACATTTAACGATGTAGGCGACTCAATAGACTTTGATAGGACCACCTTATGCTCACATTTAACCATGTTGGCGACTCACTAGACTTAGATAGGACAACCATACACTCATATTTAACCATGTAGGCGACTCAAACGACTTAAATCGGACCACCTTACTCTCACATTTAACCATGTTGGCGACTCAATAGACTTAGATAGGACCACCTTATGCTCACATTTAACCATGTTGGCGACTCACTAGACTTAGATAGGACAACCTTACACTCACATTTAACCATGTTGGCGACTCAATAGACTTAGATAGGACAACCTTACACTCACATTTAACCATGTTGGCGACTCAATAGACTTAGATAGGACCACCTTATGCTTACATTTAACCATGTTTACCACTTACTAGACTTTGAAAGGACCACCTTATGCTCACATTTAACCATGTTGGCGACTCAATAGACTTAGATAGGACCACCTTATGCTCCGATTTAACCATGTTGGCGACTCAATAGACTTAGATAGGACAACCTTACACTCACATTTAACCATGTTTACCACTTACTAGACTTTGAAAGGACCACCTTATGCTCACATTTAACCATGTTGGCGACTCAATAGACTTAGATAGGACCACCTTATGCTCACATTTAACCATGTTGGCGACTCAATAGACTTAGATAGGACAACCTTACACTCACATTTAACCATGTTAGCGACTCAATAGACTTAGATAGGACCACCTTATGCTCCGATTTAACCATGTTGGCGACTCAATAGACTTAGATAGGACAACCTTACACTCACATTTAACCATGTTTACCACTTACTAGACTTTGAAAGGACCACCTTATGCTCACATTTAACCATGTTGGCGACTCAATAGACTTAGATAGGACAACCTTATGCTCACATTTAACCATGTTATCGACTCAATAGACTTAGATAGGACAACCTTATGCTCACATTTAACCATGTTGGCGACTCAATAGACTTAGATAGGACCACATTATGCTCACATTTAACCATGTTGGCGACTCAATAGACTTAGATAGGACAACCTTACACTCACATTTAACCATGTTAGCGACTCAATAGACTTAGATAGGACCACCTTATGCTCACATTTAACCATGTTTACCACTTACTAGACTTTGAAAGGACCACCTTATGCTCACATTTAACCATGTTGGCGACTCAATAGATTTAGATAGGACTACCTTATGCTCACATTTAACCATGTTGGCGACTCAATAGACTTAGATAGGACAACCTTACACTCACATTTAACCATGTTAGCGACTCAATAGACTTAGATAGGACCACCTTACGCTCACATTTAACCATGTAGGCGACTCAATAGACTTTGATAGGACCACTTTATGCTCACATTTAACCATGTTGGCGACTCAATAGACTTAGATAGGACCACCTTATGCTCACATTTAGCCATGTTGGCGACTCAATAGACTTAGATAGGACCACCTTACGCTCACATTTAACCATGTAGGCGACTCAATAGACTTTGATAGGACCACCTTATGCTCACATTTAACCATGTTGGCGACTCACTAGACTTAGATAGGACAACCTTACACTCACATTTAACCATGTTGGCGACTCAATAGACTTTGAAAGGACCACCTTATGCTCACATTTAACCATGTTGGCGACTCAATAGACTTAGATAGGACCACCTTATGCTCCGATTTAACCATGTTGGCGACTCAATAGACTTAGATAGGACCACCTTATGCTCACATTTAACCATGTTGGCGACTCACTAGTCTTAGATAGGACAACCTTACACTCACATTTAACCATGTTGGCGACTCACTAGACTTAGATAGGACAACCTTACACTCACATTTAACCATGTTGGCGACTCAATAGACTTAGATAGGACCACCTTATGCTTACATTTAACCATGTTTACCACTTACTAGACTTTGAAAGGACCACCTTATGCTCCGATTTAACCATGTTGGCGACTCAATAGACTTAGATAGGACAACCTTACACTCACATTTAACCATGTTTACCACTTACTAGACTTTGAAAGGACCACCTTATGCTCACATTTAACCATGTTGGCGACTCAATAGACTTAGATAGGACCACCTTATGCTCACATTTAACCATGTTGACGACTCAATAGACTTAGATAGGACAACCTTACACTCACATTTAACCATGTTAGCGACTCAATAGACTTAGATAGGACCACCTTATGCTCCGATTTAACCATGTTGGCGACTCAATAGACTTAGATAGGACAACCTTACACTCACATTTAACCATGTTTACCACTTACTAGACTTTGAAAGACCACCTTATGCTCACATTTAACCATGTTGGCGACTCAATAGACTTAGATAGGACAACCTTATGCTCACATTTAACCATGTTGGCGACTCAATAGACTTAGATAGGACCACCTTATGCTCACATTTAACCATGTTGGCGACTCAATAGACTTAGATAGGACCACATTATGCTCACATTTAACCATGTTGGCGACTCAATAGACTTAGATAGGACAACCTTACACTCACATTTAACCATGTTAGCGACTCAATAGACTTAGATAGGACCACCTTATGCTCACATTTAACCATGTTTACCACTTACTAGACTTTGAAAGGACCACCTTATGCTCACATTTAACCATGTTGGCGACTCAATAGACTTAGATAGGACAACCTTACACTCACATTTAACCATGTTAGCGACTCAATAGACTTAGATAGGACCACCTTACGCTCACATTTAACCATGTAGGCGACTCAATAGACTTTGATAGGACCACCTTATGCTCACATTTAACCATGTTGGCGACTCAATAGACTTAGATAGGACAACCTTACACTCACATTTAACCATGTTGGCGACTCAATAGACTTAGATAGGACCACCTTACGCTCACATTTAACCATGTAGGCGACTCAATAGACTTTGATAGGACCACCTTATGCTCACATTTAACCATGTTGGCGACTCACTAGACTTAGATAGGACAACCTTACACTCACATTTAACCATGTTGGCGACTCACTAGACTTAGATAGGACAACCTTACACTCACATTTAACCATGTTGGCGACTCAATAGACTTAGATAGGACCACCTTATGCTTACATTTAACCATGTTTACCACTTACTAGACTTTGAAAGGACCACCTAATGCTCACATTTAACCATGTTGGCGACTCAATAGACTTAGATAGGACCACCTTATGCTCCGATTTAACCATGTTGGCGACTCAATAGACTTAGATAGGACAACCTTACACTCACATTTAACCATGTTGGCGACTCACTAGACTTAGATAGGACAACCTTACACTCACATTTAACCATGTTGGCGACTCAATATTCTTAGATAGGACCACCTTATGCTTACATTTAACCATGTTTACCACTTACTAGACTTTGAAAGGACCACCTTATGCTCACATTTAACCATGTTGGCGACTCAATAGACTTAGATAGGACCACCTTATGCTCCGATTTAACCATGTTGGCGACTCAATAGACTTAGATAGGACAACCTTACACTCACATTTAACCATGTTTACCACTTACTAGACTTTGAAAGGACCACCTTATGCTCACATTTAACCATGTTGGCGACTCAATAGACTTAGATAGGACCACCTTATGCTCACATTTAACCATGTTGGCGACTCAATAGACTTAGATAGGACAACCTTACACTCACATTTAACCATGTTAGCGACTCAATAGACTTAGATAGGACCACCTTATGCTCACATTTAACCATGTTGGCGACTCAATAGACTTAGATAGGACAACCTTATGCTCACATTTAACCATGTTGGCGACTCAATAGACTTAGATAGGACCACCTTATGCTCACATTTAACCATGTTGGCGACTCAATAGACTTAGATAGGACCACATTATGCTCACATTTAACCATGTTGGCGACTCAATAGACTTAGATAGGACAACCTTACACTCACATTTAACCATGTTAGCGACTCAATAGAATTAGATAGGACCACCTTATGCTCACATTTAAGCATGTTTACCACTTACTAGACTTTGAAAGGACCACCTTATGCTCACGTTTAACCATGTTGGCGACTCAATAGATTTAGATAGGACTACCTTATGCTCACATTTAACCATGTTGGCGACTCAATAGACTTAGATAGGACAACCTTACACTCACATTTAACCATGTTAGCAACTCAATAGACTTAGATAGGACCACCTTACGCTCACATTTGACCATGTAGGCGACTCAATAGACTTTGATAGGACCACCTTATGCTCACATTTAACCATGTTGGCGACTCAATAGACTTAGATAGGACCACCTTATGCTCACATTTAACCATGTTGGCGACTCAATAGTCTTAGATAGGACCACCTTACGCTCACATTTAACCATGTAGGCGACTCAATAGACTTTGATAGGACCACCTTATGCTCACATTTAACCATGTTGGCGACTCACTAGACCTAGATAGGACAACCTTACACTCATATTTAACCATGTTAGCGACTCAATAGACTTAGATAGGACCACCTTATGCTCACATTTAACCATGTTTACCACTTACTAGGCTTTGAAAGGACCACCTTATGCTCACATTTAACCATGTTGGCGACTCAATAGATTTAGATAGGACTACCTTATGCTCACATTTAACCTTGTTGGCGACTCAATAGACTTAGATAGGACAACCTTACACTCACATTTAACCATGTTAGCGACTCAATAGACTTAGATAGGACCACCTTACGCTCACATTTAACCATGTAGGCGACTCAATAGACTTTGATAGGACCACCTTACACTCACATTTAACCATGTTGGCGACTCAATAGACTTAGATAGGACCACATTATGCTTACATTTAACCATGTTTACCACTTACTAGACTTTGAAAGGACCACCTTATGCTCACATTTAACCATGTTGGCGACTCAATAGGCTTAGATAGGACCACCTTATGCTCCGATTTAACCATGTTGGCGACTCAATAGACTTAGATAGGACAACCTTACACTCACATTTAACCATGTTTACCACTTACTAGACTTTGAAAGGACCACCTTATGCTCACATTTAACCATGTTGGCGACTCAATAGACTTAGATAGGACCACCTTATGCTCACATTTAACCATGTTGGCGACTCAATAGACTTAGATAGGACAACCTTACACTCACATTTAACCATGTTAGCGACTCAATAGACTTAGATAGGACCACCTTATGCTCCGATTTAACCATGTTGGCGACTCAATAGACTTAGATAGGACAACCTTACACTCACATTTAACCATGTTTACCACTTACTAGACTTTGAAAGGACCACCTTATGCTCACATTTAACCATGTTGGCGACTCAATAGACTTAGATAGGACAACCTTATGCTCACATTTAACCATGTTATCGACTCAATAGACTTAGATAGGACAACCTTATGCTCACATTTAACCATGTTGGCGACTCAATAGACTTAGATAGGACCACATTATGCTCACATTTAACCATGTTGGCGACTCAATAGACTTAGATAGGACAACCTTACACTCACATTTAACCATGTTAGCGACTCAATAGACTTAGATAGGACCACCTTATGCTCACATTTAACCATGTTTACCACTTACTAGACTTTGAAAGGACCACCTTATGCTCATATTTAACCATGTTGGCGACACAATAGATTTAGATAGGACTACCTTATGCTCACATTTAACCATGTTGGCGACTCAATAGACTTAGACAGGACAACCTTACACTCACATTTAACCATGTTAGCGACTCAATAGACTTAGATAGGACCACCTTACGCTCACATTTAACCACGTAGGCGACTCAATAGACTTTGATAGGACCACTTTATGCTCACATTTAACCATGTTGGCGACTCAATAGACTTAGATAGGACCACCTTATGCTCACATTTAGCCATGTTGGCGACTCAATAGACTTAGATAGGACCACCTTACGCTCACATTTAACCATGTAGGCGACTCAATAGACTTTGATAGGACCACCTTATGCTCACATTTAACCATGTTGGCGACTCACTAGACTTAGATAGGACAACCTTACACTCACATTTAACCATGTTGGCGACTCAATAGACTTAGATAGGACCACCTTACGCTCACATTTAACCATGTAGGCGACTCAATAGACTTTGATAGGACCACCTTATGCTCACATTTAACCATGTTGGCGACTCACTAGACTTAGATAGGACAACCTTACACTCACATTTAACCATGTTGGCGACTCACTAGACTTAGATAGGACAACCTTACACTCACATTTAACCATGTTGGCGACTCAATAGACTTAGATAGGACCACCTTATGCTTACATTTAACCATGTTTACCACTTACTAGACTTTGAAAGGACCACCTTATGCTCACATTTAACCATGTTGGCGACTCAATAGACTTAGATAGGACCACCTTATGCTCCGATTTAACCATGTTGGCGACTCAATAGACTTAGATAGGACCACCTTATGCTCACATTTAACCATGTTGGCGACTCACTAGTCTTAAATAGGACAACCTTACACTCACATTTAACCATGTTGGCGACTCACTAGACTTAGATAGGACAACTTTACACTCACATTTAACCATGTTGGCGACTCAATAGACTTAGATAGGACCACCTTATGCTTACATTTAACCATGTTTACCACTTACTAGACTTTGAAAGGACCACCTTATGCTCCGATTTAACCATGTTGGCGACTCAATAGACTTAGATAGGACAACCTTACACTCACATTTAACCATGTTTACCACTTACTAGACTTTGAAAGGACCACCTTATGCTCACATTTAACCATGTTGGCGACTCAATAGACTTAGATAGGACCACCTTATGCTCACATTTAACCATGTTGACGACTCAATAGACTTAGATAGGACAACCTTACACTCACATTTAACCATGTTAGCGACTCAATCGACTTAGATAGGACCACCTTATGCTCCGATTTAACCATGTTGGCGACTCAATAGACTTAGATAGGACAACCTTACACTCACATTTAACCATGTTTACCACTTACTAGACTTTGAAAGGACCACCTTATGCTCACATTTAACCATGTTGGCGACTCAATAGACTTAGATAGGACAACCTTATGCTCACATTTAACCATGTTGGCGACTCAATAGACTTAGATAGGACCACCTTATGCTCACATTTAACCATGTTGGCGACTCAATAGACTTAGATAGGACCACATTATGCTCACATTTAACCATGTTGGTGACTCAATAGACTTAGATAGGACAACCTTACACTCACATTTAACCATGTTAGCGACTCAATAGACTTAGATAGGACCACCTTATGCTCACATTTAACCATGTTTACCACTTACTAGACTTTGAAAGGACCACCTTATGCTCACATTTAACCATGTTGGCGACTCAATAGACTTAGATAGGACAACCTTACACTCACATTTAACCATGTTAGCGACTCAATAGACTTAGATAGGACCACCTTACGCTCACATTTAACCATGTAGGCGACTCAATAGACTTTGATAGGACCACCTTATGCTCACATTTAACCATGTTGGCGACTCAATAGACTTAGATAGGACAACCTTACACTCACATTTAACCATGTTGGCGACTCAATAGACTTAGATAGGACCACCTTACGCTCACATTTAACCATGTAGGCGACTCAATAGACTTTGATAGGACCACCTTATGCTCACATTTAACCATGTTGGCGACTCACTAGACTTAGATAGGACAACCTTACACTCACATTTAACCATGTTGGCGACTCACTAGACTTAGATAGGACAACCTTACACTCACATTTAACCATGTTGGCGACTCAATAGACTTAGATAGGACCACCTTATGCTTACATTTAACCATGTTTACCACTTACTAGACTTTGAAAGGACCACCTAATGCTCACATTTAACCATGTTGGCGACTCAATAGACTTAGATAGGACCACCTTATGCTCCGATTTAACCATGTTGGCGACTCAATAGACTTAGATAGGACAACCTTACACTCACATTTAACCATGTTAGCGACTCACTAGACTTAGATAGGACAACCTTACACTCACATTTAACCATGTTGGCGACTCAATAGTCTTAGATAGGACCACCTTATGCTTACATTTAACCATGTTTACCACTTACTAGACTTTGAAAGGACCACCTTATGCTCACATTTAACCATGTTGGCGACTCAATAGACTTAGATAGGACCACCTTATGCTCCGATTTAACCATGTTGGCGACTCAATAGACTTAGATAGGACAACCTTACACTCACATTTAACCATGTTTACCACTTACTAGACTTTGAAAGGACCACCTTATGCTCACATTTAACCATGTTGGCGACTCAATAGACTTAGATAGGGCCACCTTATGCTCACATTTAACCATGTTGGCGACTCAATAGACTTAGATAGGACAACCTTACACTCACATTTAACCATGTTAGCGACTCAATAGACTTAGATAGGACCACCTTAAGCTCCGATTTAACCATGTTGGCGACTCAATAGATTTAGATAGGACAACCTTACACTCAGATTTAACCATGTTTACCACTTACTAGACTTTGAAAGGACCACCTTATGCTCACATTTAACCATGTTGGCGACTCAATAGACTTAGATAGGACAACCTTATGCTCACATTTAACCATGTTGGCGACTCAATAGACTTAGATAGGACCACCTTATGCTCACGTTTAACCATGTTGGCGACTCAATAGATTTAGATAGGACTACCTTATGCTCACATTTAACCATGTTGGCGACTCAATAGACTTAGATAGGACAACCTTACACTCACATTTAACCATGTTAGCGACTCAATAGACTTAGATAGGACCACCTTACGCTCACATTTGACCATGTAGGCGACTCAATAGACTTTGATAGGACCACCTTATGCTCACATTTAACCATGTTGGCGACTCAATAGACTTAGATAGGACCACCTTATGCTCACATTTAACCATGTTGGCGACTCAATAGTCTTAGATAGGACCACCTTACGCTCACATTTAACCATGTAGGCGACTCAATAGACTTTGATAGGACCACCTTATGCTCACATTTAACCATGTTGGCGACTCACTAGACTTAGATAGGACAACCTTACACTCACATTTAACCATGTTGGCGACTCACTAGACTTAGATAGGACAACCTTACACTCACATTTAACCATGTTAGCGACTCAGTAGACTTAGATAGGACCACCTTTTGCTCACATTTAACCTTGTTTACCACTTACTAGACTTTGAAAAGACCACCTTATGCTCACATTTAACCATGTTGGCGACTCACTAGACTTAGATAGGACAACCTTACACTCACATTTAACCATGTTGGCGACTCAATAGACTTAGATAGGACCACCTTATGCTTACATTTAACCATGTTTACCACTTACTAGACTTTGAAAGGACCACCTAATGCTCACATTTAACCATGTTGGCGACTCAATAGACTTAGATAGGACCACCTTATGCTCCGATTTAACCATGTTGGCGACTCAATAGACTTAGATAGGACAACCTTACACTCACATTTAACCATGTTGGCGACTCACTAGACTTAGATAGGACAACCTTACACTCACATTTATCCATGTTGGCGACTCAATAGTCTTAGATAGGACCACCTTATGCTTACATTTAACCATGTTTACCACTTACTAGACTTTGAAAGGACCACCTTATGCTCACATTTAACCATGTTGGCGACTCAATAGACTTAGATAGGACCACCTTATGCTCCGATTTAACCATGTTGGCGACTCAATAGACTTAGATAGGACAACCTTACACTCACATTTAACCATGTTTACCACTTACTAGACTTTGAAAGGACCACCTTATGCTCACATTTAACCATGTTGGCGACTCAATAGACTTAGATAGGACCACCTTATGCTCACATTTAACCATGTTGGCGACTCAATAGACTTAGATAGGACAACCTTACACTCACATTTAACCATGTTAGCGACTCAATAGACTTAGATAGGACCACCTTATGCTCCGATTTAACCATGTTGGCGACTCAATAGATTTAGATAGGACAACCTTACACTCACATTTAACCATGTTTACCACTTACTAGACTTTGAAAGGACCACCTTATGCTCACATTTAACCATGTTGGCGACTCAATAGACTTAGATAGGACAACCTTATGCTCACATTTAACCATGTTGGCGACTCAATAGACTTAGATAGGACCACCTTATGCTCACATTTAACCATGTTGGCGACTCAATAGACTTAGATAGGACCACATTATGCTCACATTTAACCATGTTGGCGACTCAATAGACTTAGATAGGACAACCTTACACTCACATTTAACCATGTTGGCGACTCAATAGACTTAGATAGGACCACCTTATGCTTACATTTAACCATGTTTACCACTTACTAGACTTTGAAAGGACCACCTTATGCTCACATTTAACCATGTTGGCGACTCAATAGACTTAGATAGGACCACCTTATGCTCCGATTTAACCATGTTGGCGACTCAATAGACTTAGATAGGACCACCTTATGCTCACATTTAACCATGTTGGCGACTCACTAGTCTTAGATAGGACAACTTTACACTCACATTTAACCATGTTGGCGACTCACTAGACTTAGATAGGACAACCTTACACTCACATTTAACCATGTTGGCGACTCAATAGACTTAGATAGGACCACCTTATGCTTACATTTAACCATGTTTACCACTTACTAGACTTTGAAAGGACCACCTTATGCTCCGATTTAACCATGTTGGCGACTCAATAGACTTAGATAGGACAACCTTACACTCACATTTAACCATGTTTACCACTTACTAGACTTTGAAAGGACCACCTTATGCTCAAATTTAACCATGTTGGCGACTCAATAGACTTAGATAGGACCACCTTATGCTCACATTTAACCATGTTGACGACTCAATAGACTTAGATAGGACAACCTTACACTCACATTTAACCATGTTAGCGACTCAATAGACTTAGATAGGACCACCTTATGCTCCGATTTAACCATGTTGGCGACTCAATAGACTTAGATAGGACAACCTTACACTCACATTTAACCATGTTTACCACTTACTAGACTTTGAAAGGACCACCTTATGCTCTCATTTAACCATGTTGGCGACTCAATAGACTTAGATAGGACAACCTTATGCTCACATTTAACCATGTTGGCGACTCAATAGACTTAGATAGGACCACCTTATGCTCACATTTAACCATGTTGGCGACTCAATAGACTTAGATAGGACCACATTATGCTCACATTTAACCATGTTGGTGACTCAATAGACTTAGATAGGACAACCTTACACTCACATTTAACCATGTTAGCGACTCAATAGACTTAGATAGGACCACCTTATGCTCACATTTAACCATGTTTACCACTTACTAGACTTTGAAAGGACCACCTTATGCTCACATTTAACCATGTTGGCGACTCAATAGACTTAGATAGGACAACCTTACACTCACATTTAACCATGTTAGCGACTCAATAGACTTAGATAGGACCACCTTATACTCCGATTTAACCATGTTGGCGACTCAATAGACTTAGATAGGACAACCTTACACTCACATTTAACCATGTTTACCACTTACTAGACTTTGAAAGACCACCTTATGCTCACATTTAACCATGTTGGCGACTCAATAGACTTAGATAGGACAACCTTATGCTCACATTTAACCATGTTGGCGACTCAATAGACTTAGATAGGACCACCTTATGCTCACATTTAACCATGTTGGCGACTCAATAGACTTAGATAGGACCACATTATGCTCACATTTAACCATGTTGGCGACTCAATAGACTTAGATAGGACAACCTTACACTCACATTTAACCATGTTAGCGACTCAATAGACTTAGATAGGACCACCTTATGCTCACATTTAACCATGTTTACCACTTACTAGACTTTGAAAGGACCACCTTATGCTCACATTTCACCATGTTGGCGACTCAATAGACTTAGATAGGACAACCTTACACTCACATTTAACCATGTTAGCGACTCAATAGACTTAGATAGGACCACCTTACGCTCACATTTAACCATGTAGGCGACTCAATAGACTTTGATAGGACCACCTTATGCTCACATTTAACCATGTTGGCGACTCAATAGACTTAGATAGGACAACCTTACACTCACATTTAACCATGTTGGCGACTCAATAGACTTAGATAGGACCACCTTACGCTCACATTTAACCATGTAGGCGACTCAATAGACTTTGATAGGACCACCTTATGCTCACATTTAACCATGTTGGCGACTCACTAGACTTAGATAGGACAACCTTACACTCACATTTAACCATGTTGGCGACTCACTAGACTTAGATAGGACAACCTTACACTCACATTTAACCATGTTGGCGACTCAATAGACTTAGATAGGACCACCTTATGCTTACATTTAACCATGTTTACCACTTACTAGACTTTGAAAGGACCACCTAATGCTCACATTTAACCATGTTGGCGACTCAATAGACTTAGATAGGACCACCTTATGCTCCGATTTAACCATGTTGGCGACTCAATAGACTTAGATAGGACAACCTTACACTCACATTTAACCATGTTGGCGACTCACTAGACTTAGATAGGACAACCTTACACTCACATTTATCCATGTTGGCGACTCAATAGTCTTAGATAGGACCACCTTATGCTTACATTTAACCATGTTTACCACTTACTAGACTTTGAAAGGACCACCTTATGCTCACATTTAACCATGTTGGCGACTCAATAGACTTAGAT
Organism: Rhodnius prolixus; assembly: GCF_049639745.1. Lineage (NCBI taxonomy): Eukaryota > Metazoa > Arthropoda > Insecta > Hemiptera > Reduviidae > Rhodnius > Rhodnius prolixus. The sequence goes on along the minus strand of NW_027411609.1, from coordinate 177,825 downwards.
AGGACCACCTTATGCTCCGATTTAACCATGTTGGCGACTCAATAGACTTAGATAGGACAACCTTACACTCACATTTAACCATGTTTACCACTTACTAGACTTTGAAAGGACCACCTTATGCTCACATTTAACCATGTTGGCGACTCAATAGACTTAGATAGGACCACCTTATGCTCACATTTAACCATGTTGGCGACTCAATAGACTTAGATAGGACAACCTTACACTCACATTTAACCATGTTAGCGACTCAATAGACTTAGATAGGACCACCTTATGCTCCGATTTAACCATGTTGGCGACTCAATAGATTTAGATAGGACAACCTTACACTCACATTTAACCATGTTTACCACTTACTAGACTTTGAAAGGACCACCTTATGCTCACATTTAACCATGTTGGCGACTCAATAGACTTAGATAGGACAACCTTATGCTCACATTTAACCATGTTGGCGACTCAATAGACTTAGATAGGACCACCTTATGCTCACATTTAACCATGTTGGCGACTCAATAGACTTAGATAGGACCACATTATGCTCACATTTAACCATGTTGGCGACTCAATAGACTTAGATAGGACAACCTTACACTCACATTTAACCATGTTGGCGACTCAATAGACTTAGATAGGACCACCTTATGCTTACATTTAACCATGTTTACCACTTACTAGACTTTGAAAGGACCACCTTATGCTCACATTTAACCATGTTGGCGACTCAATAGACTTAGATAGGACCACCTTATGCTCCGATTTAACCATGTTGGCGACTCAATAGACTTAGATAGGACCACCTTATGCTCACATTTAACCATGTTGGCGACTCACTAGTCTTAGATAGGACAACTTTACACTCACATTTAACCATGTTGGCGACTCACTAGACTTAGATAGGACAACCTTACACTCACATTTAACCATGTTGGCGACTCAATAGACTTAGATAGGACCACCTTATGCTTACATTTAACCATGTTTACCACTTACTAGACTTTGAAAGGACCACCTTATGCTCCGATTTAACCATGTTGGCGACTCAATAGACTTAGATAGGACAACCTTACACACACATTTAACCATGTTTACCACTTACTAGACTTTGAAAGGACCACCTTATGCTCAAATTTAACCATGTTGGCGACTCAATAGACTTTGATAGGACCACTTTATGCACACATTTAACCATGTTGGCGACTCAATAGACTTAGATAGGACCACCTTATGCTCACATTTAGCCATGTTGGCGACTCAATAGACTTAGATAGGACCACCTTACGCTCACATTTAACCATGTAGGCGACTCAATAGACTTTGATAGGACCACCTTATGCTCACATTTAACCATGTTGGCGACTCACTAGACTTAGATAGGACAACCTTACACTCACATTTAACCATGTTTACCACTTACTAGACTTTGAAAGGACAACCTTACACTCACATTTAACCATGTTAGCGACTCAATAGACTTAGAAAGGACCACCTTATGCTCACATTTAACCATGTTGGCGACTCACTAGACTTAGATAGGACAACCTTACACTCACATTTAACCATGTTGGCGACTCAATAGACTTAGATAGGACCACCTTATGCTTACATTTAACCATGTTTACCACTTACTAGACTTTGAAAGGACCACCTTATGCTCCGATTTAACCATGTTGGCGACTCAATAGACTTAGATAGGACCACCTTATGCTCACATTTAACCATGTTGACGACTCAATAGACTTAGATAGGACAACCTTACACTCACATTTAACCATGTTAGCGACTCAATAGACTTAGATAGGACCACCTTATACTCCGATTTAACCATGTTGGCGACTCAATAGACTTAGATAGGACAACCTTACACTCACATTTAACCATGTTTACCACTTACTAGACTTTGAAAGACCACCTTATGCTCACATTTAACCATGTTGGCGACTCAATAGACTTAGATAGGACAACCTTATGCTCACATTTAACCATGTTGGCGACTCAATAGACTTAGATAGGACCACCTTATGCTCACATTTAACCATGTTGGCGACTCAATAGACTTAGATAGGACCACATTATGCTCACATTTAACCATGTTGGCGACTCAATAGACTTAGATAGGACAACCTTACACTCACATTTAACCATGTTAGCGACTCAATAGACTTAGATAGGACCACCTTATGCTCACATTTAACCATGTTTACCACTTACTAGACTTTGAAAGGACCACCTTATGCTCACATTTCACCATGTTGGCGACTCAATAGACTTAGATAGGACAACCTTACACTCACATTTAACCATGTTAGCGACTCAATAGACTTAGATAGGACCACCTTACGCTCACATTTAACCATGTAGGCGACTCAATAGACTTTGATAGGACCACCTTATGCTCACATTTAACCATGTTGGCGACTCAATAGACTTAGATAGGACAACCTTACACTCACATTTAACCATGTTGGCGACTCAATAGACTTAGATAGGACCACCTTACGCTCACATTTAACCATGTAGGCGACTCAATAGACTTTGATAGGACCACCTTATGCTCACATTTAACCATGTTGGCGACTCACTAGACTTAGATAGGACAACCTTACACTCACATTTAACCATGTTGGCGACTCACTAGACTTAGATAGGACAACCTTACACTCACATTTAACCATGTTGGCGACTCAATAGACTTAGATAGGACCACCTTATGCTTACATTTAACCATGTTTACCACTTACTAGACTTTGAAAGGACCACCTAATGCTCACATTTAACCATGTTGGCGACTCAATAGACTTAGATAGGACCACCTTATGCTCCGATTTAACCATGTTGGCGACTCAATAGACTTAGATAGGACAACCTTACACTCACATTTAACCATGTTGGCGACTCACTAGACTTAGATAGGACAACCTTACACTCACATTTATCCATGTTGGCGACTCAATAGTCTTAGATAGGACCACCTTATGCTTACATTTAACCATGTTTACCACTTACTAGACTTTGAAAGGACCACCTTATGCTCACATTTAACCATGTTGGCGACTCAATAGACTTAGATAGGACCACCTTATGCTCCGATTTAACCATGTTGGCGACTCAATAGACTTAGATAGGACAACCTTACACTCACATTTAACCATGTTTACCACTTACTAGACTTTGAAAGGACCACCTTATGCTCACATTTAACCATGTTGGCGACTCAATAGACTTAGATAGGACCACCTTATGCTCACATTTAACCATGTTGGCGACTCAATAGACTTAGATAGGACAACCTTACACTCACATTTAACCATGTTAGCGACTCAATAGACTTAGATAGGACCACCTTATGCTCCGATTTAACCATGTTGGCGACTCAATAGATTTAGATAGGACAACCTTACACTCACATTTAACCATGTTTACCACTTACTAGACTTTGAAAGGACCACCTTATGCTCACATTTAACCATGTTGGCGACTCAATAGACTTAGATAGGACAACCTTATGCTCACATTTAACCATGTTGGCGACTCAATAGACTTAGATAGGACCACCTTATGCTCACATTTAACCATGTTGGCGACTCAATAGACTTAGATAGGACCACATTATGCTCACATTTAACCATGTTGGCGACTCAATAGACTTAGATAGGACAACCTTACACTCACATTTAACCTTGTTAGCGACTCAATAGAATTAGATAGGACCACCTTATGCTCACATTTAACCATGTTTACCACTTACTAGACTTTGAAAGGACCACCTTATGCTCACGTTTAACCATGTTGGCGACTCAATAGATTTAGATAGGACTACCTTATGCTCACATTTAACCATGTTGGCGACTCAATAGACTTAGATAGGACAACCTTACACTCACATTTAACCATGTTAGCAACTCAATAGACTTAGATAGGACCACCTTACGCTCACATTTGACCATGTAGGCGACTCAATAGACTTTGATAGGACCACCTTATGCTCACATTTAACCATGTTGGCGACTCAATAGACTTAGATAGGACCACCTTATGCTCACATTTAACCATGTTCGCGACTCAATAGTCTTAGATAGGACCACCTTACGCTCACATTTAACCATGTAGGCGACTCAATAGACTTTGATAGGACCACCTTATGCTCACATTTAACCATGTTGGCGACTCACTAGACCTAGATAGGACAACCTTACACTCACATTTAACCATGTTAGCGACTCAATAGACTTAGATAGGACCACCTTATGCTCACATTTAACCATGTTTACCACTTACTAGGCTTTGAAAGGACCACCTTATGCTCACATTTAACCATGTTGGCGACTCAATAGATTTAGATAGGACTACCTTATGCTCACATTTAACCATGTTGGCGACTCAATAGACTTAGATAGGACAACCTTACACTCACATTTAACCATGTTAGCGACTCAATAGACTTAGATAGGACCACCTTACGCTCACATTTAACCATGTAGGCGACTCAATAGACTTTGATAGGACCACCTTACACTCACATTTAACCATGTTGGCGACTCAATAGACTTAGATAGGACCACCTTATGCTTACATTTAACCATGTTTACCACTTACTAGACTTTGAAAGGACCACCTTATGCTCACATTTAACCATGTTGGCGACTCAATAGACTTAGATAGGACCACCTTATGCTCCGATTTAACCATGTTGGCGACTCAATAGACTTAGATAGGACAACCTTACACTCACATTTAACCATGTTTACCACTTACTAGACTTTGAAAGGACCACCTTATGCTCACATTTAACCATGTTGGCGACTCAATAGACTTAGATAGGACCACCTTATGCTCACATTTAACCATGTTGGCGACTCAATAGACTTAGATAGGACAACCTTACACTCACATTTAACCATGTTAGCGACTCAATAGACTTAGATAGGACCACCTTATGCTCCGATTTAACCATGTTGGCGACTCAATAGACTTAGATAGGACAACCTTACACTCACATTTAACCATGTTTACCACTTACTAGACTTTGAAAGGACCACCTTATGCTCACATTTAACCATGTTGGCGACTCAATAGACTTAGATAGGACAACCTTATGCTCACATTTAACCATGTTATCGACTCAATAGACTTAGATAGGACAACCTTATGCTCACATTTAACCATGTTGGCGACTCAATAGACTTAGATAGGACCACATTATGCTCACATTTAACCATGTTGGCGACTCAATAGACTTAGATAGGACAACCTTACACTCACATTTAACCATGTTAGCGACTCAATAGACTTAGATAGGACCACCTTATGCTCACATTTAACCATGTTTACCACTTACTAGACTTTGAAAGGACCACCTTATGCTCATATTTAACCATGTTGGCGACTCAATAGATTTAGATAGGACTACCTTATGCTCACATTTAACCATGTTATCGACTCAATAGACTTAGATAGGACAACCTTACACTCACATTTAACCATGTTGGCGACTCAATAGACTTAGATAGGACCACCTTATGCTTACATTTAACCATGTTTACCACTTACTAGACTTTGAAAGGACCACCTTATGCTCACATTTAACCATGTTGGCGACTCAATAGACTTAGATAGGACCACCTTATGCTCCGATTTAACCATGTTGGCGACTCAATAGACTTAGATAGGACCACCTTATGCTCACATTTAACCATGTTGGCGACTCACTAGTCTTAGATAGGACAACTTTACACTCACATTTAACCATGTTGGCGACTCACTAGACTTAGATAGGACAACCTTACACTCACATTTAACCATGTTGGCGACTCAATAGACTTAGATAGGACCACCTTATGCTTACATTTAACCATGTTTACCACTTACTAGACTTTGAAAGGACCACCTTATGCTCCGATTTAACCATGTTGGCGACTCAATAGACTTAGATAGGACAACCTTACACTCACATTTAACCATGTTTACCACTTACTAGACTTTGAAAGGACCACCTTATGCTCAAATTTAACCATGTTGGCGACTCAATAGACTTAGATAGGACCACCTTATGCTCACATTTAACCATGTTGACGACTCAATAGACTTAGATAGGACAACCTTACACTCACATTTAACCATGTTAGCGACTCAATAGACTTAGATAGGACCACCTTATGCTCCGATTTAACCATGTTGGCGACTCAATAGACTTAGATAGGACAACCTTACACTCACATTTAACCATGTTTACCACTTACTAGACTTTGAAAGGACCACCTTATGCTCACATTTAACCATGTTGGCGACTCAATAGACTTAGATAGGACAACCTTATGCTCACATTTAACCATGTTGGCGACTCAATAGACTTAGATAGGACCACCTTATGCTCACATTTAACCATGTTGGCGACTCAATAGACTTAGATAGGACCACATTATGCTCACATTTAACCATGTTGGTGACTCAATAGACTTAGATAGGACAACCTTACACTCACATTTAACCATGTTAGCGACTCAATAGACTTAGATAGGACCACCTTATGCTCACATTTAACCATGTTTACCACTTACTAGACTTTGAAAGGACCACCTTATGCTCACATTTAACCATGTTGGCGACTCAATAGACTTAGATAGGACAACCTTACACTCACATTTAACCATGTAGGCGACTCAATAGACTTTGATAGGACCACCTTATGCTCACATTTAACCATGTTGGCGACTCACTAGACTTAGATAGGACAACCTTACACACACATTTAACCATGTTGGCGACTCAATAAACTTAGATAGGACCACATTATGCTCACATTTAACCATGTTGGTGACTCAATAGACTTAGATAGGACCACCTTATGCTCACATTTAACCATGTTTACCACTTACTAGACTTTGAAAGGACCACCTTATGCTCACATTTAACCATGTTGGCGACTCAATAGATTTAGATAGGACTACCTTATGCTCACATTTAACCATGTTGGCGACTCAATAGACTTAGATAGGACCACATTATGCTCACATTTAACCATGTTGGTGACTCAATAGACTTAGATAGGACAACCTTACACTCACATTTAACCATGTTAGCGACTCAATAGACTTAGATAGGACCACCTTATGCTCACATTTAACCATGTTTACCACTTACTAGACTTTGAAAGGACCACCTTATGCTTACATTTAACCATGTTTACCACTTACTAGACTTTGAAAGGACCACCTAATGCTCACATTTAACCATGTTGGCGACTCAATAGACTTTGATAGGACCACCTTATGCTCACATTTAACCATGTTGGCGACTCAATAGACTTAGATAGGACCACCTTATGCTCCGATTTAACCATGTTGGCGACTCAATAGACTTAGATAGGACAACCTTACACTCACATTTAACCATGTTTACCACTTACTAGACTTTGAAAGGACCACCTTATGCTCACATTTAACCATGTTGGCGACTCAATAGACTTAGATAGGACAACCTTATGCTCACATTTAACCATGTTATCGACTCAATAGACTTAGATAGGACAACCTTATGCTCACATTTAACCATGTTGGCGACTCAATAGACTTAGATAGGACCACATTATGCTCACATTTAACCATGTTGGCGACTCAATAGACTTAGATAGGACAACCTTACACTCACATTTAACCATGTTAGCGACTCAATAGACTTAGATAGGACCACCTTATGCTCACATTTAACCATGTTTACCACTTACTAGACTTTGAAAGGACCACCTTATGCTCACATTTAACCATGTTGGCGACTCAATAGATTTAGATAGGACTACCTTATGCTCACATTTAACCATGTTGGCGACTCAATAGACTTAGATAGGACAACCTTACACTCACATTTAACCATGTTAGCAACTCAATAGACTTAGATAGGACCACCTTACGCTCACATTTGACCATGTAGGCGACTCAATAGACTTTGATAGGACCACCTTATGCTCACATTTAACCATGTTGGCGACTCAATAGACTTAGATAGGACCACCTTATGCTCACATTTAACCATGTTCGCGACTCAATAGTCTTAGATAGGACCACCTTACGCTCACATTTAACCATGTAGGCGACTCAATAGACTTTGATAGGACCACCTTATGCTCACATTTAACCATGTTGGCGACTCACTAGACCTAGATAGGACAACCTTACACTCACATTTAACCATGTTAGCGACTCAATAGACTTAGATAGGACCACCTTATGCTCACATTTAACCATGTTTACCACTTACTAGGCTTTGAAAGGACCACCTTATGCTCACATTTAACCATGTTGGCGACTCAATAGATTTAGATAGGACTACCTTATGCTCACATTTAACCATGTTGGCGACTCAATAGACTTAGATAGGACAACCTTACACTCACATTTAACCATGTTAGCGACTCAATAGACTTAGATAGGACCACCTTACGCTCACATTTAACCATGTAGGCGACTCAATAGACTTTGATAGGACCACCTTACACTCACATTTAACCATGTTGGCGACTCAATAGACTTAGATAGGACCACCTTATGCTTACATTTAACCATGTTTACCACTTACTAGACTTTGAAAGGACCACCTTATGCTCACATTTAACCATGTTGGCGACTCAATAGACTTAGATAGGACCACCTTATGCTCCGATTTAACCATGTTGGCGACTCAATAGACTTAGATAGGACAACCTTACACTCACATTTAACCATGTTTACCACTTACTAGACTTTGAAAGGACCACCTTATGCTCACATTTAACCATGTTGGCGACTCAATAGACTTAGATAGGACCACCTTATGCTCACATTTAACCATGTTGGCGACTCAATAGACTTAGATAGGACAACCTTACACTCACATTTAACCATGTTAGCGACTCAATAGACTTAGATAGGACCACCTTATGCTCCGATTTAACCATGTTGGCGACTCAATAGACTTAGATAGGACAACCTTACACTCACATTTAACCATGTTTACCACTTACTAGACTTTGAAAGGACCACCTTATGCTCACATTTAACCATGTTGGCGACTCAATAGACTTAGATAGGACAACCTTATGCTCACATTTAACCATGTTATCGACTCAATAGACTTAGATAGGACAACCTTATGCTCACATTTAACCATGTTGGCGACTCAATAGACTTAGATAGGACCACATTATGCTCACATTTAACCATGTTGGCGACTCAATAGACTTAGATAGGACAACCTTACACTCACATTTAACCATGTTAGCGACTCAATAGACTTAGATAGGACCACCTTATGCTCACATTTAACCATGTTTACCACTTACTAGACTTTGAAAGGACCACCTTATGCTCATATTTAACCATGTTGGCGACTCAATAGATTTAGATAGGACAACCTTACACTCACATTTAACCATGTTGGCGACTCACTAGACTTAGATAGGACAACCTTACACTCACATTTAACCATGTTGGCGACTCACTAGACTTAGATAGGACAACCTTACACTCACATTTAACCATGTTGGCGACTCAATAGACTTAGATAGGACCACCTTATGCTTACATTTAACCATGTTTACCACTTACTAGACTTTGAAAGGACCACCTTATGCTCACATTTAACCATGTTGGCGACTCAATAGACTTAGATAGGACCACCTTATGCTCCGATTTAACCATGTTGGCGACTCAATAGACTTAGATAGGACCACCTTATGCTCACATTTAACCATGTTGGCGACTCACTAGTCTTAGATAGGACAACCTTACACTCACATTTAACCATGTTGGCGACTCACTAGACTTAGATAGGACAACCTTACAGTCACATTTAACCATGTTGGCGACTCAATAGACTTAGATAGGACCACCTTATGCTTACATTTAACCATGTTTACCACTTACTAGACTTTGAAAGGACCACCTTATGCTCCGATTTAACCATGTTGGCGACTCAATAGACTTAGATAGGACAACCTTACACTCACATTTAACCATGTTTACCACTTACTAGACTTTGAAAGGACCACCTTATGCTCACATTTAACCATGTTGGCGACTCAATAGACTTAGATAGGACCACCTTATGCTCACATTTAACCATGTTGACGACTCAATAGACTTAGATAGGACAACCTTACACTCACATTTAACCATGTTAGCGACTCAATAGACTTAGATAGGACCACCTTATGCTCCGATTTAACCATGTTGGCGACTCAATAGACTTAGATAGGACAACCTTACACTCACATTTAACCATGTTTACCACTTACTAGACTTTGAAAGGACCACCTTATGCTCACATTTAACCATGTTGGCGACTCAATAGACTTAGATAGGACAACCTTATGCTCACATTTAACCATGTTGGCGACTCAATAGACTTAGATAGGACCACCTTATGCTCACATTTAACCATGTTGGCGACTCAATAGACTTAGATAGGACCACATTATGCTCACATTTAACCATGTTGGTGACTCAATAGACTTAGATAGGACAACCTTACACTCACATTTAACCATGTTAGCGACTCCATAGACTTAGATAGGACCACCTTATGCTCACATTTAACCATGTTTACCACTTACTAGACTTTGAAAGGACCACCTTATGCTCACATTTAACCATGTTGGCGACTCAATAGACTTAGATAGGACAACCTTACACTCACATTTAACCATGTAGGCGACTCAATAGACTTTGATAGGACCACCTTATGCTCACATTTAACCATGTTGGCGACTCACTAGACTTAGATAGGACAACCTTACACACACATTTAACCATGTTGGCGACTCAATAAACTTAGATAGGACCACATTATGCTCACATTTAACCATGTTGGTGACTCAATAGACTTAGATAGGACCACCTTATGCTCACATTTAACCATGTTTACCACTTACTAGACTTTGAAAGGACCACCTTATGCTCACATTTAACCATGTTGGCGACTCAATAGATTTAGATAGGACTACCTTATGCTCACATTTAACCATGTTGGCGACTCAATAGACTTAGATAGGACCACATTATGCTCACATTTAACCATGTTGGTGACTCAATAGACTTAGATAGGACAACCTTACACTCACATTTAACCATGTTAGCGACTCAATAGACTTAGATAGGACCACCTTATGCTCACATTTAACCATGTTTACCACTTACTAGACTTTGAAAGGACCACCTTATGCTTACATTTAACCATGTTTACCACTTACTAGACTTTGAAAGGACCACCTAATGCTCACATTTAACCATGTTGGCGACTCAATAGACTTTGATAGGACCACCTTATGCTCACATTTAACCATGTTGGCGACTCAATAGACTTAGATAGGACCACCTTATGCTCCGATTTAACCATGTTGGCGACTCAATAGACTTAGATAGGACAACCTTACACTCACATTTAACCATGTTTACCACTTACTAGACTTTGAAAGGACCACCTTATGCTCACATTTAACCATGTTGGCGACTCAATAGACTTAGATAGGACAACCTTATGCTCACATTTAACCATGTTATCGACTCAATAGACTTAGATAGGACAACCTTATGCTCACATTTAACCATGTTGGCGACTCAATAGACTTAGATAGGACCACATTATGCTCACATTTAACCATGTTGGCGACTCAATAGACTTAGATAGGACAACCTTACACTTACATTTAACCATGTTAGCGACTCAATAGACTTAGATAGGACCACCTTATGCTCACATTTAACCATGTTTACCACTTACTAGACTTTGAAAGGACCACCTTATGCTCACATTTAACCATGTTGGCGACTCAATAGATTTAGATAGGACTACCTTATGCTCACATTTAACCATGTTGGCGACTCAATAGACTTAGATAGGACAACCTTACACTCACATTTAACCATGTTAGCGACTCAATAGACTTAGATAGGACCACCTTACGCTCACATTTAACCATGTAGGCGACTCAATAGACTTTGATAGGACCACTTTATGCTCACATTTAACCATGTTGGCGACTCAATAGACTTAGATAGGACCACCTTATGCTCACATTTAGCCATGTTGGCGACTCAATAGACTTAGATAGGACCACCTTACGCTCACATTTAACCATGTTGGCGACTCAATAGACTTAGATAGGACAACCTTACACTCACATTTAACCATGTTAGCGACTCAATAGACTTAGATAGGACCACCTTACGCTCACATTTAACCATGTAGGCGACTCAATAGACTTTGATAGGACCACTTTATGCTCACATTTAACCATGTTGGCGACTCAATAGACTTAGATAGGACCACCTTATGCTCACATTTAGCCATGTTGGCGACTCAATAGACTTAGATAGGACCACCTTACGCTCACATTTAACCATGTAGGCGACTCAATAGACTTTGATAGGACCACCTTATGCTCACATTTAACCATGTTGGCGACTCACTAGACTTAGATAGGACAACCTTACACTCACATTTAACCATGTTGGCGACTCAATAGACTTTGAAAGGACCACCTTATGCTCACATTTAACCATGTTGGCGACTCAATAGACTTAGATAGGACCACCTTATGCTCCGATTTAACCATGTTGGCGACTCAATAGACTTAGATAGGACCACCTTATGCTCACATTTAACCATGTTGGCGACTCACTAGTCTTAGATAGGACAACCTTACACTCACATTTAACCATGTTGGCGACTCACTAGACTTAGATAGGACAACCTTACACTCACATTTAACCATGTTGGCGACTCAATAGACTTAGATAGGACCACCTTATGCTTACATTTAACCATGTTTACCACTTACTAGACTTTGAAAGGACCACCTTATGCTCCGATTTAACCATGTTGGCGACTCAATAGACTTAGATAGGACAACCTTACACTCACATTTAACCATGTTTACCACTTACTAGACTTTGAAAGGACCACCTTATGCTCACATTTAACCATGTTGGCGACTCAATAGACTTAGATAGGACCACCTTATGCTCACATTTAACCATGTTGACGACTCAATAGACTTAGATAGGACAACCTTACACTCACATTTAACCATGTTAGCGACTCAATAGACTTAGATAGGACCACCTTATGCTCCGATTTAACCATGTTGGCGACTCAATAGACTTAGATAGGACAACCTTACACTCACATTTAACCATGTTTACCACTTACTAGACTTTGAAAGACCACCTTATGCTCACATTTAACCATGTTGGCGACTCAATAGACTTAGATAGGACAACCTTATGCTCACATTTAACCATGTTGGCGACTCAATAGACTTAGATAGGACCACCTTATGCTCACATTTAACCATGTTGGCGACTCAATAGACTTAGATAGGATCACATTATGCTTACATTTAACCATGTTGGCGACTCAATAGACTTAGATAGGACAACCTTACACTCACATTTAACCATGTTAGCGACTCAATAGGCTTAGATAGGACCACCTTATGCTCACATTTAACCATGTTTACCACTTACTAGACTTTGAAAGGACCACCTTATGCTCACATTTAACCATGTTGGCGACTCAATAGACTTAGATAGGACAACCTTACACTCACATTTAACCATGTTAGCGACTCAATAGACTTAGATAGGACCACCTTACGCTCACATTTAACCATGTAGGCGACTCAATAGACTTTGATAGGACCACCTTATGCTCACATTTAACCATGTTGGCGACTCAATAGACTTAGATAGGACAACCTTACACTCACATTTAACCATGTTGGCGACTCAATAGACTTAGATAGGACCACCTTACGCTCACATTTAACCATGTAGGCGACTCAATAGACTTTGATAGGACCACCTTATGCTCACATTTAACCATGTTGGCGACTCACTAGACTTAGATAGGACAACCTTACACTCACATTTAACCATGTTGGCGACTCACTAGACTTAGATAGGACAACCTTACACTCACATTTAACCATGTTGGCGACTCAATAGACTTAGATAGGACCACCTTATGCTTACATTTAACCATGTTTACCACTTACTAGACTTTGAAAGGACCACCTAATGCTCACATTTAACCATGTTGGCGACTCAATAGACTTAGATAGGACCACCTTATGCTCCGATTTAACCATGTTGGCGACTCAATAGACTTAGATAGGACAACCTTACACTCACATTTAACCATGTTGGCGACTCACTAGACTTAGATAGGACAACCTTACACTCACATTTAACCATGTTGGCGACTCAATAGTCTTAGATAGGACCACCTTATGCTTACATTTAACCATGTTTACCACTTACTAGACTTTGAAAGGACCACCTTATGCTCACATTTAACCATGTTGGCGACTCAATAGACTTAGATAGGACCACCTTATGCTCCGATTTAACCATGTTGGCGACTCAATAGACTGAGATAGGACAACCTTACACTCACATTTAACCATGTTTACCACTTACTAGACTTTGAAAGGACCACCTTATGCTCACATTTAACCATGTTGGCGACTCAATAGACTTAGATAGGACAACCTTACACTCACATTTAACCATGTTAGCGACTCAATAGACTTAGATAGGACCACCTTATGCTCCGATTTAACCATGTTGGCGACTCAATAGACTTAGATAGGACAACCTTATGCTCACATTTAACCATGTTGGCGACTCAATAGACTTAGATAGGACCACCTTATGCTCACATTTAACCATGTTGGCGACTCAATAGACTTAGATAGGACCACATTATGCTCACATTTAACCATGTTGGCGACTCAATAGACTTAGATAGGACAACCTTACACTCACATTTAACCTTGTTAGCGACTCAATAGAATTAGATAGGACCACCTTATGCTCACATTTAACCATGTTTACCACTTACTAGACTTTGAAAGGACCACCTTATGCTCACGTTTAACCATGTTGGCGACTCAATAGATTTAGATAGGACTACCTTATGCTCACATTTAACCATGTTGGCGACTCAATAGACTTAGATAGGACAACCTTACACTCACATTTAACCATGTTGGCGACTCAATAGACTTAGATAGGACAACCTTACACTCACATTTAACCATGTTGGCGACTCACTAGACTTAGATAGGACAACCTTACACTCACATTTAACCATGTTGGCGACTCAATAGTCTTAGATAGGACCACCTTATGCTTACATTTAACCATGTTTACCACTTACTAGACTTTGAAAGGACCACCTAATGCTCACATTTAACCATGTTGGCGACTCACTAGACTTAGATAGGACAACCTTACAATCACATTTAACCATGTTGGCGACTCAATAGACTTAGATAGGACCACCTTATGCTTACATTTAACCATGTTTACCACTTACTAGACTTTGAAAGGACCACCTTATGCTCACATTTAACCATGTTGGCGACTCAATAGACTTAGATAGGACCACCTTATGCTCCGATTTAACCATGTTGGCGACTCAATAGACTTAGATAGGACCACCTTATGCTCACATTTAACCATGTTGGCGACTCACTAGTCTTAGATAGGACAACCTTACACTCACATTTAACCATGTTGGCGACTCACTAGACTTAGATAGGACAACCTTACACTCACATTTAACCATGTTGGCGACTCAATAGACTTAGATAGGACCACCTTATGCTTACATTTAACCATGTTTACCACTTACTAGACTTTGAAAGGACCACCTTATGCTCCGATTTAACCATGTTGGCGACTCAATAGACTTAGATAGGACAACCTTACACTCACATTTAACCATGTTTACCACTTACTAGACTTTGAAAGGACCACCTTATGCTCACATTTAACCATGTTGGCGACTCAATAGACTTAGATAAGACCACCTTATGCTCACATTTAACCATGTTGACGACTCAATAGACTTAGATAGGACAACCTTACACTCACATTTAACCATGTTAGCGACTCAATAGACTTAGATAGGACCACCTTATGCTCCGATTTAACCATGTTGGCGACACAATAGACTTAGATAGGACAACCTTACACTCACATTTAACCATGTTTACCACTTACTAGACTTTGAAAGGACCACCTTATGCTCACATTTAACCATGTTGGCGACTCAATAGACTTAGATAGGACCACATTATGCTCACATTTAACCATGTTGGTGACTCAATAGACTTAGATAGGACAACCTTACACTCACATTTAACCATGTTAGCGACTCAATAGACTTAGATAGGACCACCTTATGCTCACATTTAACCATGTTTACCACTTACTAGACTTTGAAAGGACCACCTTATGCTCACATTTAACCATGTTGGCGACTCAATAGACTTAGATAGGACAACCTTACACTCACATTTAACCATGTTAGCGACTCAATAGACTTAGATAGGACCACCTTACGCTCACATTTAACCATGTAGGCGACTCAATAGACTTTGATAGGACCACCTTATGCTCACATTTAACCATGTTGGCGACTCAATAGACTTAGATAGGACAACCTTACACTCACATTTAACCATGTTGGCGACTCAATAGACTTAGATAGGACCACCTTACGCTCACATTTAACCATGTAGGCGACTCAATAGACTTTGATAGGACCACCTTATGCTCACATTTAACCATGTTGGCGACTCACTAGACTTAGATAGGACAACCTTACACTCACATTTAACCATGTTGGCGACTCACTAGACTTAGATAGGACAACCTTACACTCAAATTTAACCATGTTGGCGACTCAATAGACTTAGATAGGACCACCTTATGCTTACATTTAACCATGTTTACCACTTACTAGACTTTGAAAGGACCACCTAATGCTCACATTTAACCATGTTGGCGACTCAATAGACTTAGATAGGACCACCTTATGCTCCGATTTAACCATGTTGGCGACTCAATAGACTTAGATAGGACAACCTTACACTCACATTTAACCATGTTGGCGACTCAATAGTCTTAGATAGGACCACCTTATGCTTACATTTAACCATGTTTACCACTTACTAGACTTTGAAAGGACCACCTTATGCTCACATTTAACCATGTTGGCGACTCAATAGACTTAGATAGGACCACCTTATGCTCCGATTTAACCATGTTGGCGACTCAATAGACTTAGATAGGACAACCTTACACTCACATTTAACCATGTTTACCACTTACTAGACTTTGAAAGGACCACCTTATGCTCACATTTAACCATGTTGGCGACTCAATAGACTTAGATAGGGCCACCTAATGCTCACATTTAACCATGTTGGCGACTCAATAGACTTAGATAGGACAACCTTACACTCACATTTAACCATGTTAGCGACTCAATAGACTTAGATAGGACCACCTTATGCTCCGATTTAACCATGTTGGCGACTCAATAGATTTAGATAGGACAACCTTACACTCACATTTAACCATGTTTACCACTTACTAGACTTTGAAAGGACCACCTTATGCTCAAATTTAACCATGTTGGCGACTCAATAGACTTAGATAGGACCACCTTATGCTCACATTTAACCATGTTGACGACTCAATAGACTTAGATAGGACAACCTTACACTCACATTTAACCATGTTAGCGACTCAATAGACTTAGATAGGACCACCTTATGCTCCGATTTAACCATGTTGGCGACTCAATAGACTTAGATAGGACAACCTTACACTCACATTTAACCATGTTTACCACTTACTAGACTTTGAAAGGACCACCTTATGCTCACATTTAACCATGTTGGCGACTCAATAGACTTAGATAGGACAACCTTATGCTCACATTTAACCATGTTGGCGACTCAATAGACTTAGATAGGACCACCTTATGCTCACATTTAACCATGTTGGCGACTCAATAGACTTAGATAGGACCACATTATGCTCACATTTAACCATGTTGGTGACTCAATAGACTTAGATAGGACAACCTTACACTCACATTTAACCATGTTAGCGACTCAATAGACTTAGATAGGACCACCTTATGCTCACATTTAACCATGTTTACCACTTACTAGACTTTGAAAGGACCACCTTATGCTCACATTTAACCATGTTGGCGACTCAATAGACTTAGATAGGACAACCTTACACTCACATTTAACCATGTAGGCGACTCAATAGACTTTGATAGGACCACCTTATGCTCACATTTAACCATGTTGGCGACTCACTAGACTTAGATAGGACAACCTTACACACACATTTAACCATGTTGGCGACTCAATAAACTTAGATAGGACCACATTATGCTCACATTTAACCATGTTGGTGACTCAATAGACTTAGATAGGACCACCTTATGCTCACATTTAACCATGTTTACCACTTACTAGACTTTGAAAGGACCACCTTATGCTCACATTTAACCATGTTGGCGACTCAATAGATTTAGATAGGACTACCTTATGCTCACATTTAACCATGTTGGCGACTCAATAGACTTAGATAGGACCACATTATGCTCACATTTAACCATGTTGGTGACTCAATAGACTTAGATAGGACAACCTTACACTCACATTTAACCATGTTAGCGACTCAATAGACTTAGATAGGACCACCTTATGCTCACATTTAACCATGTTTACCACTTACTAGACTTTGAAAGGACCACCTTATGCTTACATTTAACCATGTTTACCACTTACTAGACTTTGAAAGGACCACCTAATGCTCACATTTAACCATGTTGGCGACTCAATAGACTTTGATAGGACCACCTTATGCTCACATTTAACCATGTTGGCGACTCAATAGACTTAGATAGGACCACCTTATGCTCCGATTTAACCATGTTGGCGACTCAATAGACTTAGATAGGACAACCTTACACTCACATTTAACCATGTTTACCACTTACTAGACTTTGAAAGGACCACCTTATGCTCACATTTAACCATGTTGGCGACTCAATAGACTTAGATAGGACAACCTTATGCTCACATTTAACCATGTTATCGACTCAATAGACTTAGATAGGACAACCTTATGCTCACATTTAACCATGTTGGCGACTCAATAGACTTAGATAGGACCACATTATGCTCACATTTAACCATGTTGGCGACTCAATAGACTTAGATAGGACAACCTTACACTCACATTTAACCATGTTAGCGACTCAATAGACTTAGATAGGACCACCTTATGCTCACATTTAACCATGTTTACCACTTACTAGACTTTGAAAGGACCACCTTATGCTCACATTTAACCATGTTGGCGACTCAATAGATTTAGATAGGACTACCTTATGCTCACATTTAACCATGTTGGCGACTCAATAGACTTAGATAGGACAACCTTACACTCACATTTAACCATGTTAGCAACTCAATAGACTTAGATAGGACCACCTTACGCTCACATTTGACCATGTAGGCGACTCAATAGACTTTGATAGGACCACCTTATGCTCACATTTAACCATGTTGGCGACTCAATAGACTTAGATAGGACCACCTTATGCTCACATTTAACCATGTTCGCGACTCAATAGTCTTAGATAGGACCACCTTACGCTCACATTTAACCATGTAGGCGACTCAATAGACTTTGATAGGACCACCTTATGCTCACATTTAACCATGTTGGCGACTCACTAGACCTAGATAGGACAACCTTACACTCACATTTAACCATGTTAGCGACTCAATAGACTTAGATAGGACCACCTTATGCTCACATTTAACCATGTTTACCACTTACTAGGCTTTGAAAGGACCACCTTATGCTCACATTTAACCATGTTGGCGACTCAATAGATTTAGATAGGACTACCTTATGCTCACATTTAACCATGTTGGCGACTCAATAGACTTAGATAGGACAACCTTACACTCACATTTAACCATGTTAGCGACTCAATAGACTTAGATAGGACCACCTTACGCTCACATTTAACCATGTAGGCGACTCAATAGACTTTGATAGGACCACCTTACACTCACATTTAACCATGTTGGCGACTCAATAGACTTAGATAGGACCACCTTATGCTTACATTTAACCATGTTTACCACTTACTAGACTTTGAAAGGACCACCTTATGCTCACATTTAACCATGTTGGCGACTCAATAGACTTAGATAGGACCACCTTATGCTCCGATTTAACCATGTTGGCGACTCAATAGACTTAGATAGGACAACCTTACACTCACATTTAACCATGTTTACCACTTACTAGACTTTGAAAGGACCACCTTATGCTCACATTTAACCATGTTGGCGACTCAATAGACTTAGATAGGACCACCTTATGCTCACATTTAACCATGTTGGCGACTCAATAGACTTAGATAGGACAACCTTACACTCACATTTAACCATGTTAGCGACTCAATAGACTTAGATAGGACCACCTTATGCTCCGATTTAACCATGTTGGCGACTCAATAGACTTAGATAGGACAACCTTACACTCACATTTAACCATGTTTACCACTTACTAGACTTTGAAAGGACCACCTTATGCTCACATTTAACCATGTTGGCGACTCAATAGACTTAGATAGGACAACCTTATGCTCACATTTAACCATGTTATCGACTCAATAGACTTAGATAGGACAACCTTATGCTCACATTTAACCATGTTGGCGACTCAATAGACTTAGATAGGACCACATTATGCTCACATTTAACCATGTTGGCGACTCAATAGACTTAGATAGGACAACCTTACACTCACATTTAACCATGTTAGCGACTCAATAGACTTAGATAGGACCACCTTATGCTCACATTTAACCATGTTTACCACTTACTAGACTTTGAAAGGACCACCTTATGCTCATATTTAACCATGTTGGCGACTCAATAGATTTAGATAGGACAACCTTACACTCACATTTAACCATGTTGGCGACTCACTAGACTTAGATAGGACAACCTTACACTCACATTTAACCATGTTGGCGACTCACTAGACTTAGATAGGACAACCTTACACTCACATTTAACCATGTTGGCGACTCAATAGACTTAGATAGGACCACCTTATGCTTACATTTAACCATGTTTACCACTTACTAGACTTTGAAAGGACCACCTTATGCTCACATTTAACCATGTTGGCGACTCAATAGACTTAGATAGGACCACCTTATGCTCCGATTTAACCATGTTGGCGACTCAATAGACTTAGATAGGACCACCTTATGCTCACATTTAACCATGTTGGCGACTCACTAGTCTTAGATAGGACAACCTTACACTCACATTTAACCATGTTGGCGACTCACTAGACTTAGATAGGACAACCTTACAGTCACATTTAACCATGTTGGCGACTCAATAGACTTAGATAGGACCACCTTATGCTTACATTTAACCATGTTTACCACTTACTAGACTTTGAAAGGACCACCTTATGCTCCGATTTAACCATGTTGGCGACTCAATAGACTTAGATAGGACAACCTTACACTCACATTTAACCATGTTTACCACTTACTAGACTTTGAAAGGACCACCTTATGCTCACATTTAACCATGTTGGCGACTCAATAGACTTAGATAGGACCACCTTATGCTCACATTTAACCATGTTGACGACTCAATAGACTTAGATAGGACAACCTTACACTCACATTTAACCATGTTAGCGACTCAATAGACTTAGATAGGACCACCTTATGCTCCGATTTAACCATGTTGGCGACTCAATAGACTTAGATAGGACAACCTTACACTCACATTTAACCATGTTTACCACTTACTAGACTTTGAAAGGACCACCTTATGCTCACATTTAACCATGTTGGCGACTCAATAGACTTAGATAGGACAACCTTATGCTCACATTTAACCATGTTGGCGACTCAATAGACTTAGATAGGACCACCTTATGCTCACATTTAACCATGTTGGCGACTCAATAGACTTAGATAGGACCACATTATGCTCACATTTAACCATGTTGGTGACTCAATAGACTTAGATAGGACAACCTTACACTCACATTTAACCATGTTAGCGACTCCATAGACTTAGATAGGACCACCTTATGCTCACATTTAACCATGTTTACCACTTACTAGACTTTGAAAGGACCACCTTATGCTCACATTTAACCATGTTGGCGACTCAATAGACTTAGATAGGACAACCTTACACTCACATTTAACCATGTAGGCGACTCAATAGACTTTGATAGGACCACCTTATGCTCACATTTAACCATGTTGGCGACTCACTAGACTTAGATAGGACAACCTTACACACACATTTAACCATGTTGGCGACTCAATAAACTTAGATAGGACCACATTATGCTCACATTTAACCATGTTGGTGACTCAATAGACTTAGATAGGACCACCTTATGCTCACATTTAACCATGTTTACCACTTACTAGACTTTGAAAGGACCACCTTATGCTCACATTTAACCATGTTGGCGACTCAATAGATTTAGATAGGACTACCTTATGCTCACATTTAACCATGTTGGCGACTCAATAGACTTAGATAGGACCACATTATGCTCACATTCAACCATGTTGGTGACTCAATAGACTTAGATAGGACAACCTTACACTCACATTTAACCATGTTAGCGACTCAATAGACTTAGATAGGACCACCTTATGCTCACATTTAACCATGTTTACCACTTACTAGACTTTGAAAGGACCACCTTATGCTTACATTTAACCATGTTTACCACTTACTAGACTTTGAAAGGACCACCTAATGCTCACATTTAACCATGTTGGCGACTCAATAGACTTTGATAGGACCACCTTATGCTCACATTTAACCATGTTGGCGACTCAATAGACTTAGATAGGACCACCTTATGCTCCGATTTAACCATGTTGGCGACTCAATAGACTTAGATAGGACAACCTTACACTCACATTTAACCATGTTTACCACTTACTAGACTTTGAAAGGACCACCTTATGCTCACATTTAACCATGTTGGCGACTCAATAGACTTAGATAGGACAACCTTATGCTCACATTTAACCATGTTATCGACTCAATAGACTTAGATAGGACAACCTTATGCTCACATTTAACCATGTTGGCGACTCAATAGACTTAGATAGGACCACATTATGCTCACATTTAACCATGTTGGCGACTCAATAGACTTAGATAGGACAACCTTACACTTACATTTAACCATGTTAGCGACTCAATAGACTTAGATAGGACCACCTTATGCTCACATTTAACCATGTTTACCACTTACTAGACTTTGAAAGGACCACCTTATGCTCACATTTAACCATGTTGGCGACTCAATAGATTTAGATAGGACTACCTTATGCTCACATTTAACCATGTTGGCGACTCAATAGACTTAGATAGGACAACCTTACACTCACATTTAACCATGTTAGCGACTCAATAGACTTAGATAGGACCACCTTACGCTCACATTTAACCATGTAGGCGACTCAATAGACTTTGATAGGACCACTTTATGCTCACATTTAACCATGTTGGCGACTCAATAGACTTAGATAGGACCACCTTATGCTCACATTTAGCCATGTTGGCGACTCAATAGACTTAGATAGGACCACCTTACGCTCACATTTAACCATGTAGGCGACTCAATAGACTTTGATAGGACCACCTTATGCTCACATTTAACCATGTTGGCGACTCACTAGACTTAGATAGGACAACCTTACACTCACATTTAACCATGTTGGCGACTCAATAGACTTTGAAAGGACCACCTTATGCTCACATTTAACCATGTTGGCGACTCAATAGACTTAGATAGGACCACCTTATGCTCCGATTTAACCATGTTGGCGACTCAATAGACTTAGATAGGACCACCTTATGCTCACATTTAACCATGTTGGCGACTCACTAGTCTTAGATAGGACAACCTTACACTCACATTTAACCATGTTGGCGACTCACTAGACTTAGATAGGACAACCTTACACTCACATTTAACCATGTTGGCGACTCAATAGACTTAGATAGGACCACCTTATGCTTACATTTAACCATGTTTACCACTTACTAGACTTTGAAAGGACCACCTTATGCTCCGATTTAACCATGTTGGCGACTCAATAGACTTAGATAGGACAACCTTACACTCACATTTAACCATGTTTACCACTTACTAGACTTTGAAAGGACCACCTTATGCTCACATTTAACCATGTTGGCGACTCAATAGACTTAGATAGGACCACCTTATGCTCACATTTAACCATGTTGACGACTCAATAGACTTAGATAGGACAACCTTACACTCACATTTAACCATGTTAGCGACTCAATAGACTTAGATAGGACCACCTTATGCTCCGATTTAACCATGTTGGCGACTCAATAGACTTAGATAGGACAACCTTACACTCACATTTAACCATGTTTACCACTTACTAGACTTTGAAAGACCACCTTATGCTCACATTTAACCATGTTGGCGACTCAATAGACTTAGATAGGACAACCTTATGCTCACATTTAACCATGTTGGCGACTCAATAGACTTAGATAGGACCACCTTATGCTCACATTTAACCATGTTGGCGACTCAATAGACTTAGATAGGATCACATTATGCTTACATTTAACCATGTTGGCGACTCAATAGACTTAGATAGGACAACCTTACACTCACATTTAACCATGTTAGCGACTCAATAGGCTTAGATAGGACCACCTTATGCTCACATTTAACCATGTTTACCACTTACTAGACTTTGAAAGGACCACCTTATGCTCACATTTAACCATGTTGGCGACTCAATAGACTTAGATAGGACAGCCTTACACTCACATTTAACCATGTTAGCGACTCAATAGACTTAGATAGGACCACCTTACGCTCACATTTAACCATGTAGGCGACTCAATAGACTTTGATAGGACCACCTTATGCTCACATTTAACCATGTTGGCGACTCAATAGACTTAGATAGGACAACCTTACACTCACATTTAACCATGTTGGCGACTCAATAGACTTAGATAGGACCACCTTACGCTCACATTTAACCATGTAGGCGACTCAATAGACTTTGATAGGACCACCTTATGCTCACATTTAACCATGTTGGCGACTCACTAGACTTAGATAGGACAACCTTACACTCACATTTAACCATGTTGGCGACTCACTAGACTTAGATAGGACAACCTTACACTCACATTTAACCATGTTGGCGACTCAATAGACTTAGATAGGACCACCTTATGCTTACATTTAACCATGTTTACCACTTACTAGACTTTGAAAGGACCACCTAATGCTCACATTTAACCATGTTGGCGACTCAATAGACTTAGATAGGACCACCTTATGCTCCGATTTAACCATGTTGGCGACTCAATAGACTTAGATAGGACAACCTTACACTCACATTTAACCATGTTGGCGACTCACTAGACTTAGATAGGACAACCTTACACTCACATTTAACCATGTTGGCGACTCAATAGTCTTAGATAGGACCACCTTATGCTTACATTTAACCATGTTTACCACTTACTAGACTTTGAAAGGACCACCTTATGCTCACATTTAACCATGTTGGCGACTCAATAGACTTAGATAGGACCACCTTATGCTCCGATTTAACCATGTTGGCGACTCAATAGACTGAGATAGGACAACCTTACACTCACATTTAACCATGTTTACCACTTACTAGACTTTGAAAGGACCACCTTATGCTCACATTTAACCATGTTGGCGACTCAATAGACTTAGATAGGACAACCTTACACTCACATTTAACCATGTTAGCGACTCAATAGACTTAGATAGGACCACCTTATGCTCCGATTTAACCATGTTGGCGACTCAATAGACTTAGATAGGACAACCTTATGCTCACATTTAACCATGTTGGCGACTCAATAGACTTAGATAGGACCACCTTATGCTCACATTTAACCATGTTGGCGACTCAATAGACTTAGATAGGACCACATTATGCTCACATTTAACCATGTTGGCGACTCAATAGACTTAGATAGGACAACCTTACACTCACATTTAACCTTGTTAGCGACTCAATAGAATTAGATAGGACCACCTTATGCTCACATTTAACCATGTTTACCACTTACTAGACTTTGAAAGGACCACCTTATGCTCACGTTTAACCATGTTGGCGACTCAATAGATTTAGATAGGACTACCTTATGCTCACATTTAACCATGTTGGCGACTCAATAGACTTAGATAGGACAACCTTACACTCACATTTAACCATGTTGGCGACTCAATAGACTTAGATAGGACAACCTTACACTCACATTTAACCATGTTGGCGACTCACTAGACTTAGATAGGACAACCTTACACTCACATTTAACCATGTTGGCGACTCAATAGTCTTAGATAGGACCACCTTATGCTTACATTTAACCATGTTTACCACTTACTAGACTTTGAAAGGACCACCTAATGCTCACATTTAACCATGTTGGCGACTCACTAGACTTAGATAGGACAACCTTACAATCACATTTAACCATGTTGGCGACTCAATAGACTTAGATAGGACCACCTTATGCTTACATTTAACCATGTTTACCACTTACTAGACTTTGAAAGGACCACCTTATGCTCACATTTAACCATGTTGGCGACTCAATAGACTTAGATAGGACCACCTTATGCTCCGATTTAACCATGTTGGCGACTCAATAGACTTAGATAGGACCACCTTATGCTCACATTTAACCATGTTGGCGACTCACTAGTCTTAGATAGGACAACCTTACACTCACATTTAACCATGTTGGCGACTCACTAGACTTAGATAGGACAACCTTACACTCACATTTAACCATGTTGGCGACTCAATAGACTTAGATAGGACCACCTTATGCTTACATTTAACCATGTTTACCACTTACTAGACTTTGAAAGGACCACCTTATGCTCCGATTTAACCATGTTGGCGACTCAATAGACTTAGATAGGACAACCTTACACTCACATTTAACCATGTTTACCACTTACTAGACTTTGAAAGGACCACCTTATGCTCACATTTAACCATGTTGGCGACTCAATAGACTTAGATAGGACCACCTTATGCTCACATTTAACCATGTTGACGACTCAATAGACTTAGATAGGACAACCTTACACTCACATTTAACCATGTTAGCGACTCAATAGACTTAGATAGGACCACCTTATGCTCCGATTTAACCATGTTGGCGACACAATAGACTTAGATAGGACAACCTTACACTCACATTTAACCATGTTTACCACTTACTAGACTTTGAAAGGACCACCTTATGCTCACATTTAACCATGTTGGCGACTCAATAGACTTAGATAGGACCACATTATGCTCACATTTAACCATGTTGGTGACTCAATAGACTTAGATAGGACAACCTTACACTCACATTTAACCATGTTAGCGACTCAATAGACTTAGATAGGACCACCTTATGCTCACATTTAACCATGTTTACCACTTACTAGACTTTGAAAGGACCACCTTATGCTCACATTTAACCATGTTGGCGACTCAATAGACTTAGATAGGACAACCTTACACTCACATTTAACCATGTTAGCGACTCAATAGACTTAGATAGGACCACCTTACGCTCACATTTAACCATGTAGGCGACTCAATAGACTTTGATAGGACCACCTTATGCTCACATTTAACCATGTTGGCGACTCAATAGACTTAGATAGGACAACCTTACACTCACATTTAACCATGTTGGCGACTCAATAGACTTAGATAGGACCACCTTACGCTCACATTTAACCATGTAGGCGACTCAATAGACTTTGATAGGACCACCTTATGCTCACATTTAACCATGTTGGCGACTCACTAGACTTAGATAGGACAACCTTACACTCACATTTAACCATGTTGGCGACTCACTAGACTTAGATAGGACAACCTTACACTCAAATTTAACCATGTTGGCGACTCAATAGACTTAGATAGGACCACCTTATGCTTACATTTAACCATGTTTACCACTTACTAGACTTTGAAAGGACCACCTAATGCTCACATTTAACCATGTTGGCGACTCAATAGACTTAGATAGGACCACCTTATGCTCCGATTTAACCATGTTGGCGACTCAATAGACTTAGATAGGACAACCTTACACTCACATTTAACCATGTTGGCGACTCAATAGTCTTAGATAGGACCACCTTATGCTTACATTTAACCATGTTTACCACTTACTAGACTTTGAAAGGACCACCTTATGCTCACATTTAACCATGTTGGCGACTCAATAGACTTAGATAGGACCACCTTATGCTCCGATTTAACCATGTTGGCGACTCAATAGACTTAGATAGGACAACCTTACACTCACATTTAACCATGTTTACCACTTACTAGACTTTGAAAGGACCACCTTATGCTCACATTTAACCATGTTGGCGACTCAATAGACTTAGATAGGGCCACCTAATGCTCACATTTAACCATGTTGGCGACTCAATAGACTTAGATAGGACAACCTTACACTCACATTTAACCATGTTAGCGACTCAATAGACTTAGATAGGACCACCTTATGCTCCGATTTAACCATGTTGGCGACTCAATAGATTTAGATAGGACAACCTTACACTCACATTTAACCATGTTTACCACTTACTAGACTTTGAAAGGACCACCTTATGCTCACATTTAACCATGTTGGCGACTCAATAGACTTAGATAGGACAACCTTATGCTCACATTTAACCATGTTGGCGACTCAATAGACTTAGATAGGACCACCTTATGCTCACGTTTAACCATGTTGGCGACTCAATAGATTTAGATAGGACTACCTTATGCTCACATTTAACCATGTTGGCGACTCAATAGACTTAGATAGGACAACCTTACACTCACATTTAACCATGTTAGCGACTCAATAGACTTAGATAGGACCACCTTACGCTCACATTTGACCAAGTAGGCGACTCAATAGACTTTGATAGGACCACCTTATGCTCACATTTAACCATGTTGGCGACTCAATAGACTTAGATAGGACCACCTTATGCTCACATTTAACCATGTTGGCGACTCAATAGTCTTAGATAGGACCACCTTACGCTCACATTTAACCATGTAGGCGACTCAATAGACTTTGATAGGACCACCTTATGCTCACATTTAACCATGTTGGCGACTCACTAGACTTAGATAGGACAACCTTACACTCACATTTAACCATGTTGGCGACTCACTAGACTTAGATAGGACAACCTTACACTCACATTTAACCATGTTAGCGACTCAGTAGACTTAGATAGGACCACCTTATGCTCACATTTAACCTTGTTTACCACTTACTAGACTTTGAAAAGACCACCTTATGCTCACATTTAACCATGTTGGCGACTCAATAGACTTAGATAGGACCACCTTATGCTCACATTTAACCATGTTGGCGACTCAATAGACTTAGATAGGACCACCTTATGCTCACATTTAACCATGTTGGCGACTCAATAGACTTAGATAGGACCACCTTATGCTTACATTTAACCATGTTTACCACTTACTAGACTTTGAAAGGACCACCTTATGCTCACATTTAACCATGTTGGCGACTCAATAGACTTAGATAGGACCACCTTATGCTCCGATTTAACCATGTTGGCGACTCAATAGACTTAGATAGGACCACCTTATGCTCACATTTAACCATGTTGGCGACTCACTAGTCTTAGATAGGACAACCTTACACTCACATTTAACCATGTTGGCGACTCACTAGACTTAGATAGGACAACCTTACACTCACATTTAACCATGTTGGCGACTCAATAGACTTAGATAGGACCACCTTATGCTTACATTTAACCATGTTTACCACTTACTAGACTTTGAAAGGACCACCTTATGCTCCGATTTAACCATGTTGGCGACTCAATAGACTTAGATAGGACAACCTTACACTCACATTTAACCATGTTTACCACTTACTAGACTTTGAAAGGACCACCTTATGCTCACATTTAACCATGTTGGCGACTCAATAGACTTAGATAGGACCACCTTATGCTCACATTTAACCATGTTGACGACTCAATAGACTTAGATAGGACAACCTTACACTCACATTTAACCATGTTAGCGACTCAATAGACTTAGATAGGACCACCTTATGCTCCGATTTAACCATGTTGGCGACACAATAGACTTAGATAGGACAACCTTACACTCACATTTAACCATGTTTACCACTTACTAGACTTTGAAAGGACCACCTTATGCTCACATTTAACCATGTTGGCGACTCAATAGACTTAGATAGGACCACATTATGCTCACATTTAACCATGTTGGTGACTCAATAGACTTAGATAGGACAACCTTACACTCACATTTAACCATGTTAGCGACTCAATAGACTTAGATAGGACCACCTTATGCTCACATTTAACCATGTTTACCACTTACTAGACTTTGAAAGGACCACCTTATGCTCACATTTAACCATGTTGGCGACTCAATAGACTTAGATAGGACAACCTTACACTCACATTTAACCATGTTAGCGACTCAATAGACTTAGATAGGACCACCTTACGCTCACATTTAACCATGTAGGCGACTCAATAGACTTTGATAGGACCACCTTATGCTCACATTTAACCATGTTGGCGACTCAATAGACTTAGATAGG
The DNA here is from genome assembly GCF_049639745.1 of Rhodnius prolixus. NCBI lineage: Eukaryota > Metazoa > Arthropoda > Insecta > Hemiptera > Reduviidae > Rhodnius > Rhodnius prolixus. Next base: position 147,191 of record NW_027411609.1, on the reverse strand, counting down.
ACAACCTTACACTCACATTTAACCATGTTGGCGACTCAATAGACTTAGATAGGACCACCTTACGCTCACATTTAACCATGTAGGCGACTCAATAGACTTTGATAGGACCACCTTATGCTCACATTTAACCATGTTGGCGACTCACTAGACTTAGATAGGACAACCTTACACTCACATTTAACCATGTTGGCGACTCACTAGACTTAGATAGGACAACCTTACACTCAAATTTAACCATGTTGGCGACTCAATAGACTTAGATAGGACCACCTTATGCTTACATTTAACCATGTTTACCACTTACTAGACTTTGAAAGGACCACCTAATGCTCACATTTAACCATGTTGGCGACTCAATAGACTTAGATAGGACCACCTTATGCTCCGATTTAACCATGTTGGCGACTCAATAGACTTAGATAGGACAACCTTACACTCACATTTAACCATGTTGGCGACTCAATAGTCTTAGATAGGACCACCTTATGCTTACATTTAACCATGTTTACCACTTACTAGACTTTGAAAGGACCACCTTATGCTCACATTTAACCATGTTGGCGACTCAATAGACTTAGATAGGACCACCTTATGCTCCGATTTAACCATGTTGGCGACTCAATAGACTTAGATAGGACAACCTTACACTCACATTTAACCATGTTTACCACTTACTAGACTTTGAAAGGACCACCTTATGCTCACATTTAACCATGTTGGCGACTCAATAGACTTAGATAGGGCCACCTAATGCTCACATTTAACCATGTTGGCGACTCAATAGACTTAGATAGGACAACCTTACACTCACATTTAACCATGTTGGCGACTCACTAGACTTAGATAGGACAACCTTACACTCACATTTAACCATGTTGGCGACTCAATAGACTTAGATAGGACCACCTTATGCTTACATTTAACCATGTTTACCACTTACTAGACTTTGAAAGGACCACCTTATGCTCCGATTTAACCATGTTGGCGACTCAATAGACTTAGATAGGACAACCTTACACTCACATTTAACCATGTTTACCACTTACTAGACTTTGAAAGGACCACCTTATGCTCACATTTAACCATGTTGGCGACTCAATAGACTTAGATAGGACCACCTTATGCTCACATTTAACCATGTTGACGACTCAATAGACTTAGATAGGACAACCTTACACTCACATTTAACCATGTTAGCGACTCAATAGACTTAGATAGGACCACCTTATGCTCCGATTTAACCATGTTGGCGACTCAATAGACTTAGATAGGACAACCTTACACTCACATTTAACCATGTTTACCACTTACTAGACTTTGAAAGACCACCTTATGCTCACATTTAACCATGTTGGCGACTCAATAGACTTAGATAGGACAACCTTATGCTCACATTTAACCATGTTGGCGACTCAATAGACTTAGATAGGACCACCTTATGCTCACATTTAACCATGTTGGCGACTCAATAGACTTAGATAGGATCACATTATGCTTACATTTAACCATGTTGGCGACTCAATAGACTTAGATAGGACAACCTTACACTCACATTTAACCATGTTAGCGACTCAATAGGCTTAGATAGGACCACCTTATGCTCACATTTAACCATGTTTACCACTTACTAGACTTTGAAAGGACCACCTTATGCTCACATTTAACCATGTTGGCGACTCAATAGACTTAGATAGGACAACCTTACACTCACATTTAACCATGTTAGCGACTCAATAGACTTAGATAGGACCACCTTACGCTCACATTTAACCATGTAGGCGACTCAATAGACTTTGATAGGACCACCTTATGCTCACATTTAACCATGTTGGCGACTCAATAGACTTAGATAGGACAACCTTACACTCACATTTAACCATGTTGGCGACTCAATAGACTTAGATAGGACCACCTTACGCTCACATTTAACCATGTAGGCGACTCAATAGACTTTGATAGGACCACCTTATGCTCACATTTAACCATGTTGGCGACTCACTAGACTTAGATAGGACAACCTTACACTCACATTTAACCATGTTGGCGACTCACTAGACTTAGATAGGACAACCTTACACTCACATTTAACCATGTTGGCGACTCAATAGACTTAGATAGGACCACCTTATGCTTACATTTAACCATGTTTACCACTTACTAGACTTTGAAAGGACCACCTAATGCTCACATTTAACCATGTTGGCGACTCAATAGACTTAGATAGGACCACCTTATGCTCCGATTTAACCATGTTGGCGACTCAATAGACTTAGATAGGACAACCTTACACTCACATTTAACCATGTTGGCGACTCACTAGACTTAGATAGGACAACCTTACACTCACATTTAACCATGTTGGCGACTCAATAGTCTTAGATAGGACCACCTTATGCTTACATTTAACCATGTTTACCACTTACTAGACTTTGAAAGGACCACCTTATGCTCACATTTAACCATGTTGGCGACTCAATAGACTTAGATAGGACCACCTTATGCTCCGATTTAACCATGTTGGCGACTCAATAGACTGAGATAGGACAACCTTACACTCACATTTAACCATGTTTACCACTTACTAGACTTTGAAAGGACCACCTTATGCTCACATTTAACCATGTTGGCGACTCAATAGACTTAGATAGGACAACCTTACACTCACATTTAACCATGTTAGCGACTCAATAGACTTAGATAGGACCACCTTATGCTCCGATTTAACCATGTTGGCGACTCAATAGACTTAGATAGGACAACCTTATGCTCACATTTAACCATGTTGGCGACTCAATAGACTTAGATAGGACCACCTTATGCTCACATTTAACCATGTTGGCGACTCAATAGACTTAGATAGGACCACATTATGCTCACATTTAACCATGTTGGCGACTCAATAGACTTAGATAGGACAACCTTACACTCACATTTAACCTTGTTAGCGACTCAATAGAATTAGATAGGACCACCTTATGCTCACATTTAACCATGTTTACCACTTACTAGACTTTGAAAGGACCACCTTATGCTCACGTTTAACCATGTTGGCGACTCAATAGATTTAGATAGGACTACCTTATGCTCACATTTAACCATGTTGGCGACTCAATAGACTTAGATAGGACAACCTTACACTCACATTTAACCATGTTGGCGACTCAATAGACTTAGATAGGACAACCTTACACTCACATTTAACCATGTTGGCGACTCACTAGACTTAGATAGGACAACCTTACACTCACATTTAACCATGTTGGCGACTCAATAGTCTTAGATAGGACCACCTTATGCTTACATTTAACCATGTTTACCACTTACTAGACTTTGAAAGGACCACCTAATGCTCACATTTAACCATGTTGGCGACTCACTAGACTTAGATAGGACAACCTTACAATCACATTTAACCATGTTGGCGACTCAATAGACTTAGATAGGACCACCTTATGCTTACATTTAACCATGTTTACCACTTACTAGACTTTGAAAGGACCACCTTATGCTCACATTTAACCATGTTGGCGACTCAATAGACTTAGATAGGACCACCTTATGCTCCGATTTAACCATGTTGGCGACTCAATAGACTTAGATAGGACCACCTTATGCTCACATTTAACCATGTTGGCGACTCACTAGTCTTAGATAGGACAACCTTACACTCACATTTAACCATGTTGGCGACTCACTAGACTTAGATAGGACAACCTTACACTCACATTTAACCATGTTGGCGACTCAATAGACTTAGATAGGACCACCTTATGCTTACATTTAACCATGTTTACCACTTACTAGACTTTGAAAGGACCACCTTATGCTCCGATTTAACCATGTTGGCGACTCAATAGACTTAGATAGGACAACCTTACACTCACATTTAACCATGTTTACCACTTACTAGACTTTGAAAGGACCACCTTATGCTCACATTTAACCATGTTGGCGACTCAATAGACTTAGATAGGACCACCTTATGCTCACATTTAACCATGTTGACGACTCAATAGACTTAGATAGGACAACCTTACACTCACATTTAACCATGTTAGCGACTCAATAGACTTAGATAGGACCACCTTATGCTCCGATTTAACCATGTTGGCGACACAATAGACTTAGATAGGACAACCTTACACTCACATTTAACCATGTTTACCACTTACTAGACTTTGAAAGGACCACCTTATGCTCACATTTAACCATGTTGGCGACTCAATAGACTTAGATAGGACCACATTATGCTCACATTTAACCATGTTGGTGACTCAATAGACTTAGATAGGACAACCTTACACTCACATTTAACCATGTTAGCGACTCAATAGACTTAGATAGGACCACCTTATGCTCACATTTAACCATGTTTACCACTTACTAGACTTTGAAAGGACCACCTTATGCTCACATTTAACCATGTTGGCGACTCAATAGACTTAGATAGGACAACCTTACACTCACATTTAACCATGTTAGCGACTCAATAGACTTAGATAGGACCACCTTACGCTCACATTTAACCATGTAGGCGACTCAATAGACTTTGATAGGACCACCTTATGCTCACATTTAACCATGTTGGCGACTCAATAGACTTAGATAGGACAACCTTACACTCACATTTAACCATGTTGGCGACTCAATAGACTTAGATAGGACCACCTTACGCTCACATTTAACCATGTAGGCGACTCAATAGACTTTGATAGGACCACCTTATGCTCACATTTAACCATGTTGGCGACTCACTAGACTTAGATAGGACAACCTTACACTCACATTTAACCATGTTGGCGACTCACTAGACTTAGATAGGACAACCTTACACTCAAATTTAACCATGTTGGCGACTCAATAGACTTAGATAGGACCACCTTATGCTTACATTTAACCATGTTTACCACTTACTAGACTTTGAAAGGACCACCTAATGCTCACATTTAACCATGTTGGCGACTCAATAGACTTAGATAGGACCACCTTATGCTCCGATTTAACCATGTTGGCGACTCAATAGACTTAGATAGGACAACCTTACACTCACATTTAACCATGTTGGCGACTCAATAGTCTTAGATAGGACCACCTTATGCTTACATTTAACCATGTTTACCACTTACTAGACTTTGAAAGGACCACCTTATGCTCACATTTAACCATGTTGGCGACTCAATAGACTTAGATAGGACCACCTTATGCTCCGATTTAACCATGTTGGCGACTCAATAGACTTAGATAGGACAACCTTACACTCACATTTAACCATGTTTACCACTTACTAGACTTTGAAAGGACCACCTTATGCTCACATTTAACCATGTTGGCGACTCAATAGACTTAGATAGGGCCACCTAATGCTCACATTTAACCATGTTGGCGACTCAATAGACTTAGATAGGACAACCTTACACTCACATTTAACCATGTTAGCGACTCAATAGACTTAGATAGGACCACCTTATGCTCCGATTTAACCATGTTGGCGACTCAATAGATTTAGATAGGACAACCTTACACTCACATTTAACCATGTTTACCACTTACTAGACTTTGAAAGGACCACCTTATGCTCACATTTAACCATGTTGGCGACTCAATAGACTTAGATAGGACAACCTTATGCTCACATTTAACCATGTTGGCGACTCAATAGACTTAGATAGGACCACCTTATGCTCACGTTTAACCATGTTGGCGACTCAATAGATTTAGATAGGACTACCTTATGCTCACATTTAACCATGTTGGCGACTCAATAGACTTAGATAGGACAACCTTACACTCACATTTAACCATGTTAGCGACTCAATAGACTTAGATAGGACCACCTTACGCTCACATTTGACCAAGTAGGCGACTCAATAGACTTTGATAGGACCACCTTATGCTCACATTTAACCATGTTGGCGACTCAATAGACTTAGATAGGACCACCTTATGCTCACATTTAACCATGTTGGCGACTCAATAGTCTTAGATAGGACCACCTTACGCTCACATTTAACCATGTAGGCGACTCAATAGACTTTGATAGGACCACCTTATGCTCACATTTAACCATGTTGGCGACTCACTAGACTTAGATAGGACAACCTTACACTCACATTTAACCATGTTGGCGACTCACTAGACTTAGATAGGACAACCTTACACTCACATTTAACCATGTTAGCGACTCAATAGACTTAGATAGGACCACCTTATGCTCCGATTTAACCATGTTGGCGACTCAATAGACTTAGATAGGACAACCTTACACTCACATTTAACCATGTTTACCACTTACTAGACTTTGAAAGGACCACCTTATGCTCACATTTAACCATGTTGGCGACTCAATAGACTTAGATAGGACAACCTTACACTCACATTTAACCATGTTAGCGACTCAATAGACTTAGATAGGACCACCTTATGCTCCGATTTAACCATGTTGGCGACTCAATAGACTTAGATAGGACAACCTTACACTCACATTTAACCATGTTTACCACTTACTAGACTTTGAAAGGACCACCTTATGCTCACATTTAACCATATTGGCGACTCAATAGACTTAGATAGGACAACCTTATGCTCACATTTAACCATGTTATCGACTCAATAGACTTAGATAGGACAACCTTATGCTCACATTTAACCATGTTGGCGACTCAATAGACTTAGATAGGACCACATTATGCTCACATTTAACCATGTTGGCGACTCAATAGACTTAGATAGGACAACCTTACACTCACATTTAACCATGTTAGCGACTCAATAGACTTAGATAGGACCATCTTATGCTCACATTTAACCATGTTTACCACTTACTAGACTTTGAAAGGACCACCTTATGCTCACATTTAACCATGTTGGCGACTCAATAGATTTAGATAGGACTACCTTATGCTCACATTTAACCATGTTGGCGACTCAATAGACTTAGATAGGACAACCTTACACTCACATTTAACCATGTTAGCGACTCAATAGACTTAGATAGGACCACCTTACGCTCACATTTAACCATGTATGCGACTCAATAGACTTTGATAGGACCACTTTATGCTCACATTTAACCATGTTGGCGACTCAATAGACTTAGATAGGACCACCTTATGCTCACATTTAGCCATGTTGGCGACTCAATAGACTTAGATAGGACCACCTTACGCTCACATTTAACCATGTAGGCGACTCAATAGACTTTGATAGGACCACCTTATGCTCACATTTAACCATGTTGGCGACTCACTAGACTTAGATAGGACAACCTTACACTCACATTTAACCATGTTGGCGACTCAATAGACTTAGATAGGACCACCTTACGCTCACATTTAACCATGTAGGCGACTCAATAGACTTTGATAGGACCACCTTATGCTCACATTTAACCATGTTGGCGACTCACTAGACTTAGATAGGACAACCTTACACTCACATTTAACCATGTTGGCGACTCACTAGACTTAGATAGGACAACCTTACACTCACATTTAACCATGTTGGCGACTCAATAGACTTAGATAGGACCACCTTATGCTTACATTTAACCATGTTTACCACTTACTAGACTTTGAAAGGACCACCTTATGCTCACATTTAACCATGTTGGCGACTCAATAGACTTAGATAGGACCACCTTATGCTCCGATTTAACCATGTTGGCGACTCAATAGACTTAGATAGGACCACCTTATGCTCACATTTAACCATGTTGGCGACTCACTAGACTTAGATAGGACAACCTTACACTCACATTTAACCATGTTGGCGACTCAATAGACTTAGATAGGACCACCTTATGCTTACATTTAACCATGTTTACCACTTACTAGACTTTGAAAGGACCACCTTATGCTCCGATTTAACCATGTTGGCGACTCAATAGACTTAGATAGGACAACCTTACACTCACATTTAACCATGTTTACCACTTACTAGACTTTGAAAGGACCACCTTATGCTCACATTTAACCATGTTGGCGACTCAATAGACTTAGATAGGACCACCTTATGCTCACATTTAACCATGTTGACGACTCAATAGACTTAGATAGGACAACCTTACACTCACATTTAACCATGTTAGCGACTCAATAGACTTAGATAGGACCACCTTATGCTCCGATTTAACCATGTTGGCGACTCAATAGACTTAGATAGGACAACCTTACACTCACATTTAACCATGTTTACCACTTACTAGACTTTGAAAGGACCACCTTATGCTCACATTTAACCATGTTGGCGACTCAATAGACTTAGATAGGACAACCTTATGCTCACATTTAACCATGTTGGCGACTCAATAGACTTAGATAGGACCACCTTACGCTCACATTTAACCATGTTGGCGACTCAATAGACTTTGATAGGACCACTTTATGCTCACATTTAACCATGTTGGCGACTCAATAGACTTAGATAGGACCACCTTATGCTCACATTTAGCAATGTTGGCGACTCAATAGACTTAGATAGGACCACCTTACGCTCACATTTAACCATGTAGGCGACTCAATAGACTTTGATAGGACCACCTTATGCTCACATTTAACCATGTTGGCGACTCACTAGACTTAGATAGGACAACCTTACACTCACATTTAACCATGTTGGCGACTCAATAGACTTAGATAGGACCACCTTACGCTCACATTTAACCATGTAGGCGACTCAATAGACTTTGATAGGACCACCTTATGCTCACATTTAACCATGTTGGCGACTCACTAGACTTAGATAGGACAACCTTACACTCACATTTAACCATGTTGGCGACTCACTAGACTTAGATAGGACAACCTTACACTCACATTTAACCATGTTGGCGACTCAATAGACTTAGATAGGACCACCTTATGCTTACATTTAACCATGTTTACCACTTACTAGACTTTGAAAGGACCACCTTATGCTCACATTTAACCATGTTGGCGACTCAATAGACTTAGATAGGACCACCTTATGCTCCGATTTAACCATGTTGGCGACTCAATAGACTTAGATAGGACCACCTTATGCTCACATTTAACCATGTTGGCGACTCACTAGTCTTAGATAGGACAACCTTACACTCACATTTAACCATGTTGGCGACTCACTAGACTTAGATAGGACAACCTTACACTCACATTTAACCATGTTGGCGACTCAATAGACTTAGATAGGACCACCTTATGCTTACATTTAACCATGTTTACCACTTACTAGAATTTGAAAGGACCACCTTATGCTCCGATTTAACCATGTTGGCGACTCAATAGACTTAGATAGGACAACCTTACACTCACATTTAACCATGTTTACCACTTACTAGACTTTGAAAGGACCACCTTATGCTCACATTTAACCATGTTGGCGACTCAATAGACTTAGATAGGACCACCTTATGCTCACATTTAACCATGTTGACGACTCAATAGACTTAGATAGGACAACCTTACACTCACATTTAACCATGTTAGCGACTCAATAGACTTAGATAGGACCACCTTACGCTCACATTTAACCATGTATGCGACTCAATAGACTTTGATAGGACCACTTTATGCTCACATTTAACCATGTTGGCGACTCAATAGACTTAGATAGGACCACCTTATGCTCACATTTAGCCATGTTGGCGACTCAATAGACTTAGATAGGACCACCTTACGCTCACATTTAACCATGTAGGCGACTCAATAGACTTTGATAGGACCACCTTATGCTCACATTTAACCATGTTGGCGACTCACTAGACTTAGATAGGACAACCTTACACTCACATTTAACCATGTTGGCGACTCAATAGACTTAGATAGGACCACCTTACGCTCACATTTAACCATGTAGGCGACTCAATAGACTTTGATAGGACCACCTTATGCTCACATTTAACCATGTTGGCGACTCACTAGACTTAGATAGGACAACCTTACACTCACATTTAACCATGTTGGCGACTCACTAGACTTAGATAGGACAACCTTACACTCACATTTAACCATGTTGGCGACTCAATAGACTTAGATAGGACCACCTTATGCTTACATTTAACCATGTTTACCACTTACTAGACTTTGAAAGGACCACCTTATGCTCACATTTAACCATGTTGGCGACTCAGTAGACTTAGATAGGACCACCTTATGCTCCGATTTAACCATGTTGGCGACTCAATAGACTTAGATAGGACCACCTTATGCTCACATTTAACCATGTTGGCGACTCACTAGTCTTAGATAGGACAACCTTACACTCACATTTAACCATGTTGGCGACTCACTAGACTTAGATAGGACAACCTTACACTCACATTTAACCATGTTGGCGACTCAATAGACTTAGATAGGACCACCTTATGCTTACATTTAACCATGTTTACCACTTACTAGACTTTGAAAGGACCACCTTATGCTCCGATTTAACCATGTTGGCGACTCAATAGACTTAGATAGGACAACCTTACACTCACATTTAACCATGTTTACCACTTACTAGACTTTGAAAGGACCACCTTATGCTCACATTTAACCATGTTGGCGACTCAATAGACTTAGATAGGACCACCTTATGCTCACATTTAACCATGTTGACGACTCAATAGACTTAGATAGGACAACCTTACACTCACATTTAACCATGTTAGCGACTCAATAGACTTAGATAGGACCACCTTATGCTCCGATTTAACCATGTTGGCGACTCAATAGACTTAGATAGGACAACCTTACACTCACATTTAACCATGTTTACCACTTACTAGACTTTGAAAGGACCACCTTATGCTCACATTTAACCATGTTGGCGACTCAATAGACTTAGATAGGACAACCTTATGCTCACATTTAACCATGTTGGCGACTCAATAGACTTAGATAGGACCACCTTATGCTCACATTTAACCATGTTGGCGACTCAATAGACTTAGATAGGACCACATTATGCTCACATTTAACCATGTTAGCGACTCAATAGACTTAGATAAGACCACCTTATGCTCACATTTAACCATGTTTACCACTTACTAGTGTTACGCTCCCCGATGGGGAAGGCAAAGCAGTGCCACTAGCTCAGTGAAGAAGGGGTGGGGAAGGGCGGTTTATAGTTGCCTTGAGCGCCACGCTGTTGTTTCGAGTGAAATAAGTACCGGTTTCAAGGGGATAAATGAAGATAAATAAAAGAAAATAAAATAATAAATGATTAAACAAATGGTGTAGGGAGAGAGGATGTTTATGGGCTGGTAAGAGTAGGTTCTTGGGGGTACAGCAGCGAAAACCCCCAATACCCGGAATAGTAGGTTGGCTGGAGTAAAAGAGAGAACAGTAACTATAAGGAAGCAGGAATTTAATTTAATTTAGATTTACGGAGCAATCAGTCATCGTGTAATGCACCAGCTACAGCAGGTCGTACTCACTTCAATATCAGAATAGGCTATTTTATGATCTATAACAGAAAATATAATGCTTGGTTAGCAATTCTTGAACATGAATATTATATTAGTTATACAAACAAAGCTTGGAATTAAATTAATGGGCCCAGCTGACCAAAGAATATTTTCAACACATTGTATACATTTAATAAGAAAAATAAATAAATTTAAATAATAATAATAATAATAATAAAAACTTCAGTTCGGAATAATAACAGATTCAAACTTTGTCAAATTGTCCAATCTCCATTACCTTTGCTACCACCAGCGCTGGGGTTCACTCACCGCTCCTTTTAAATTCAACTTGAATTGGGCAGACGCCTGGTTCTCTACTCTTGCCTGTACGCCTTTAGAGTTTTCGTTCTCTCGGTACACGATAAATCCTCCTGCAAGCGAGTTTTCGTTTACTTTTCTTCACCAGCTATCCAAAGGCTCAACTTACTTCGCCAGCGTCAGAACCAACTCTGTTCGGTTCGCAACTTTTTTTTTTCCTCATCTGCTCCCACTGCCTTCTGTACTCCTGGATTTTCTCTCTTCTTTTGTTTCCGCTCACTTTTGGTCTTCTAATCCTTTCTTTTCCCAACTATTACTAAGCCTAATTTTTTTTTTTATTACACAAAATCAAATTCACTTCATTAAGAGGTGCATTACAAATGACTGACCCCCCCTCTCAACAAAAAAAAAAATATTATTTATTTATATATTTTGGTTTTGTCTGTATAAATAATCACTGCCTCTCTCTCTTCCACCAGACTGACTGACCTAGCTATTATTTTCTTTTTAACCCCTAACATTCTCCCTTCCTTCCTAGGAAAGAAAATAATAGCACAACGAGACGTAGCCTGATTAATAACTTTTATTAACTTTGAATGTAGCGGCAACCTGGGAGAGAAAAGTTAACGAAGGAAGGAATTAATGGGACTAGGACTCTTCTTGCACTGGTTGTTCTTTAAGGTCCTTTACGCTCCATACCCCCGCAAATACTCCTGTTGAGGGGTCTTCAAGTTCGTACGCTACAGAGGAAATCTTTTTTCTCACCTTCCGTTTGACAAACTTCGGTGCCAGCTTCCCCGAAAAGTAAGATGAAGCATCGGATTGTGGATGGGTTCTACACCATACTACCTGCCCCTCTAGATATTCCACAGGCCTTCTCCTTAAATTATAAGCGCGTTGCCCCTTTTCATAAGCGCGATCGAGACGGTCCTGGACTTCCTTGTAAAGGATTGGCATCGCCTTCAGCTTTTCCATATGTCGTTCGCGATTCAGACCTATTTCACCGCTGGTCTCATCCGGTGGGTCCCTCTCATACTCAAACGCGGTCCTGGGCAGTTCTCGGCCGTAGTTTAGGTATGCGGGAGTGTACCCGGTGGCGTCGTGTACTGCTGTCTTTATCGCGAATTCCAGTTTTGATAGCTCCTTATCCCAATGGCGATGGTTCTCCCGTATATAAGACGACATCATGGTTTTTATTACCCTATTAACTCTCTCCGTGGGATTCGCCTGAGGGTGATAAAGACTGGTGAACCACGTCTTTGTCCCATATTCTTGCATCTTTTCCTGTAACTGGCGACCTTTGAACTGTACGCCATTGTCACAGATGATTATCTGGGGAACACCAAACTTCAGGAAAACTTTTTCTTCCAACAAGTTTGCTATCTTATTGGATGTGGCGGTCCGCAACGGAAGCAATATGGAATACTTTGAAAAATAGTCGCATACCACTAGCAGCCATCTGTTTAATTTAGTGGACAAGGGAAGTGGGCCCATTAGATCGGCAGTAATTACCTGCCAGGGGCTTTCCGCAACTCTCTGCCCTCCCATCAACCCTGCTGGTCCCTGTTGAGAGGGTTTCATTGCGAGACAGGTCGGACACCTAGCAACGTACCTCGCTGTATCTGCAGCCATTCCTGGCCAATAATAACCTTCCTTCAGTCGCTGAAGAGTCTTGTAGGAACCTAAATGACCTGACATAGAACTATCATGGAAGTCGAATAACAGCTTCTTCCTTTCGCTTTTTGGCACCACTAACTTCCAAGGACGATCCTCCCCCAAGATTTTCCTTCGATCCACTATTCTCTTGTACAGTTTCGACCCTTCTACTTTCCATAGTGGGTACTCATCAGGTCGCGTACTGACTTTAGTGCACAAATCTCGGTACCAGGAGTCTGTATGGCCAGTGCAATCTATTGCCGTCACCTCGGCATCCTCCTCAACCCTTGAAAGTGCATCCGCGGCCGCGTTTAACTTCCCCGGTCGGTGACGGATTTGGAAGGTGTATTGCTGTAATTTCACAGCCCACCTGGCTAGCCTGCCTTGTGGATCTTTTAGATTATTAAGCCACTTAAGCGCCATGTGATCAGTGACTACCGTAAATTCCATCCCCTCTAAGTAGGGTCTGAATTTCTCTATTGCCCAGAGAACGGCCAGGCACTCTTGCTCGGTAGTCGAGAACTTTTTCTCAGAGGCGGTCAGTCCTCTGCTAGCGTAGGCTATCGCCTTTTCGCCCTCCGGATACTCTTGGCACAAAATAGCCCCTACGCCCGAAGAGGACGCGTCTGTTTGAAGGATAAAGGGTAGGCTAAAATCTGGACAGGTCAAGATCGGTGAAGAAATAAGTTTATCTTTTATGGCAATGAATGCTGTTTCCTGTTCTTCATTCCATTGCCACCTTTTCCCTTTCTTTAGCAAGGTGGTTAACGGTGATATTATGGTTGAAAAGTCTGGGACAAATCAACGATACCACGACGCTAGGCCTATAAAACGTCTATCCTGCCTGATAGACTTTGGGGCTGGAAAAGTCATAATGGATGAGACCTTCTCAGGGTCTACTTGTAACCCATCCTTATTCACAACGTAGCCCAGGTACCTCAATTGCGACCTACAAAAGCGACATTTGTCCCAATTTATAGTTAATTTTGATTCAGCCAGTCGCCGAAATACCTCTTCTAATATCTCTACATGTTTTCCGAATTCGTTCGTCACCACCACAATGTCGTCGAGGTATACGAAAACATGTGGTTCTAGGTCAGCCCCCAGAACATGATCAATAAGCCTTTGCCACGTGGCTGGGGCGTTATGAAGCCCAAATGGCATCCTCGTGAATTCAAAGAGCCCACGACCAGGTACCGTAAAGGCCGTCTTTTCTTGACTACTTTCCTCCATTTGGATCTGCCAATATGCCGACTTTATGTCTACGGAAGAGAGATAATGTCCATCTCGTAACCGGTCAAGAATCTGAGAAACGAAAGGAAGAGGATAGGCATCTCTCTTCGTAACCGCATTTACCTGCCGGTAATCCACACAAAACCGATAAGTTCCGTCTGATTTCTTTACCAGTACGACAGGTGATGACCATGGGCTTTTGGATGGGACTACTATACCTTGCTCAAGCATGTCATCCAGCTCTTTGTTCAATGATTCCTGAACATGTGGCGAAACCGGGTAGTAGCGCTGTTTGATCGGACGGTGGTCTGTCTCGATCATGTGCTTGACTCTGCTGGTGCACCCTAGTTTCTGAGGTCGGGTCCCCTTCCATTTAGAAATCAGTTCCTCTAAGATTGGCTTCTGCCACTCCTCTAAGGAGGACTGATCAATTAAAGCTGGGACCGCCTCTACCGCCATGACTGAATCATTGAAGGTCCACGTCCGATTCCCTATGTCGGGTACTAAACTCATGTTCGTCCAAAAATCTATACCGAGAATTAGTGGGTATTTCAGGTTTGGTACTACTAGGAAATCGACCATCCTAACTTTATCGCACAACTCTACTGGTAATGATACACATCCCAACGCAGGTAATTTGTACCCATCCGCTAAAGAAACAGTAATAGATTTAGTGACATCCAGTTGCATGTTCAGTTTAGCAAAGCGTGCCCATAAATTGGCATCCAACAACGATCTTGTTGCCCCAGAATCAAGAAGCCCCACAGATTCTATTCCCAGAATAGTGATCTTAATATATGGACGCCTGTCAGCGTTACTGCACTGGCACAAGGGCAGGGATGGCCGAATGTCGCTTCCTCTTATCGTTGCCAGCCATGCCTGCCATTCGGGATTGTCTCGACTGGACTGATGGGGCGAATACGAGCTGCGTCCTAAGCTCGTCCCCCACTGGAGTTTCCCTTCTTTTGTGGACACGTACATTCCTCCGTGGTTACTTCTTTTGTACCACAGCGTTCACAAAAGGGGTTTTTCGTCTGTTTACACCATCGGTGCGAATGACCTGGTTGGTCGCAATTCCAACAAGTACCCCTGATTTTCGGTCTCTCAGATCCCCCTTTCATGGGGCATTTATCTGACGAACTATCTCTACTGCACATTGATCCTGTTGGTGCTTCCGCAAGGTTCAATGCTGGCGCAACTCTTCGAGAAATAGGCGAATAAGCCAAATCAGGTTCTAAAACGGATCTTCTTGAGGGAGGTGGACGGTGAGTCTGAATCCGCCAACGCGTCGCTTCTATTCGTCGCCCTTTCTCAACAAGATCGTCCAACCGCGACACCTCGTGCAAGGAGAGGCGATCTAAATAGTATGGGTGGAGGTTACGCATAACGACCCGGAGCATCTCTGTCTCACTAGGCCTGGTAGGAAGACGATGAAAATAATTCCGCATGATCGCGATAAATATTCCCATTGGTTCATCATCTCCCTGTGTCCTGGCCCGTATCTCCTCCCATAAACGTTCAGTGTAATCTTGAGGCTCGAATTCAGCCTTCATTTCCTGAACTACCTGGTCCCAAGTCGTTGCCTCGCGCCTAATTGCCTTATACCAGATCAGTGCTCTGCCAGTAAATAAGTCATAAGCCGATGCAAAGAGGTCGTCATCATTAGTATTTCGGGCTACCTTCATTTCCTCTATAGCTTCAAGGAAAGCATGGACACTTAGCCCTTGACCATCCCCTGAGAATTTTACTCCCCATTCCTTCATTGGAATTTGTTTCCTTTTGGAAACCCCGGTTGCCGCTGGAGATTCCGTCTGATGCGTGTCACACGAAGGAAGCTGAATTTGGGAACGCTCATTGAATGTTTGCAAACAATTAACAGCCTCTTTCAAATACGCTAATCGTGTATTCTCATGCTGCTGGTCCCCCACAGGAGCGAGTGTCAATTTGGACAGCAGCTCCGCTATAGTCCCTTCTAATTGTCGCCCTATAATCCCCTCGCGACTTCCTGTAAACTGGGATACTTGCAAGTTTATGGCCGCCAATATAACACGTTCTTGGGCGAAAGGCTGGACTAAAAGCCCTTCCGACACCGGATACCCAATTAGCCCTTGAGCACCTTCCTGTTCGCAACGACACTCCTCTAAACAGGCCCAAAGGTATGCACATTCGTCAGCTAATTCGTCTCTTTCCTTCCATGACTCTTTATCAGTGTCCATAGGTCTTATCCGATTAATCCTACTGGTCACATGCTGGAGGCCGGTATCTATTCTTTTAATATCCCCTGGGGCTGGTAGGTCGCCTAAGGCAGCTATCCTTGCCTTCAGTGTCTGTACCTTCTCACGACAAACCCCCAACTCGCTAAGAGTAGACGTAAATTCGGTGGGAAATACCGCCTTTCCTTCTCTTTCTAATTTGAGAATAGGTCTCAGTTTCTTCCTCAGCTCCTCTACTGATCCCCCATCCGATAGGCGCCTGACCCTAGCTTCGTACTGAAGTTCGTCTTTGTTTAACCTACCTACATCCATGGTACACAGGATAACCAAAGAGAAAGGCAAGGGAACAAGGAAACGAGAAGGTAAAGAGAAACAAGGATCAATAGGGAACACTAAGAGTTAGTCCTCAACTCTCCTATTTAGGATAAACAAAATAAAGACTGTATATGGATACTACAGACTAGATTTACAATAAAAAAGATATACTTCTCTCTAAAGACCACCCTTCGGGCCCCACGTTGGGCGCCAAACTGTTACGCTCCCCGATGGGGAAGGCAAAGCAGTGCCACTAGCTCAGTGAAGAAGGGGTGGGGAAGGGCGGTTTATAGTTGCCTTGAGCGCCACGCTGTTGTTTCGAGTGAAATAAGTACCGGTTTCAAGGGGATAAATGAAGATAAATAAAAGAAAATAAAATAATAAATGATTAAACAAATGGTGTAGGGATAGAGGATGTTTATGGGCTGGTAAGAGTAGGTTCTTGGGGGTACAGCAGCGAAAACCCCCAATACCCGGAATAGTAGGTTGGCTGGAGTAAAAGAGAGAACAGTAACTATAAGGAAGCAGGAATTTAATTTAATTTAGATTTACGGAGCAATCAGTCATCGTGTAATGCACCAGCTACAGCAGGTCATACTCACTTCAATATCAGAATAGGCTATTTTATGATCTATAACAGAAAATATAATGCTTGGTTAGCAATTCTTGAACATGAATATTATATTAGTTATACAAACAAAGCTTGGAATTAAATTAATGGGCCCAGCTGACCAAAGAATATTTTCAACACATTGTATACATTTAATAAGAAAAATAAATAAATTTAAATAATAATAATAATAATAAAAAAAACTTCAGTTCGGAATAATAACAGATTCAAACTTTGTCAAATTGTCCAATCTCCATTACCTTTGCTACCACCAGCGCTGGGGTTCACTCACCGCTCCTTTTAAATTCAACTTGAATTGGGCAGACGCCTGGTTCTCTACTCTTGCCTGTACGCCTTTAGAGTTTTCGTTCTCTCGGTACACGATAAATCCTCCTGCAAGCGAGTTTTCGTTTACTTTTCTTCACCAGCTATCCAAAGGCTCAACTTACTTCGCCAGCGTCAGAACCAACTCTGTTCGGTTCGCAACTTTTTTTTTTCCTCATCTGCTCCCACTGCCTTCTGTACTCCTGGATTTTCTCTCTTCTTTTGTTTCCGCTCACTTTTGGTCTTCTAATCCTTTCTTTTCCCAACTATTACTAAGCCTAATTTTTTTTTTTATTACACAAAATCAAATTCACTTCATTAAGAGGTGCATTACAAATGACTGACCCCCCTCTCAACAAAAAAAAAAATATTATTTATTTATATATTTTGGTTTTTGTCTGTATAAATAATCACTGCCTCTCTCTCTTCCACCAGACTGACTGACCTAGCTATTATTTTCTTTTTAACCCCTAACACTAGACTTTGAAAGGACCACCTTATGCTCACATTTAACCATGTTGGCGACTCAATAGACTTAGATAGGACAACCTTACACTAACATTTAACCATGTTAGCGACTCAATAGACTTAGATAGGACCACCTTACGCTCACATTTAACCATGTAGGCGACTCAATAGACTTTGATAGGACCACCTTATGCTCACATTTAACCATGTTGGCGACTCAATAGACTTAGATAGGACAACCTTACACTCACATTTAACCATGTTGGCGACTCAATAGACTTAGATAGGACCACCTTACGCTCACATTTAACCATGTAGGCGACTCAATAGACTTTGATAGGACCACCTTATGCTCACATTTAACCATGTTGGCGACTCACTAGACTTAGATAGGACAACCTTACACTCACATTTAACCATGTTGGCGACTCACTAGACTTAGATAGGACAACCTTACACTCACATTTAACCATGTTGGCGACTCAATAGACTTAGATAGGACCACCTTATGCTTACATTTAACCATGTTTACCACTTACTAGACTTTGAAAGGACCACCTAATGCTCACATTTAACCATGTTGGCGACTCAATAGACTTAGATAGGACCACCTTATGCTCCGATTTAACCATGTTGGCGACTCAATAGACTTAGATAGGACAACCTTACACTCACATTTAACCATGTTGGCGACTCACTAGACTTAGATAGGACAACCTTACACTCACATTTAACCATGTTGGCGACTCAATAGCCTTAGATAGGACCACCTTATGCTTACATTTAACCATGTTTACCACTTACTAGACTTTGAAAGGACCACCTTATGCTCACATTTAACCATGTTGGCGACTCAATAGACTTAGATAGGACCACCTTATGCTCCGATTTAACCATGTTGGCGACTCAATAGACTTAGATAGGACAACCTTACACTCACATTTAACCATGTTTACCACTTACTAGACTTTGAAAGGACCACCTTATGCTCACATTTAACCATGTTGGCGACTCAATAGACTTAGATAGGGCCACCTTATGCTCACATTTAACCATGTTGGCGACTCAATAGACTTAGATAGGACAACCTTACACTCACATTTAACCATGTTAGCGACTCAATAGACTTAGATAGGACCACCTTATGCTCCGATTTAACCATGTTGGCGACTCAATAGATTTAGATAGGACAACCTTACACTCACATTTAACCATGTTTACCACTTACTAGACTTTGAAAGGACCACCTTATGCTCACATTTAACCATGTTGGCGACTCAATAGACTTAGATAGGACAACCTTATGCTCACATTTAACCATGTTGGCGACTCAATAGACTTAGATAGGACCACCTTATGCTCACATTTAACCATGTTGGCGACTCAATAGACTTAGATAGGACCACATTATGCTCACATTTAACCATGTTGGCGACTCAATAGACTTAGATAGGACAACCTTACACTCACATTTAACCATGTTAGCGACTCAATAGAATTAGATAGGACCACCTTATGCTCACATTTAACCATGTTTACCACTTACTAGACTTTGAAAGGACCACCTTATGCTCACGTTTAACCATGTTGGCGACTCAATAGATTTAGATAGGACTACCTTATGCTCACATTTAACCATGTTGGCGACTCAATAGACTTAGATAGGACAACCTTACACTCACATTTAACCATGTTAGCGACTCAATAGACTTAGATAGGACCACCTTACGCTCACATTTGACCATGTAGCCGACTCAATAGACTTTGATAGGACCACCTTATGCTCACATTTAACCATGTTGGCGACTCAATAGACTTAGATAGGACCACCTTATGCTCACATTTAACCATGTTGGCGACTCAATAGTCTTAGATAGGACCACCTTACGCTCACATTTAACCATGTAGGCGACTCAATAGACTTTGATAGGACCACCTTATGCTCACATTTAACCATGTTGGCGACTCACTAGACTTAGATAGGACAACCTTACACTCACATTTAACCATGTTGGCGACTCACTAGACTTAGATAGGACAACCTTACACTCACATTTAACCATGTTGGCGACTCAATAGACTTAGATAGGACCACCTTATGCTTACATTTAACCATGTTTACCACTTACTAGACTTTGAAAGGACCACCTTATGCTCACATTTAACCATGTTGGCGACACAATAGACTTAGATAGGACCACCTTACGCTCCGATTTAACCATGTTGGCGACTCAATAGACTTAGATAGGACAACCTTACACTCACATTTAACCATGTTAGCGACTCAGTAGACTTAGATAGGACCACCTTATGCTCACATTTAACCTTGTTTACCACTTACTAGACTTTGAAAAGACCACCTTATGCTCACATTTAACCATGTTGGCGACTCAATAGACTTAGATAGGACCACCTTATGCTCACATTTAACCATGTTGGCGACTCAATAGACTTATATAGGAACACCTTACACTCACATTTAACCATGTAGGCGACTCAAACGACTTAAATCGGACCACCTTACTCTCACATTTAACCATGTTGGCGACTCAATAGACTTAGATATGACCACCTTATGCTCACATTTAACCATGTTGGCGACTCACTAGACTTAGATAGGACAACCTTACACTCACATTTAACCATGTTGGCGACTCACTAGACTTAGATAGGACAACCTTACACTCACTTTTAACCATGTTGGCGACTCAATAGACTTAGATAGGACCACCTTATGCTTACATTTAACCATGTTTACCACTTACTAGACTTTGAAAGGACCACCTTATGCTCACATTTAACCATGTTGGCGACTCAATAGACTTAGATAGGACCAACTTATGCTCCGATTTAACCATGTTGGCGACTCAATAGACTTAGATAGGACCACATTATGCTCACATTTAACCATGTTGGCGACTCAATAGACTTAGATAGGACAACCTTACACTCACATTTAACCATGTTAGCGACTCAATAGAATTAGATAGGACCACCTTATGCTCACATTTAACCATGTTTACCACTTACTAGACTTTGAAAGGACCACCTTATGCTCACGTTTAACCATGTTGGCGACTCAATAGATTTAGATAGGACTACCTTATGCTCACATTTAACCATGTTGGCGACTCAATAGACTTAGATAGGACAACCTTACACTCACATTTAACCATGTTAGCGACTCAATAGACTTAGATAGGACCACCTTACGCTCACATTTGACCATGTAGGCGACTCAATAGACTTTGATAGGACCACCTTATGCTCACATTTAACCATGTTGGCGACTCAATAGACTTAGATAGGACCACCTTATGCTCACATTTAACCATGTTGGCGACTCAATAGTCTTAGATAGGACCACCTTACGCTCACATTTAACCATGTAGGCGACTCAATAGACTTTGATAGGACCACCTTATGCTCACATTTAACCATGTTGGCGACTCACTAGACTTAGATAGGACAACCTTACACTCACATTTAACCATGTTGGCGACTCACTAGACTTAGATAGGACAACCTTACACTCACATTTAACCATGTTGGCGACTCAATAGACTTAGATAGGACCACCTTATGCTTACATTTAACCATGTTTACCACTTACTAGACTTTGAAAGGACCACCTTATGCTCACATTTAACCATGTTGGCGACACAATAGACTTAGATAGGACCACCTTACGCTCCGATTTAACCATGTTGGCGACTCAATAGACTTAGATAGGACAACCTTACACTCACATTTAACCATGTTAGCGACTCAGTAGACTTAGATAGGACCACCTTATGCTCACATTTAACCTTGTTTACCACTTACTAGACTTTGAAAAGACCACCTTATGCTCACATTTAACCATGTTGGCGACTCAATAGACTTAGATAGGACCACCTTATGCTCACATTTAACCATGTTGGCGACTCAATAGACTTATATAGGAACACCTTACACTCACATTTAACCATGTAGGCGACTCAAACGACATAAATCGGACCACCTTACTCTCACATTTAACCATGTTGGCGACTCAATAGACTTAGATATGACCACCTTATGCTCACATTTAACCATGTTGGCGACTCACTAGACTTAGATAGGACAACCTTACACTCACATTTAACCATGTTGGCGACTCACTAGACTTAGATAGGACAACCTTACACTCACTTTTAACCATGTTGGCGACTCAATAGACTTAGATAGGACCACCTTATGCTTACATTTAACCATGTTTACCACTTACTAGACTTTGAAAGGACCACCTTATGCTCACATTTAACCATGTTGGCGACTCAATAGACTTAGATAGGACCAACTTATGCTCCGATTTAACCATGTTGGCGACTCAATAGACTTAGATAGGACAACCTTACACTCACATTTAACCATGTTTACCACTTACTAGACTTTGAAAGGACCACCTTATGCTCACATTTAACCATGTTGGCGACTCAATAGACTTAGATAGGACCACCTTATGCTCACATTTAACCATGTTGGCGACTCACTAGACTTAGATAGGACAACCTTACACTCACATTTAACCATGTTGGCGACTCACTGGACTTAGATAGGACAACCTTACACTCACATTTAACCATGTTGGCGACTCAATAGACTTAGATAGGACCACCTTATGCTTACATTTAACCATGTTTACCACTTACTAGACTTTGAAAGGACCACCTTATGCTCACATTTAACCATGTTGGCGACTCAATAGACTTAGATAGGACCACCTTACGCTCCGATTTAACCATGTTGGCGACTCAATAGACTTAGATAGGACAACCTTACACTCACATTTAACCATGTTAGCGACTCAGTAGACTTAGATAGGACCACCTTATGCTCACATTTAACCTTGTTTACCACTTACTAGACTTTGAAAAGACCACCTTATGCTCACATTTAACCATGTTGGCGACTCAATAGACTTAGATAGGACCACCTTATGCTCACATTTAACCATGTTGGCGACTCAATAGACTTATATAGGAACACCTTACACTCACATTTAACCATGTAGGCGACTCAAACGACTTAAATCGGACCACCTTACTCTCACATTTAACCATGTTGGCGACTCAATAGACTTAGATATGACCACCTTACACTCACATTTAACCATGTTTACCACTTACTAGACTTTGAAAGGACCACCTTATGCTCACATTTAACCATGTTGGCGACTCAATAGACTTAGATAGGACCACCTTATGCTCACATTTAACCATGTTGGCGACTCAATAGACTTAGATAGGACAACCTTACACTCACATTTAACCATGTTAGCGACTCAATAGACTTAGATAGGACCACCTTATGCTCCGATTTAACCATGTTGGCGACTCAATAGACTTAGATAGGACAACCTTACACTCACATTTAACCATGTTTACCACTTACTAGACTTTGAATGGACCACCTTATGCTCACATTTAACCATGTTGGCGACTCAATAGACTTAGATAGGACAACCTTATGCTCACATTTAACCATGTTGGCGACTCAATAGACTTAGATAGGACCACCTTATGCTCACATTTAACCATGTTGGCGACTCAATAGACTTAGATAGGACCACATTATGCTCACATTTAACCATGTTGGCGACTCAATAGACTTAGGACAACCTTACACTCACATTTAACCATGTTAGCGACTCAATAGACTTAGATAGGACCACCTTATGCTCACATTTAACCATGTTTACCACTTACTAGACTTTGAAAGGACCACCTTATGCTCACATTTAACCATGTTGGCGACTCAATAGATTTAGATAGGACTACCTTATGCTCACATTTAACCATGTTGGCGACTCAATAGACTTAGATAGGACAACCTTACACTCACATTTAACCATGTTAGCGACTCAATAGACTTAGATAGGACCAACTTATGCTCCGATTTAACCATGTTGGCGACTCAATAGACTTAGATAGGACAACCTTACACTCACATTTAACCATGTTTACCACTTACTAGACTTTGAAAGGACCACCTTATGCTCACATTTAACCATGTTGGCGACTCAATAGACTTAGATAGGACCAACTTATGCTCCGATTTAACCATGTTGGCGACTCAATAGACTTAGATAGGACAACCTTACACTCACATTTAACCATGTTTACCACTTACTAGACTTTGAAAGGACCACCTTATGCTCACATTTAACCATGTTGGCGACTCAATAGACTTAGATAGGACCACCTTATGCTCACATTTAACCATGTTGGCGACTCACTAGACTTAGATAGGACAACCTTACACTCACATTTAACCATGTTGGCGACTCACTGGACTTAGATAGGACAACCTTACACTCACATTTAACCATGTTGGCGACTCAATAGACTTAGATAGGACCACCTTATGCTTACATTTAACCATGTTTACCACTTACTAGACTTTGAAAGGACCACCTTATGCTCACATTTAACCATGTTGGCGACTCAATAGACTTAGATAGGACCACCTTACGCTCCGATTTAACCATGTTGGCGACTCAATAGACTTAGATAGGACAACCTTACACTCACATTTAACCATGTTAGCGACTCAGTAGACTTAGATAGGACCACCTTATGCTCACATTTAACCTTGTTTACCACTTACTAGACTTTGAAAAGACCACCTTATGCTCACATTTAACCATGTTGGCGACTCAATAGACTTAGATAGGACCACCTTATGCTCACATTTAACCATGTTGGCGACTCAATAGACTTATATAGGAACACCTTACACTCACATTTAACCATGTAGGCGACTCAAACGACTTAAATCGGACCACCTTACTCTCACATTTAACCATGTTGGCGACTCAATAGACTTAGATATGACCACCTTACACTCACATTTAACCATGTTTACCACTTACTAGACTTTGAAAGGACCACCTTATGCTCACATTTAACCATGTTGGCGACTCAATAGACTTAGATAGGACCACCTTATGCTCACATTTAACCATGTTCGCGACTCAATAGACTTAGATAGGACAACCTCACACTCACATTTAACCATGTTAGCGACTCAATAGACTTAGATAGGACCACCTTATGCTCCGATTTAACCATGTTGGCGACTCAATAGACTTAGATAGGACAACCTTACACTCACATTTAACCATGTTTACCACTTACTAGACTTTGAATGGACCACCTTATGCTCACATTTAACCATGTTGGCGACTCAATAGACTTAGATAGGACAACCTTATGCTCACATTTAACCATGTTGGCGACTCAATAGACTTAGATAGGACCACCTTATGCTCACATTTAACCATGTTGGCGACTCAATAGACTTAGATAGGACCACATTATGCTCACATTTAACCATGTTGGCGACTCAATAGACTTAGGACAACCTTACACTCACATTTAACCATGTTAGCGACTCAATAGACTTAGATAGGACCACCTTATGCTCACATTTAACCATGTTTACCACTTACTAGACTTTGAAAGGACCACCTTATGCTCACATTTAACCATGTTGGCGACTCAATAGATTTAGATAGGACTACCTTATGCTCACATTTAACCATGTTGGCGACTCAATAGACTTAGATAGGACAACCTTACACTCACATTTAACCATGTTAGCGACTCAATAGACTTAGATAGGACCACCTTACGCTCACATTTAACCATGTAGGCGACTCAATAGACTTTGATAGGACCACCTTATGCTCACATTTAACCATGTTGGCGACTCAATAGACTTAGATAGGACCACCTTATGCTCACATTTAACCATGTTGGCGACTCAATAGACTTAGATAGGACCACCTTACGCTCACATTTAACCATGTAGGCGACTCAATAGACTTTGATAGGACCACCTTATGCTCACATTTAACCATGTTGGCGACTCAATAGACTTAGATAGGACCACCTTACGCTCCGATTTAACCATGTTGGCGACTCAATAGACTTAGATAGGACAACCTTACACTCACATTTAACCATGTTAGCGACTCAGTAGACTTAGATAGGACCACCTTATGCTCACATTTAACCTTGTTTACCACTTACTAGACTTTGAAAAGACCACCTTATGCTCACATTTAACCATGTTGGCGACTCAATAGACTTAGATAGGACCACCTTATGCTCACATTTAACCATGTTGGCGACTCAATAGACTTATATAGGAACACCTTACACTCACATTTAACCATGTAGGCGACTCAAACGACTTAAATCGGACCACCTTACTCTCACATTTAACCATGTTGGCGACTCAATAGACTTAGATATGACCACCTTATGCTCACATTTAACCATGTTGGCGACTCACTAGACTTAGATAGGACAACCTTACACTCACATTTAACCATGTTGGCGACTCACTAGACTTAGATAGGACAACCTTACACTCACTTTTAACCATGTTGGCGACTCAATAGACTTAGATAGGACCACCTTATGCTTACATTTAACCATGTTTACCACTTACTAGACTTTGAAAGGACCACCTTATGCTCACATTTAACCATGTTGGCGACTCAATAGACTTAGATAGGACCAACTTATGCTCCGATTTAACCATGTTGGCGACTCAATAGACTTAGATAGGACAACCTTACACTCACATTTAACCATGTTTACCACTTACTAGACTTTGAAAGGACCACCTTATGCTCACATTTAACCATGTTGGCGACTCAATAGACTTAGGACAACCTTACACTCACATTTAACCATGTTAGCGACTCAATAGACTTAGATAGGACCACCTTATGCTCACATTTAACCATGTTTACCACTTACTAGACTTTGAAAGGACCACCTTATGCTCACATTTAACCATGTTGGCGACTCAATAGATTTAGATAGGACTACCTTATGCTCACATTTAACCATGTTGGCGACTCAATAGACTTAGATAGGACAACCTTACACTCACATTTAACCATGTTAGCGACTCAATAGACTTAGATAGGACCACCTTACGCTCACATTTAACCATGTAGGCGACTCAATAGACTTTGATAGGACCACCTTATGCTCACATTTAACCATGTTGGCGACTCAATAGACTTAGATAGGACCACCTTATGCTCACATTTAACCATGTTGGCGACTCAATAGACTTAGATAGGACCACCTTACGCTCACATTTAACCATGTAGGCGACTCAATAGACTTTGATAGGACCACCTTATGCTCACATTTAACCATGTTGGCGACTCACTAGACTTAGATAGGACAACCTTACACTCACATTTAACCATGTTGGCGACTCACTAGACTTAGATAGGACAACCTTACACTCACATTTAACCATGTTGGCGACTCAATAGACTTAGATAGGACCACCTTATGCTTACATTTAACCATGTTTACCACTTACTAGACTTTGAAAGTACCACCTTATGCTCACATTTAACAATGTTGGCGACTCAATAGACTTAGATAGGACCACCTTATGCTCCGATTTAACCATGTTGGCGACTCAATAGACTTAGATAGGACAACCTTACACTCACATTTAACCATGTTTACCACTTACTAGACTTTGAAAGGACCACCTTATTCTCACATTTAACCATGTTGGCGACTCAATAGACTTAGATAGGACCACCTTATGCTCACATTTAACCATGTTTACCACTTACTAGACTTAGATAGGACAAACTTACACTCACATTTAACCATGTTAGCGACTCAATAGACTTAGATAGGACCACCTTATGCTCACATTTAACCTTGTTTACCACTTACTAGACTTTGAAAGGACCACCTTATGCTCACATATTACCATGTTGGCGATTCAATAGATTTAGATATAACCACCTTATGCTCACATTTAACCATGTTGGCGACTCAATAGACTTAGATAGGACAACCTTACACTCACATTTAACCATGTTAGCGACTCAATAGACTTAGATAGGACCACCTTATGCTCACATTTAACCTTGTTTACCACTTACTAGACTTTGAAAAGACCACCTTACTCTCACATTTAACCATGTTGGCGACTCAATAGACTTAGATAGGACCACCTTATGCTCACATTTAACCATGTTGGCGACTCACTAGACTTAGATAGGACAACCTTACACTCACATTTAACCATGTTGGCGACTCACTAGACTTAGATAGGACAACCTTACACTCACATTTAACCATGTTGGCGACTCAATAGACTTAGATAGGACCACCTTATGCTTACATTTAACCATGTTTACCACTTACTAGACTTTGAAAGGACCACCTTATGCTCACATTTAACCATGTTGGCGACTCAATAGACTTAGATAGGACCACATTATGCTCCGATTTAACCATGTTGGCGACTCAATAGACTTAGATAGGACAACCTTACACTCATATTTAACCATGTTTACCACTTACTAGACTTTGAAAGGACCACCTTATGCTCACATTTAACCATGTTGGCGACTCAATAGACTTAGATAGGACCACCTTATGCTCACATTTAACCATGTTGGCGACTCAATAGACTTAGATAGGACCACCTTATTCTCACATTTAACCATGTTGGCGACTCAATAGACTTAGATAGGACCACCTTATGCTCACATTTAACCATGTTGGCGACTCACTAGACTTAGATAGGACAACCTTACACTCACATTTAACCATGTTGGCGACTCAATAGACTTAGATAGGACCACCTCATGCTTACATTTAACCATGTTTACCACTTACTAGACTTTGAAAGGACCACCTTATGCTCCGATTTAACCATGTTGGCGACTCAATAGACTTAGATAGGACAACCTTACACTCACATTTAACCATGTTAGCGACTCAATAGACTTAGATAGGACCACCTTATGCTCCGATTTAACCATGTTGGCGACTCAATAGACTTAGATAATAAGTGTATGAGTGTAATAGACAACCTTACACTCACATTTAACCATGTTTACCACTTACTAGACTTTGAAAGGACCACCTTATGCTCACATTTAACCATGTTGGCGACTCAATAGACTTAGATAGGACAACCTTATGCTCACATTTAACCATGTTGGCGACTCAATAGACTTAGATAGGACCACCTTATGCTCACATTTAACCATGTTGGCGACTCAATAGACTTAGATAGGACCACATTATGCTCACATTTAACCATGTTGGTGACTCAATAGACTTAGATAGGACAACCTTACACTCACATTTAACCATGTTAGCGACTCAATAGACTTAGATAGGACCACCTTATGCTCACATTTAACCATGTTTACCACTTACTAGACTTTGAAAGGACCACCTTATGCTCACATTTAACCATGTTGGCGACTCAATAGACTTAGATAGGACAACCTTACACTCACATTTAACCATGTTAGCGACTCAATAGACTTAGATAGGACCACCTTACGCTCACATTTAACCATGTAGGCGACTCAATAGACTTTGATAGGACCACCTTATGCTCACATTTAACCATGTTGGCGACTCAATAGACTTAGATAGGACAACCTTACACTCACATTTAACCATGTTGGCGACTCAATAGACTTAGATAGGACCACCTTACGCTCACATTTAACCATGTAGGCGACTCAATAGACTTTGATAGGACCACCTTATGCTCACATTTAACCATGTTGGCGACTCACTAGACTTAGATAGGACAACCTTACACTCACATTTAACCATGTTGGCGACTCACTAGACTTAGATAGGACAACCTTACACTCACATTTAACCATGTTGGCGACTCAATAGACTTAGATAGGACCACCTTATGCTTACATTTAACCATGTTTACCACTTACTAGACTTTGAAAGGACCACCTAATGCTCACATTTAACCATGTTGGCGACTCAATAGACTTAGATAGGACCACCTTATGCTCCGATTTAACCATGTTGGCGACTCAATAGACTTAGATAGGACAACCTTACACTCACATTTAACCATGTTGGCGACTCACTAGACTTAGATAGGACAACCTTACACTCACATTTAACCATGTTGGCGACTCAATAGTCTTAGATAGGACCACCTTATGCTTACATTTAACCATGTTTACCACTTACTAGACTTTGAAAGGACCACCTTATGCTCACATTTAACCATGTTGGCGACTCAATAGACTTAGATAGGACCACCTTATGCTCCGATTTAACCATGATGGCGACTCAATAGACTTAGATAGGACAACCTTACACTCACATTTAACCATGTTTACCACTTACTAGACTTTGAAAGGACCACCTTATGCTCACATTTAACCATGTTGGCGACTCAATAGACTTAGATAGGACCACCTTATGCTCACATTTAACCATGTTGGCGACTCAATAGACTTAGATAGGACAAGCTTACACTCACATTTAACCATGTTAGCGACTCAATAGACTTAGATAGGACCACCTTATGCTTATATTTAACCATGTTTACCACTTAATAGACTTTGAAAGGACCACCTTATGCTCACATTTAACCATATTGGCGACTCAATAGACTTAGATAGGACCACATTATGCTCCGATTTAACCATGTTGGCGACTCAATAGACTTAGATAGGACAACCTTACACTCATATTTAACCATGTTTACCACTTACTAGACTTTGAAAGGACCACCTTATGCTCACATTTAACCATGTTGGCGACTCAATAGACTTAGATAGGACCACCTTATGCTCACATTTAACCATGTTGGCGACTCAATAGACTTAGATAGGACCACCTTATTCTCACATTTAACCATGTTGGCGACTCAATAGACTTAGATAGGACCACCTTATGCTCACATTTAACCATGTTGGCGACTCACTAGACTTAGATAGGACAACCTTACACTCACATTTAACCATGTTGGCGACTCAATAGACTTAGATAGGACCACCTTATGCTTACATTTAACCATGTTTACCACTTACTAGACTTTGAAAGGACCACCTTATGCTCCGATTTAACCATGTTGGCGACTCAATAGACTTAGATAGGACAACCTTACACTCACATTTAACCATGTTTACCACTTACTAGACTTTGAAAGGACCACCTTATGCTCACATTTAACCATGTTGGCGACTCAATAGACTTAGATAGGACCACCTTATGCTCACATTTAACCATGTTGACGACTCAATAGACTTAGATAGGACAACCTTACACTCACATTTAACCATGTTAGCGACTCAATAGACTTAGATAGGACCACCTTATGCTCCGATTTAACCATGTTGGCGACTCAATAGACTTAGATAGGACAACCTTACACTCAAATTTAACCATGTTTACCACTTACTAGACTTTGAAAGGACCACCTTATGCTCACATTTAACCATGTTGGCGACTCAATAGACTTAGATAGGACAACCTTATGCTCACATTTAACCATGTTGGCGACTCAATAGACTTAGATAGGACCACCTTATGCTCACATTTAACCATGTTGGCGACTCAATAGACTTAGATAGGACCACATTATGCTCACATTTAACCATGTTGGTGACTCAATAGACTTAGATAGGACAACCTTACACTCACATTTAACCATGTTAGCGACTCAATAGACTTAGATAGGACCACCTTATGCTCACATTTAACCATGTTTACCACTTACTAGACTTTGAAAGGACCACCTTATGCTCACATTTAACCATGTTGGCGACTCAATAGACTTAGATAGGACAACCTTACACTCACATTTAACCATGTTAGCGACTCAATAGACTTAGATAGGACCACCTTACGCTCACATTTAACCATGTAGGCGACTCAATAGACTTTGATAGGACCACCTTATGCTCACATTTAACCATGTTGGCGACTCAATAGACTTAGATAGGACAACCTTACACTCACATTTAACCATGTTGGCGACTCAATAGACTTAGATAGGACCACCTTACGCTCACATTTAACCATGTAGGCGACTCAATAGACTTTGATAGGACCACCTTATGCTCACATTTAACCATGTTGGCGACTCACTAGACTTAGATAGGACAACTTTACACTCACATTTAACCATGTTGGCGACTCACTAGACTTAGATAGGACAACCTTACACTCACATTTAACCATGTTGGCGACTCAATAGACTTAGATAGGACCACCTTATGCTTACATTTAACCATGTTTACCACTTACTAGACTTTGAAAGGACCACCTAATGCTCACATTTAACCATGTTGGCGACTCAATAGACTTAGATAGGACCACCTTATGCTCCGATTTAACCATGTTGACGACTCAATAGACTTAGATAGGACAACCTTACACTCACATTTAACCATGTTGGCGACTCACTAGACTTAGATAGGACAACCTTACACTCACATTTAACCATGTTGGCGACTCAATAGTCTTAGATAGGACCACCTTATGCTTACATTTAACCATGTTTACCACTTACTAGACTTTGAAAGGACCACCTTATGCTCACATTTAACCATGTTGGCGACTCAATAGACTTAGATAGGACCACCTTATGCTCCGATTTAACCATGTTGGCGACTCAATAGACTTAGATAGGACAACCTTACACTCACATTTAACCATGTTTACCACTTACTAGACTTTGAAAGGACCACCTTATGCTCACATTTAACCATGTTGGCGACTCAATAGACTTAGATAGGACCACCTTATGCTCACATTTAACCATGTTGGCGACTCAATAGACTTAGATAGGACAACCTTACACTCACATTTAACCATGTTAGCGACTCAATAGACTTAGATAGGACCACCTTATGCTCCGATTTAACCATGTTGGCGACTCAATAGATTTAGATAGGACAACCTTACACTCACATTTAACCATGTTTACCACTTACTAGACTTTGAAAGGACCACCTTATGCTCACATTTAACCATGTTGGCGACTCAATAGACTTAGATAGGACAACATTATGCTCACATTTAACCATGTTGGCGACTCAATAGACTTAGATAGGACCACCTTATGCTCACATTTAACCATGTTGGCGACTCAATAGACTTAGATAGGACCACATTATGCTCACATTTAACCATGTTGGCGACTCAATAGACTTAGATAGGACAACCTTACACTCACATTTAACCATGTTAGCGACTCAATAGAATTAGATAGGACCACCTTATGCTCACATTTAACCATGTTTACCACTTACTAGACTTTGAAAGGACCACCTTATGCTCACGTTTAACCATGTTGGCGACTCAATAGATTTAGATAGGACTACCTTATGCTCACATTTAACCATGTTGGCGACTCAATAGACTTAGATAGGACAACCTTACACTCACATTTAACCATGTTAGCGACGCAATAGACTTAGATAGGACCACCTTACGCTCACATTTGACCATGTAGGCGACTCAATAGACTTTGATAGGACCACCTTATGCTCACATTTAACCATGTTGGCGACTCAATAGACTTAGATAGGACCACCTTATGCTCACATTTAACCATGTTGGCGACTCAATAGTCTTAGATAGGACCACCTTACGCTCACATTTAACCATGTAGGCGACTCAATAGACTTTGATAGGACCACCTTATGCTCACATTTAACCATGTTGGCGACTCACTAGACTTAGATAGGACAACCTTACACTCACATTTAACCATGTTGGCGACTCACTAGACTTAGATAGGACAAACTTACACTCACATTTAACCATGTTGGCGACTCAATAGACTTAGATAGGACCACCTTATGCTTACATTTAACCATGTTTACCACTTACTAGACTTTGAAAGGACCACCTTATGCTCACATTTAACCATGTTGGCGACTCAATAGACTTAGATAGGACCACCTTACGCTCCGATTTAACCATGTTGGCGACTCAATAGACTTAGATAGGACAACCTTACACTCACATTTAACCATGTTAGCGACTCAGTAGACTTAGATAGGACCACCTTATGCTCACATTTAACCTTGTTTACCACTTACTAGACTTTGAAAAGACCACCTTATGCTCACATTTAACCATGTTGGCGACTCAATAGACTTAGATAGGACCACCTTATGCTCACATTTAACCATGTTGGCGACTCAATAGACTTATATAGGAACACCTTACACTCACATTTAACCATGTAGGCGACTCAAACGACTTAAATCGGACCACCTTACTCTCACATTTAACCATGTTGGCGACTCAATAGACTTAGATATGACCACCTTATGCTCACATTTAACCATGTTGGCGACTCACTAGACTTAGATAGGACAACCTTACACTCACATTTAACCATGTTGGCGACTCACTAGACTTAGATAGGACAACCTTACACTCACATTTAACCATGTTGGCGAGTCAATAGACTTAGATAGGACCACCTTATGCTTACATTTAACCATGTTTACCACTTACTAGACTTTGAAAGGACCACCTTATGCTCACATTTAACCATGTTGGCGACTCAATAGACTTAGATAGGACCAACTTATGCTCCGATTTAACCATGTTGGCGACTCAATAGACTTAGATAGGACAACCTTACACTCACATTTAACCATGTTTACCACTTACTAGACTTTGAAAGGACCACCTTATGCTCACATTTAACCATGTTGGCGACTCAATAGACTTAGATAGGACCACCTTATGCTCACATTTAACCATGTTGGCGACTCAATAGACTTAGATAGGACAACCTTACACTCACATTTAACCATGTTTACCACTTGCTAGACTTTGAATGGACCACCTTATGCTCACATTTAACCATGTTGGCGACTCAATAGACTTAGATAGGACAACCTTATGCTCACATTTAACCATGTTGGCGACTCAATAGACTTAGATAGGACCACCTTATGCTCACATTTAACCATGTTGGCGACTCAATAGACTTAGATAGGACCACATTATGCTCACATTTAACCATGTTGGCGACTCAATAGACTTAGGACAACCTTACACTCACATTTAACCATGTTAGCGACTCAATAGACTTAGATAGGACCACCTCATGCTCACATTTAACCATGTTTACCACTTACTAGACTTTGAAAGGACCACCTTATGCTCACATTTAACCATGTTGGCGACTCAATAGATTTAGATAGGACTACCTTATGCTCACATTTAACCATGTTGGCGACTCAATAGACTTAGATAGGACAACCTTACACTCACATTTAACCATGTTAGCGACTCAATAGACTTAGATAGGACCACCTTACGCTCACATTTAACCATGTAGGCGACTCAATAGACTTTGATAGGACCACCTTATGCTCACATTTAACCATGTTGGCGACTCAATAGACTTAGATAGGACCACCTTATGCTCACATTTAACCATGTTGGCGACTCAATAGACTTAGATAGGACCACCTTACGCTCACATTTAACCATGTAGGCGACTCAATAGACTTTGATAGGACCACCTTATGCTCACATTTAACCATGTTGGCGACTCACTAGACTTAGATAGGATAACCTTACACTCACATTTAACCATGTTGGCGACTCACTAGACTTAGATAGGACCACCTTATGCTCCGATTTAACCATGTTGGCGACTCAATAGACTTAGATAGGACAACCTTACACTCACATTTAACCATGTTTACCACTTACTAGACTTTGAAAGGACCACCTTATTCTCACATTTAACCATGTTGGCGACTCCATAGACTTAGATAGGACCAGCTTATGCTCACATTTAACCATGTTTACCACTTACTAGACTTAGATAGGACAACCTTACACTCACATTTAACCATGTTAGCGACTCAATAGACTTAGATAGGACCACCTTATGCTCACATTTAACCTTGTTTACCACTTACTAGACTTTGAAAGGACCACCTTATGCTCACATTTAACCATGTTGGCGATTCAATAGATTTAGATAGAACCACCTTATGCTCACATTTAACCATGTTGGCGACTCAATAGACTTAGATAGGACAACCTTACACTCACATTTAACCATGTTAGCGACTCAATAGACTTAGATAGGACCACCTTATGCTCACATTTAACCTTGTTTACCACTTACTAGACTTTGAAAAGACCACCTTACTCTCACATTTAACCATGTTGGCGACTCAATAGACTTAGATGGGACCACCTTATGCTCACATTTAACCATGTTGGTGACTCACTAGACTTAGATAGGACAACCTTACACTCACATTTAACCATGTTGGCGACTCACTAGACTTAGATAGGACAACCTTACACTCACATTTAACCATGTTGGCGACTCAATAGAATTAGATAGGACCACCTTATGCTTACATTTAACCATGTTTACCACTTACTAGACTTTGAAAGGACCACCTTATGCTCACATTTAACCATGTTGGCGACTCAATAGACTTAGATAGGACCACATTATGCTCCGATTTAACCATGTTGGCGACTCAATAGACTTAGATAGGACAACCTAACACTCATATTTAACCATGTTTACCACTTACTAGACTTTGAAAGGACCACCTTATGCTCACATTTAACCATGTTGGCGACTCAATAGACTTAGATAGGACCACCTTATGCTCACATTTAACCATGTTGGCGACTCAATAGACTTAGATAGGACAACCTTACACTCACATTTAACCATGTTAGCGACTCAATAGACTTAGATAGGACCACCTTATGCTCCGATTTAACCATGTTGGCGACACAATAGACTTAGATAGGACAACCTTACACTCACATTTAACCATGTTTACCACTTACTAGACTTTGAAAGGACCACCTTATGCTCACATTTACCCATGTTGGCGACTCAAAAGACTTAGATAGGACAACCTTATGCTCACATTTAACCATGTTGGCGACTCAATAGACTTAGATAGGACCACCTTATGCTCACATTTAACCATGTTGGCGACTCAATAGACTTAGATAGGACCACATTATGCTCACATTTAACCATGTTGGCGACTCAATAGACTTAGATAGGACAACCTTACACTCACATTTAACCATGTTAGCGACTCAATAGACTTAGATAGGACCACCTTATGCTCACATTTAACCATGTTTACCACTTACTAGGCTTTGAAAGGACCACCTTATGCTCACATTTAACCATGTTGGCGACTCAATAGATTTAGATAGGACTACCTTATGCTCACATTTAACCATGTTGGCGACTCAATAGACTTAGATAGGACCACCTTACGCTCACATTTAACCATGTAGGCGACTCAATAGACTTTGATAGGACCACCTTATGCTCACATTTAACCATGTTGGCGACTCACTAGACTTAGATAGGACAACCTAACACTCACATTTAACCATGTTGGCGACTCACTAGACTTAGATAGGACAACCTTACACTCACATTTAACCATGTTGGCGACTCAATAGACTTAGATAGGACCACCTTATGCTTACATTTAACCATGTTTACCACTTACTAGACTTTGAAAGGACCACCTTATGCTCACATTTAACCATGTTGGCGACTCAATAGACTTAGATAGGACCACCTTATGCTCCGATTTAACCATGTTGGCGACTCAATAGACTTAGATAGGACAACCTTACACTCACATTTAACCATGTTTACCACTTACTAGACTTTGAAAGGACCACCTTATTCTCACATTTAACCATGTTGGCGACTCAATAGACTTAGATAGGACCACCTTATGCTCACATTTAACCATGTTTACCACTTACTAGACTTAGATAGGACAACCTTACACTCACATTTAACCATGTTAGCGACTCAATAGACTTAGATAGGACCACCTTATGCTCACATTTAACATTGTTTACCACTTACTAGACTTTGAAAGGACCACCTTATGCTCACATTTAACCATGTTGGCGATTCAATAGATTTAGATAGGACCACCTTATGCTCACATTTAACCATGTTGGCGACTCACTAGACTTAGATAGGACAACCTTACACTCACATTTAACCATGTTGGCGACTCACTAGACTTAGATAGGACAACCTTACACTCACATTTAACCATGTTGGCGACTCAATAGACTTAGATAGGACCACCTTATGCTTACATTTAACCATGTTGGCGACTCAATAGACTTAGATAGGACCACCTTATGCTCACATTTAACCATGTTGGCGACTTAATAGACTTAGATAGGACCACCTTATGCTCACATTTAACCAATGTTGGCGACTCAATAGACTTAGATAGGACCATATTATGCTCACATTTAACCATGTTGGCGACTCAATAGACTTAGATAGGACAACCTTACACTCACATTTAACCATGTTAGCGACTCAATAGACTTAGATAGAACCACTTTATGCTCACATTTAACCATGTTTACCACTTACTAGACTTTGAAAGGACCACCTTATGCTCACATTTAACCATGTTGGCGACTCAATAGATTTAGATAGGACTACCTTATGCTCACATTTAACCATGTTGGCGACTCAATAGACTTAGATAGGACCACCTTATGCTCACATTTAACCATGTTGGCGACTCAATAGACTTAGATAGGACCACATTATGCTCACATTTAACCATGTTGGCGACTCAATAGACTTAGATAGGACCACCTTATGCTCACATTTAACCATGTTTACCACTTACTAGACTTTGAAAGGACCACCTTATGCTCACATTTGACCATGTAGGCGACTCAATAGACTTTGATAGGACCACCTTATGCTCACATTTAACCATGTTGGCGACTCAATAGACTTAGATAGGACCACCTTATGCTCACATTTAACCATGTTGGCGACTCAATAGACTTAGATAGGACCACCTTACGCTCACATTTAACCATGTAGGCGACTCACTAGACTTAGATAGGACAACCTTACACTCACATTTAACCATGTTGGCGACTCAATAGACTTAGATAGGACCACCTTATGCTTACATTTAACCATGTTTACCACTTACTAGACTTTGAAAGGACCACCTTATGCTCACATTTAACCATGTTGGCGACTCAATAGACTTAGATAGGACCACATTATGCTCCGATTTAACCATGTTGGCGACTCAATAGACTTAGATAGGACAACCTAACACTCATATTTAACCATGTTTACCACTTACTAGACTTTGAAAGGACCACCTTATGCTCACATTTAACCATGTTGGCGACTCAATAGACTTAGATAGGACCACCTTATGCTCACATTTAACCATGTTGGCGACTCAATAGACTTAGATAGGACAACCTTACACTCACATTTAACCATGTTAGCGACTCAATAGACTTAGATAGGACCACCTTATGCTCCGATTTAACCATGTTGGCGACACAATAGACTTAGATAGGACAACCTTACACTCACATTTAACCATGTTTACCACTTACTACACTTTGAAAGGACCACCTTATGCTCACATTTACCCATGTTGGCGACTCAAAAGACTTTGATAGGACAACCT
This sequence comes from Rhodnius prolixus, assembly GCF_049639745.1. NCBI lineage: Eukaryota > Metazoa > Arthropoda > Insecta > Hemiptera > Reduviidae > Rhodnius > Rhodnius prolixus. The sequence goes on along the minus strand of NW_027411609.1, from coordinate 107,346 downwards.
TATGCTCACATTTAACCATGTTGGCGACTCAATAGACTTAGATAGGACCACCTTATGCTCACATTTAACCATGTTGGCGACTCAATAGACTTAGATAGGACCACATTATGCTCACATTTAACCATGTTGGCGACTCAATAGACTTAGATAGGACAACCTTACACTCACATTTAACCATGTTAGCGGCTCAATAGACTTAGATAGGACCACCTTATGCTCACATTTAACCATGTTTACCACTTACTAGGCTTTGAAAGGACCACCTTATGCTCACATTTAACCATGTTGGCGACTCAATAGATTTAGATAGGACTACCTTATGCTCACATTTAACCATGTTGGCGACTCAATAGACTTAGATAGGACCACCTTACGCTCACATTTAACCATGTAGGCGACTCAATAGACTTTGATAGGACCACCTTATGCTCACATTTAACCATGTTGGCGACTCACTAGACTTAGATAGGACAACCTAACACTCACATTTAACCATGTTGGCGACTCACTAGACTTAGATAGGACAACCTTACACTCACATTTAACCATGTTGGCGACTCAATAGACTTAGATAGGACCACCTTATGCTTACATTTAACCATGTTTACCACTTACTAGACTTTGAAAGGACCACCTTATGCTCACATTTAACCATGTTGGCGACTCAATAGACTTAGATAGGACCACCTTATGCTCCGATTTAACCATGTTGGCGACTCAATAGACTTAGATAGGACAACCTTACACTCACATTTAACCATGTTTACCACTTACTAGACTTTGAAAGGACCACCTTATTCTCACATTTAACCATGTTGGCGACTCAATAGACTTAGATAGGACCACCTTATGCTCACATTTAACCATGTTTACCACTTACTAGACTTAGATAGGACAACCTTACACTCACATTTAACCATGTTAGCGACTCAATAGACTTAGATAGGACCACCTTATGCTCACATTTAACATTGTTTACCACTTACTAGACTTTGAAAGGACCACCTTATGCTCACATTTAACCATGTTGGCGATTCAATAGATTTAGATAGGACCACCTTATGCTCACATTTAACCATGTTGGCGACTCACTAGACTTAGATAGGACAACCTTACACTCACATTTAACCATGTTGGCGACTCACTAGACTTAGATAGGACAACCTTACACTCACATTTAACCATGTTGGCGACTCAATAGACTTAGATAGGACCACCTTATGCTTACATTTAACCATGTTGGCGACTCAATAGACTTAGATAGGACCACCTTATGCTCACATTTAACCATGTTGGCGACTTAATAGACTTAGATAGGACCACCTTATGCTCACATTTAACCATGTTGGCGACTCAATAGACTTAGATAGGACCATATTATGCTCACATTTAACCATGTTGGCGACTCAATAGACTTAGATAGGACAACCTTACACTCACATTTAACCATGTTAGCGACTCAATAGACTTAGATAGAACCACCTTATGCTCACATTTAACCATGTTTACCACTTACTAGACTTTGAAAGGACCACCTTATGCTCACATTTAACCATGTTGGCGACTCAATAGATTTAGATAGGACTACCTTATGCTCACATTTAACCATGTTGGCGACTCAATAGACTTAGATAGGACCACCTTATGCTCACATTTAACCATGTTGGCGACTCAATAGACTTAGATAGGACCACATTATGCTCACATTTAACCATGTTGGCGACTCAATAGACTTAGATAGGACCACCTTATGCTCACATTTAACCATGTTTACCACTTACTAGACTTTGAAAGGACCACCTTATGCTCACATTTGACCATGTAGGCGACTCAATAGACTTTGATAGGACGACCTTATGCTCACATTTAACCATGTTGGCGACTCACTAGACTTAGATAGGACAACCTAACACTCACATTTAACCATGTTGGCGACTCACTAGACTTAGATAGGACAACCTTACACTCACATTTAACCATGTTGGCGACTCAATAGACTTAGATAGGACCACCTTATGCTTACATTTAACCATGTTTACCACTTACTAGACTTTGAAAGGACCACCTTATGCTCACATTTAACCATGTTGGCGACTCAATAGACTTAGATAGGACCACCTTATGCTCCGATTTAACCATGTTGGCGACTCAATAGACTTAGATAGGACAACCTTACACTCACATTTAACCATGTTTACCACTTACTAGACTTTGAAAGGACCACCTTATTCTCACATTTAACCATGTTGGCGACTCAATAGACTTAGATAGGACCACCTTATGCTCACATTTAACCATGTTTACCACTTACTAGACTTAGATAGGACAACCTTACACTCACATTTAACCATGTTAGCGACTCAATAGACTTAGATAGGACCACCTTATGCTCACATTTAACATTGTTTACCACTTACTAGACTTTGAAAGGACCACCTTATGCTCACATTTAACCATGTTGGCGATTCAATAGATTTAGATAGGACCACCTTATGCTCACATTTAACCATGTTGGCGACTCACTAGACTTAGATAGGACAACCTTACACTCACATTTAACCAAGTTGGCGACTCAATAGACTTAGATAGGACCACCTTATGCTTACATTTAACCATGTTGGCGACTCAATAGACTTAGATAGGACCACCTTATGCTCACATTTAACCATGTTGGCGACTCAATAGACTTAGATAGGACCATATTATGCTCACATTTAACCATGTTGGCGACTCAATAGACTTAGATAGGACAACCTTACACTCACATTTAACCATGTTAGCGACTCAATAGACTTAGATAGAACCACCTTATGCTCACATTTAACCATGTTTACCACTTACTAGACTTTGAAAGGACCACCTTATGCTCACATTTAACCATGTTGGCGACTCAATAGATTTAGATAGGACTACCTTATGCTCACATTTAACCATGTTGGCGACTCAATAGACTTAGATAGGACCACCTTATGCTCACATTTAACCATGTTGGCGACTCAATAGACTTAGATAGGACCACATTATGCTCACATTTAACCATGTTGGCGACTCAATAGACTTAGATAGGACCACCTTATGCTCACATTTAACCATGTTTACCACTTACTAGACTTTGAAAGGACCACCTTATGCTCACATTTGACCATGTAGGCGACTCAATAGACTTTGATAGGACCACCTTATGCTCACATTTAACCATGTTGGCGACTCAATAGACTTAGATAGGACCACCTTATGCTCACATTTAACCATGTTGGCGACTCAATAGACTTAGATAGGACCACCTTACGCTCACATTTAACCATGTAGGCGACTCAATAGACTTTGATAGGACCACCTTATGCTCACATTTAACCATGTTGGCGACTCAATAGACTTAGATAGGACCACCTTATGCTTACATTTAACCATGTTTACCACTTACTAGACTTTGAAAGGACCACCTTACACTCACATTTAACCATGTTGGCGACTCAATAGACTTAGATAGGACCACCTTATGCTCCGATTTAACCATGTTGGCGACTCAATAGACTTAGATAGGACAACCTTACACTCACATTTAACCATGTTTACCACTTACTAGACTTTGAAAGGACCACCTTATTCTCACATTTAACCATGTTGGCGACTCAATAGACTTAGATAGGACCACCTTATGCTCACATTTAACCATGTTTACCACTTACTAGACTTAGATAGGACAACCTTACACTCACATTTAACCATGTTTGCGACTCAATAGACTTAGATAGGACCACCTTATGCTCACATTTAACCTTGTTTACCACTTACTAGACTTTGAAAGGACCACCTTATGCTCACATTTAACCATGTTGGCGATTCAATAGATTTAGATAGGAGCACCTTATGCTCACATTTAACCATGTTGGCGACTCAATAGACTTAGATAGGACAACCTTACACTCACATTTAACCATGTTAGCGACTCAATAGACTTAGATAGGACCACCTTATGCTCACATTTAACCTTGTTTACCACTTACTAGACTTTGAAAAGACCACCTTACTCTCACATTTAACCATGTTGGCGACTCAATAGACTTAGATAGGACCACCTTATGCTCACATTTAACCATGTTGATGACTCACTAGACTTAGATAGGACAACCTTACACTCACATTTAACCATGTTGGCGACTCACTAGACTTAGATAGGACAACCTTACACTCACATTTAACCATGTTGGCGACTCAATAGACTTAGATAGGACCACCTTATGCTTACATTTAACCATGTTTACCACTTACTAGACTTTGAAAGGACCACCTTATGCTCACATTTAACCATGTTGGCGACTCAATACACTTAGATAGGACCACATTATGCTCCGATTTAACCATGTTGGCGACTCAATAGACTTAGATAGGACAACCTTACACTCACATTTAACCATGTTTACCTCTTACTAGACTTTGAAAGGACCACCTTATGCTCACATTTAACCATATTGGCGACTCAATAGACTTAGATAGGACCACCTTATGCTCACATTTAACCATGTTGGCGACTCAATAGACTTAGATAGGACAACCTTACACTCACATTTAACCATGTTAGCGACTCAATAGACTTAGATAGGACCACCTTATGCTCCGATTTAACCATGTTGGCGACACAATAGACTTAGATAGGACAACCTTACACTCACATTTAACCATGTTTACCACTTACTAGACTTTGAAAGGACCACCTTATGCTCACATTTACCCATGTTGGCGACTCAATAGACTTAGATAGGACAACCTTATGCTCACATTTAACCATGTCGGCGACTCAATAGACTTAAATAGGACAACCTTATGCTCACATTTAACCATGTTGGCGACTCAATAGACTTAGATAGGACCACATTATGCTCACATTTAACCATGTTGGCGACTCAATAGACTTAGATAGGACAACCTTACACTCACATTTAACCATGTTAGCGACTCAATAGACTTAGATAGGACCACCTTATGCTCACATTTAACCATGTTTACCACTTACTAGGCTTTGAAAGGACCACCTTATGCTCACATTTAACCATGTTGGCGACTCAATAGATTTAGATAGGACTACCTTACACTCACATTTAACCATGTTAGCGACTCAATAGACTTAGATAGGACCACCTTATGCTCACATTTAACCATGTTGGCGACTTAATAGACTTAGATAGGACCACCTTATGCTCACATTTAACCATGTTGGCGACTCAATAGACTTAGATAGGACCATATTATGCTCACATTTAACCATGTTGGCGACTCAATAGACTTTGATAGGACCACCTTATGCTCACATTTAACCATGTTGGCGACTCACTAGACTTAGATAAGACAACCTTACACTCACATTTAACCATGTTGGCGACTCACTAGTCTTAGATAGGACAACCTTACACTCACATTTAACCATGTTGGCGACTCAATAGACTTAGATAGGACCACCTTATGCTTACATTTAACCATGTTTACCACTTACTAGACTTTGAAAGGACCACCTTATGCTCACATTTAACCATGTTGGCGACTCAATAGACTTAGATAGGACCACCTTATGCTCCGATTTAACCATGTTGGCGACTCAATAGACTTAGATAGGACAACCTTACACTCACATTTAACCATGTTTACCACTTACTAGACTTTGAAAGGACCACCTTATTCTCACATTTAACCATGTTGGCGACTCAATAGACTTAGATAGGACCACCTTATGCTCACATTTAACCATGTTTACCACTTACTAGACTTAGATAGGACAACCTTACACTCACATTTAACCATGTTAGCGACTCAATAGACTTAGATAGGACCACCTTATGCTCACATTTAACATTGTTTACCACTTACTAGACTTTGAAAGGACCACCTTATGCTCACATTTAACCATGTTGGCGATTCAATAGATTTAGATAGGACCACCTTATGCTCACATTTAACCATGTTGGCGACTCACTAGACTTAGATAGGACAACCTTACACTCACATTTAACCATGTTGGCGACTCACTAGACTTAGATAGGACAACCTTACACTCACATTTAACCATGTTGGCGACTCAATCGACTTAGATAGGACCACCTTATGCTTACATTTAACCATGTTAGCGACTCAATAGACTTAGATAGGACCACCTTATGCTCCGATTTAACCATGTTGGCGACACAATAGACTTAGATAGGACAACCTTACACTCACATTTAACCATGTTGGCGACTCAATAGACTTAGATAGGACAACCTTACACTCACATTTAACCATGTTTACCACTTACTAGACTTTGAAAGGACCACCTTATGCTCACATTTAACCATGTTGGCGACTCACTAGACTTAGATAGGACAACCTTACACTCACATTTAACCATGTTGGCGACTCACTAGACTTAGATAGGACAACCTTACACTCACATTTAACCATGTTGGCGACTCAATAGACTTAGATAGGACCACCTTATGCTTACATTTAACCATGTTTACCACTTACTAGACTTTGAAAGGACCACCTAATGCTCACATTTAACCATGTTGGCGACTCAATAGACTTAGATAGGACCACCTTATGCTCCGATTTAACCATGTTGGCGACTCAATAGACTTAGATAGGACAACCTTACACTCACATTTAACCATGTTTACCACTTACTAGACTTTGAAAGGACCACCTTATGCTCACATTTAACCATGTTGGCGACTCAATAGACTTAGATAGGACAACCTTACACTCACATTTAACGATGTTAGCGACTCAATAGACTTAGATAGGACCACCTCATGCTCCGATTTAACCATGTTGGCGACTCAATAGACTTAGATAGGACAACCTTACACTCACATTTAACCATGTTTACCACTTACTAGACTTTGAAAGGACCACCTTATGCTCACATTTAACCATGTTGGCGACTCAATAGACTTAGATAGGACAACCTTATGCTGACATTTAACCATGTTGGCGACTCAATAGACTTAGATAGGACCACATTATGCTCCGATTTAACCATGTTGGCGACTCAATAGACTTAGATAGGACAACCTAACACTCATATTTAACCATGTTTACCACTTACTAGACTTTGATAGGACCACCTTACGCTCACATTTAACCATGTAGGCGACTCAATAGACTTTGATAGGACCACCTTATGCTCACATTTAACCATGTTGGCGACTCAATAGACTTAGATAGGACCACCTTATGCTCACATTTAACCATGTTGGCGACTCAATAGACTTAGATAGGACCACCTTACGCTCACATTTAACCATGTAGGCGACTCAATAGACTTTGATAGGACCACCTTATGCTCACATTTAACCATGTTGGCGACTCACTAGACTTAGATAGGATAACCTTACACTCACATTTAACCATGTTGGCGACTCACTAGACTTAGATAGGACCACCTTATGCTCCGATTTAACCATGTTGGCGACTCAATAGACTTAGATAGGACAACCTTACACTCACATTTAACCATGTTTACCACTTACTAGACTTTGAAAGGACCACCTTATTCTCACATTTAACCATGTTGGCGACTCCATAGACTTAGATAGGACCACCTTATGCTCACATTTAACCATGTTTACCACTTACTAGACTTAGATAGGACAACCTTACACTCACATTTAACCATGTTAGCGACTCAATAGACTTAGATAGGACCACCTTATGCTCACATTTAACCTTGTTTACCACTTACTAGACTTTGAAAGGACCACCTTATGCTCACATTTAACCATGTTGGCGATTCAATAGATTTAGATAGAACCACCTTATGCTCACATTTAACCATGTTGGCGACTCAATAGACTTAGATAGGACAACCTTACACTCACATTTAACCATGTTAGCGACTCAATAGACTTAGATAGGACCACCTTATGCTCACATTTAACCTTGTTTACCACTTACTAGACTTTGAAAAGACCACCTTACTCTCACATTTAACCATGTTGGCGACTCAATAGACTTAGATGGGACCACCTTATGCTCACATTTAACCATGTTGGTGACTCACTAGACTTAGATAGGACAACCTTACACTCACATTTAACCATGTTGGCGACTCACTAGACTTAGATAGGACAACCTTACACTCACATTTAACCATGTTGGCGACTCAATAGACTTAGATAGGACCACCTTATGCTTACATTTAACCATGTTTACCACTTACTAGACTTTGAAAGGACCACCTTATGCTCACATTTAACCATGTTGGCGACTCAATAGACTTAGATAGGACCACATTATGCTCCGATTTAACCATGTTGGCGACTCAATAGACTTAGATAGGACAACCTAACACTCATATTTAACCATGTTTACCACTTACTAGACTTTGAAAGGACCACCTTATGCTCACATTTAACCATGTTGGCGACTCAATAGACTTAGATAGGACCACCTTATGCTCACATTTAACCATGTTGGCGACTCAATAGACTTAGATAGGACAACCTTACACTCACATTTAACCATGTTAGCGACTCAATAGACTTAGATAGGACCACCTTATGCTCCGATTTAACCATGTTGGCGACACAATAGACTTAGATAGGACAACCTTACACTCACATTTAACCATGTTTACCACTTACTAGACTTTGAAAGGACCACCTTATGCTCACATTTACCCATGTTGGCGACTCAAAAGACTTAGATAGGACAACCTTATGCTCACATTTAACCATGTTGGCGACTCAATAGACTTAGATAGGACCACCTTATGCTCACATTTAACCATGTTGGCGACTCAATAGACTTAGATAGGACCACATTATGCTCACATTTAACCATGTTGGCGACTCAATAGACTTAGATAGGACAACCTTACACTCACATTTAACCATGTTAGCGACTCAATAGACTTAGATAGGACCACCTTATGCTCACATTTAACCATGTTTACCACTTACTAGGCTTTGAAAGGACCACCTTATGCTCACATTTAACCATGTTGGCGACTCAATAGATTTAGATAGGACTACCTTATGCTCACATTTAACCATGTTGGCGACTCAATAGACTTAGATAGGACCACCTTACGCTCACATTTAACCATGTAGGCGACTCAATAGACTTTGATAGGACCACCTTATGCTCACATTTAACCATGTTGGCGACTCACTAGACTTAGATAGGACAACCTAACACTCACATTTAACCATGTTGGCGACTCACTAGACTTAGATAGGACAACCTTACACTCACATTTAACCATGTTGGCGACTCAATAGACTTAGATAGGACCACCTTATGCTTACATTTAACCATGTTTACCACTTACTAGACTTTGAAAGGACCACCTTATGCTCACATTTAACCATGTTGGCGACTCAATAGACTTAGATAGGACCACCTTATGCTCCGATTTAACCATGTTGGCGACTCAATAGACTTAGATAGGACAACCTTACACTCACATTTAACCATGTTTACCACTTACTAGACTTTGAAAGGACCACCTTATTCTCACATTTAACCATGTTGGCGACTCAATAGACTTAGATAGGACCACCTTATGCTCACATTTAACCATGTTTACCACTTACTAGACTTAGATAGGACAACCTTACACTCACATTTAACCATGTTAGCGACTCAATAGACTTAGATAGGACCACCTTATGCTCACATTTAACATTGTTTACCACTTACTAGACTTTGAAAGGACCACCTTATGCTCACATTTAACCATGTTGGCGATTCAATAGATTTAGATAGGACCACCTTATGCTCACATTTAACCATGTTGGCGACTCACTAGACTTAGATAGGACAACCTTACACTCACATTTAACCATGTTGGCGACTCACTAGACTTAGATAGGACAACCTTACACTCACATTTAACCATGTTGGCGACTCAATAGACTTAGATAGGACCACCTTATGCTTACATTTAACCATGTTGGCGACTCAATAGACTTAGATAGGACCACCTTATGCTCACATTTAACCATGTTGGCGACTTAATAGACTTAGATAGGACCACCTTATGCTCACATTTAACCAATGTTGGCGACTCAATAGACTTAGATAGGACCATATTATGCTCACATTTAACCATGTTGGCGACTCAATAGACTTAGATAGGACAACCTTACACTCACATTTAACCATGTTAGCGACTCAATAGACTTAGATAGAACCAACTTATGCTCACATTTAACCATGTTTACCACTTACTAGACTTTGAAAGGACCACCTTATGCTCACATTTAACCATGTTGGCGACTCAATAGATTTAGATAGGACTACCTTATGCTCACATTTAACCATGTTGGCGACTCAATAGACTTAGATAGGACCACCTTATGCTCACATTTAACCATGTTGGCGACTCAATAGACTTAGATAGGACCACATTATGCTCACATTTAACCATGTTGGCGACTCAATAGACTTAGATAGGACCACCTTATGCTCACATTTAACCATGTTTACCACTTACTAGACTTTGAAAGGACCACCTTATGCTCACATTTGACCATGTAGGCGACTCAATAGACTTTGATAGGACCACCTTATGCTCACATTTAACCATGTTGGCGACTCAATAGACTTAGATAGGACCACCTTATGCTCACATTTAACCATGTTGGCGACTCAATAGACTTAGATAGGACCACCTTACGCTCACATTTAACCATGTAGGCGACTCACTAGACTTAGATAGGACAACCTTACACTCACATTTAACCATGTTGGCGACTCAATAGACTTAGATAGGACCACCTTATGCTTACATTTAACCATGTTTACCACTTACTAGACTTTGAAAGGACCACCTTATGCTCACATTTAACCATGTTGGCGACTCAATAGACTTAGATAGGACCACATTATGCTCCGATTTAACCATGTTGGCGACTCAATAGACTTAGATAGGACAACCTAACACTCATATTTAACCATGTTTACCACTTACTAGACTTTGAAAGGACCACCTTATGCTCACATTTAACCATGTTGGCGACTCAATAGACTTAGATAGGACCACCTTATGCTCACATTTAACCATGTTGGCGACTCAATAGACTTAGATAGGACAACCTTACACTCACATTTAACCATGTTAGCGACTCAATAGACTTAGATAGGACCACCTTATGCTCCGATTTAACCATGTTGGCGACACAATAGACTTAGATAGGACAACCTTACACTCACATTTAACCATGTTTACCACTTACTACACTTTGAAAGGACCACCTTATGCTCACATTTACCCATGTTGGCGACTCAAAAGACTTTGATAGGACAACCTTATGCTCACATTTAACCATGTTGGCGACTCAATAGACTTAGATAGGACCACCTTATGCTCACATTTAACCATGTTGGCGACTCAATAGACTTAGATAGGACCACATTATGCTCACATTTAACCATGTTGGCGACTCAATAGACTTAGATAGGACAACCTTACACTCACATTTAACCATGTTAGCGGCTCAATAGACTTAGATAGGACCACCTTATGCTCACATTTAACCATGTTTACCACTTACTAGGCTTTGAAAGGACCACCTTATGCTCACATTTAACCATGTTGGCGACTCAATAGATTTAGATAGGACTACCTTATGCTCACATTTAACCATGTTGGCGACTCAATAGACTTAGATAGGACCACCTTACGCTCACATTTAACCATGTAGGCGACTCAATAGACTTTGATAGGACCACCTTATGCTCACATTTAACCATGTTGGCGACTCACTAGACTTAGATAGGACAACCTAACACTCACATTTAACTATGTTGGCGACTCACTAGACTTAGATAGGACAACCTTACACTCACATTTAACCATGTTGGCGACTCAATAGACTTAGATAGGACCACCTTATGCTTACATTTAACCATGTTTACCACTTACTAGACTTTGAAAGGACCACCTTATGCTCACATTTAACCATGTTGGCGACTCAATAGACTTAGATAGGACAACCTTACACTCACATTTAACCATGTTAGCGACTCAATAGACTTAGATAGGACCACCTTATGCTCCGATTTAACCATGTTGGCGACACAATAGACTTAGATAGGACAACCTTACACTCACATTTAACCATGTTTACCACTTACTAGACTTTGAAAGGACCACCTTATGCTCACATTTAACCATGTTGGCGACTCAATAGACTTAGATAGGACCACCTTATGCTCACATTTAACCATGTTGGCGACTCAATAGACTTAGATAGGACAACCTTACACTCACATTTAACCATGTTAGCGACTCAATAGACTTAGATAGGACCACCTTATGCTCCGATTTAACCATGTTGGCGACACAATAGACTTAGATAGGACAACCTTACACTCACATTTAACCATGTTTACCACTTACTAGACTTTGAAAGGACCACCTTATGCTCACATTTACCCATGTTGGCGACTCAAAAGACTTAGATAGGACAACCTTATGCTCACATTTAACCATGTTGGCGACTCAATAGACTTAGATAGGACCACCTTATGCTCACATTTAACCATGTTGGCGACTCAATAGACTTAGATAGGACCACATTATGCTCACATTTAACCATGTTGGCGACTCAATAGACTTAGATAGGACAACCTTACACTCACATTTAACCATGTTAGCGACTCAATAGACTTAGATAGGACCACCTTATGCTCACATTTAACCATGTTTACCACTTACTAGGCTTTGAAAGGACCACCTTATGCTCACATTTAACCATGTTGGCGACTCAATAGATTTAGATAGGACTACCTTATGCTCACATTTAACCATGTTGGCGACTCAATAGACTTAGATAGGACCACCTTACGCTCACATTTAACCATGTAGGCGACTCAATAGACTTTGATAGGACCACCTTATGCTCACATTTAACCATGTTGGCGACTCACTAGACTTAGATAGGACAACCTAACACTCACATTTAACCATGTTGGCGACTCACTAGACTTAGATAGGACAACCTTACACTCACATTTAACCATGTTGGCGACTCAATAGACTTAGATAGGACCACCTTATGCTTACATTTAACCATGTTTACCACTTACTAGACTTTGAAAGGACCACCTTATGCTCACATTTAACCATGTTGGCGACTCAATAGACTTAGATAGGACCACCTTATGCTCCGATTTAACCATGTTGGCGACTCAATAGACTTAGATAGGACAACCTTACACTCACATTTAACCATGTTTACCACTTACTAGACTTTGAAAGGACCACCTTATTCTCACATTTAACCATGTTGGCGACTCAATAGACTTAGATAGGACCACCTTATGCTCACATTTAACCATGTTTACCACTTACTAGACTTAGATAGGACAACCTTACACTCACATTTAACCATGTTAGCGACTCAATAGACTTAGATAGGACCACCTTATGCTCACATTTAACATTGTTTACCACTTACTAGACTTTGAAAGGACCACCTTATGCTCACATTTAACCATGTTGGCGATTCAATAGATTTAGATAGGACCACCTTATGCTCACATTTAACCATGTTGGCGACTCACTAGACTTAGATAGGACAACCTTACACTCACATTTAACCATGTTGGCGACTCACTAGACTTAGATAGGACAACCTTACACTCACATTTAACCATGTTGGCGACTCAATAGACTTAGATAGGACCACCTTATGCTTACATTTAACCATGTTGGCGACTCAATAGACTTAGATAGGACCACCTTATGCTCACATTTAACCATGTTGGCGACTTAATAGACTTAGATAGGACCACCTTATGCTCACATTTAACCAATGTTGGCGACTCAATAGACTTAGATAGGACCATATTATGCTCACATTTAACCATGTTGGCGACTCAATAGACTTAGATAGGACAACCTTACACTCACATTTAACCATGTTAGCGACTCAATAGACTTAGATAGAACCACCTTATGCTCACATTTAACCATGTTTACCACTTACTAGACTTTGAAAGGACCACCTTATGCTCACATTTAACCATGTTGGCGACTCAATAGATTTAGATAGGACTACCTTATGCTCACATTTAACCATGTTGGCGACTCAATAGACTTAGATAGGACCACCTTATGCTCACATTTAACCATGTTGGCGACTCAATAGACTTAGATAGGACCACATTATGCTCACATTTAACCATGTTGGCGACTCAATAGACTTAGATAGGACCACCTTATGCTCACATTTAACCATGTTTACCACTTACTAGACTTTGAAAGGACCACCTTATGCTCACATTTGACCATGTAGGCGACTCAATAGACTTTGATAGGACCACCTTATGCTCACATTTAACCATGTTGGCGACTCAATAGACTTAGATAGGACCACCTTATGCTCACATTTAACCATGTTGGCGACTCAATAGACTTAGATAGGACCACCTTACGCTCACATTTAACCATGTAGGCGACTCACTAGACTTAGATAGGACAACCTTACACTCACATTTAACCATGTTGGCGACTCAATAGACTTAGATAGGACCACCTTATGCTTACATTTAACCATGTTTACCACTTACTAGACTTTGAAAGGACCACCTTATGCTCACATTTAACCATGTTGGCGACTCAATAGACTTAGATAGGACCACATTATGCTCCGATTTAACCATGTTGGCGACTCAATAGACTTAGATAGGACATCCTAACACTCATATTTAACCATGTTTACCACTTACTAGACTTTGAAAGGACCACCTTATGCTCACATTTAACCATGTTGGCGACTCAATAGACTTAGATAGGACCACCTTATGCTCACATTTAACCATGTTGGCGACTCAATAGACTTAGATAGGACAACCTTACACTCACATTTAACCATGTTAGCGACTCAATAGACTTAGATAGGACCACCTTATGCTCCGATTTAACCATGTTGGCGACACAATAGACTTAGATAGGACAACCTTACACTCACATTTAACCATGTTTACCACTTACTACACTTTGAAAGGACCACCTTATGCTCACATTTACCCATGTTGGCGACTCAAAAGACTTTGATAGGACAACCTTATGCTCACATTTAACCATGTTGGCGACTCAATAGACTTAGATAGGACCACCTTATGCTCACATTTAACCATGTTGGCGACTCAATAGACTTAGATAGGACCACATTATGCTCACATTTAACCATGTTGGCGACTCAATAGACTTAGATAGGACAACCTTACACTCACATTTAACCATGTTAGCGGCTCAATAGACTTAGATAGGACCACCTTATGCTCACATTTAACCATGTTTACCACTTACTAGGCTTTGAAAGGACCACCTTATGCTCACATTTAACCATGTTGGCGACTCAATAGATTTAGATAGGACTACCTTATGCTCACATTTAACCATGTTGGCGACTCAATAGACTTAGATAGGACCACCTTACGCTCACATTTAACCATGTAGGCGACTCAATAGACTTTGATAGGACCACCTTATGCTCACATTTAACCATGTTGGCGACTCACTAGACTTAGATAGGACAACCTAACACTCACATTTAACTATGTTGGCGACTCACTAGACTTAGATAGGACAACCTTACACTCACATTTAACCATGTTGGCGACTCAATAGACTTAGATAGGACCACCTTATGCTTACATTTAACCATGTTTACCACTTACTAGACTTTGAAAGGACCACCTTATGCTCACATTTAACCATGTTGGCGACTCAATAGACTTAGATAGGACCACCTTATGCTCCGATTTAACCATGTTGGCGACTCAATAGACTTAGATAGGACAACCTTACACTCACATTTAACCATGTTTACCACTTACTAGACTTTGAAAGGACCACCTTATTCTCACATTTAACCATGTTGGCGACTCAATAGACTTAGATAGGACCACCTTATGCTCACATTTAACCATGTTTACCACTTACTAGACTTAGATAGGACAACCTTACACTCACATTTAACCATGTTAGCGACTCAATAGACTTAGATAGGACCACCTTATGCTCACATTTAACATTGTTTACCACTTACTAGACTTTGAAAGGACCACCTTATGCTCACATTTAACCATGTTTACCACTTACTAGACTTTGAAAGGACCACCTTATGCTCACATTTACCCATGTTGGCGACTCAAAAGACTTAGATAGGACAACCTTATGCTCACATTTAACCATGTTGGCGACTCAATAGACTTAGATAGGACCACCTTATGCTCACATTTAACCATGTTGGCGACTCAATAGACTTAGATAGGACCACATTATGCTCACATTTAACCATGTTGGCGACTCAATAGACTTAGATAGGACAACCTTACACTCACATTTAACCATGTTAGCGACTCAATAGACTTAGATAGGACCACCTTATGCTCACATTTAACCATGTTTACCACTTACTAGGCTTTGAAAGGACCACCTTATGCTCACATTTAACCATGTTGGCGACTCAATAGATTTAGATAGGACTACCTTATGCTCACATTTAACCATGTTGGCGACTCAATAGACTTAGATAGGACCACCTTACGCTCACATTTAACCATAAAGGCGACTCAATAGACTTTGATAGGACCACCTTATGCTCACATTTAACCATGTTGGCGACTCACTAGACTTAGATAGGACAACCTAACACTCACATTTAACCATGTTGGCGACTCACTAGACTTAGATAGGACAACCTTACACTCACATTTAACCATGTTGGCGACTCAATAGACTTAGATAGGACCACCTTATGCTTACATTTAACCATGTTTACCACTTACTAGACTTTGAAAGGACCACCTTATGCTCACATTTAACCATGTTGGCGACTCAATAGACTTAGATAGGACCACCTTATGCTCCGATTTAACCATGTTGGCGACTCAATAGACTTAGATAGGACAACCTTACACTCACATTTAACCATGTTTACCACTTACTAGACTTTGAAAGGACCACCTTATTCTCACATTTAACCATGTTGGCGACTCAATAGACTTAGATAGGACCACCTTATGCTCACATTTAACCATGTTTACCACTTACTAGACTTAGATAGGACAACCTTACACTCACATTTAACCATGTTAGCGACTCAATAGACTTAGATAGGACCACCTTATGCTCACATTTAACATTGTTTACCACTTACTAGACTTTGAAAGGACCACCTTATGCTCACATTTAACCATGTTGGCGATTCAATAGATTTAGATAGGACCACCTTATGCTCACATTTAACCATGTTGGCGACTCACTAGACTTAGATAGGACAACCTTACACTCACATTTAACCATGTTGGCGACTCACTAGACTTAGATAGGACAACCTTACACTCACATTTAACCATGTTGGCGACTCAATAGACTTAGATAGGACCACCTTATGCTTACATTTAACCATGTTGGCGACTCAATAGACTTAGATAGGACCACCTTATGCTCACATTTAACCATGTTGGCGACTTAATAGACTTAGATAGGACCACCTTATGCTCACATTTAACCAATGTTGGCGACTCAATAGACTTAGATAGGACCATATTATGCTCACATTTAACCATGTTGGCGACTCAATAGACTTAGATAGGACAACCTTACACTCACATTTAACCATGTTAGCGACTCAATAGACTTAGATAGAACCACCTTATGCTCACATTTAACCATGTTTACCACTTACTAGACTTTGAAAGGACCACCTTATGCTCACATTTAACCATGTTGGCGACTCAATAGATTTAGATAGGACTACCTTATGCTCACATTTAACCATGTTGGCGACTCAATAGACTTAGATAGGACCACCTTATGCTCACATTTAACCATGTTGGCGACTCAATAGACTTAGATAGGACCACATTATGCTCACATTTAACCATGTTGGCGACTCAATAGACTTAGATAGGACCACCTTATGCTCACATTTAACCATGTTTACCACTTACTAGACTTTGAAAGGACCACCTTATGCTCACATTTGACCATGTAGGCGACTCAATAGACTTTGATAGGACCACCTTATGCTCACATTTAACCATGTTGGCGACTCAATAGACTTAGATAGGACCACCTTATGCTCACATTTAACCATGTTGGCGACTCAATAGACTTAGATAGGACCACCTTACGCTCACATTTAACCATGTAGGCGACTCACTAGACTTAGATAGGACAACCTTACACTCACATTTAACCATGTTGGCGACTCAATAGACTTAGATAGGACCACCTTATGCTTACATTTAACCATGTTTACCACTTACTAGACTTTGAAAGGACCACCTTATGCTCACATTTAACCATGTTGGCGACTCAATAGACTTAGATAGGACCACATTATGCTCCGATTTAACCATGTTGGCGACTCAATAGACTTAGATAGGACAACCTAACACTCATATTTAACCATGTTTACCACTTACTAGACTTTGAAAGGACCACCTTATGCTCACATTTAACCATGTTGGCGACTCAATAGACTTAGATAGGACCACCTTATGCTCACATTTAACCATGTTGGCGACTCAATAGACTTAGATAGGACAACCTTACACTCACATTTAACCATGTTAGCGACTCAATAGACTTAGATAGGACCACCTTATGCTCCGATTTAACCATGTTGGCGACACAATAGACTTAGATAGGACAACCTTACACTCACATTTAACCATGTTTACCACTTACTACACTTTGAAAGGACCACCTTATGCTCACATTTACCCATGTTGGCGACTCAAAAGACTTTGATAGGACAACCTTATGCTCACATTTAACCATGTTGGCGCCTCAATAGACTTAGATACGACCACCTTATGCTCACATTTAACCATGTTGGCGACTCAATAGACTTAGATAGGACCACATTATGCTCACATTTAACCATGTTGGCGACTCAATAGACTTAGATAGGACAACCTTACACTCACATTTAACCATGTTAGCGGCTCAATAGACTTAGATAGGACCACCTTATGCTCACATTTAACCATGTTGGCGACTCAATAGACTTAGATAGGACCACCTTATGCTCACATTTAACCATGTTTACCACTTACTAGACTTTGAAAGGACCACCTTATGCTCACATTTGACCATGTAGGCGACTCAATAGACTTTGATAGGACCACCTTACGCTCACATTTAACCATGTAGGCGACTCAATAGACTTTGATAGGACCACCTTATGCTCACATTTAACCATGTTGGCGACTCACTAGACTTAGATAGGACAACCTAACACTCACATTTAACTATGTTGGCGACTCACTAGACTTAGATAGGACAACCTTACACTCACATTTAACCATGTTGGCGACTCAATAGACTTAGATAGGACCACCTTATGCTTACATTTAACCATGTTTACCACTTACTAGACTTTGAAAGGACCACCTTATGCTCACATTTAACCATGTTGGCGACTCAATAGACTTAGATAGGACAACCTTACACTCACATTTAACCATGTTAGCGACTCAATAGACTTAGATAGGACCACCTTATGCTCCGATTTAACCATGTTGGCGACACAATAGACTTAGATAGGACAACCTTACACTCACATTTAACCATGTTTACCACTTACTAGACTTTGAAAGGACCACCTTATGCTCACATTTAACCATGTTGGCGACTCAATAGACTTAGATAGGACCACCTTATGCTCACATTTAACCATGTTGGCGACTCAATAGACTTAGATAGGACAACCTTACACTCACATTTAACCATGTTAGCGACTCAATAGACTTAGATAGGACCACCTTATGCTCCGATTTAACCATGTTGGCGACACAATAGACTTAGATAGGACAACCTTACACTCACATTTAACCATGCTTACCACTTACTAGACTTTGAAAGGACCACCTTATGCTCACATTTACCCATGTTGGCGACTCAAAAGACTTAGATAGGACAACCTTATGCTCACATTTAACCATGTTGGCGACTCAATAGACTTAGATAGGACCACCTTATGCTCACATTTAACCATGTTGGCGACTCAATAGACTTAGATAGGACCACATTATGCTCACATTTAACCATGTTGGCGACTCAATAGACTTAGATAGGACAACCTTACACTCACATTTAACCATGTTAGCGACTCAATAGACTTAGATAGGACCACCTTATGCTCACATTTAACCATGTTTACCACTTACTAGGCTTTGAAAGGACCACCTTATGCTCACATTTAACCATGTTGGCGACTCAATAGATTTAGATAGGACTACCTTATGCTCACATTTAACCATGTTGGCGACTCAATAGACTTAGATAGGACCACCTTACGCTCACATTTAACCATGTAGGCGACTCAATAGACTTTGATAGGACCACCTTATGCTCACATTTAACCATGTTGGCGACTCACTAGACTTAGATAGGACAACCTAACACTCACATTTAACCATGTTGGCGACTCACTAGACTTAGATAGGACAACCTTACACTCACATTTAACCATGTTGGCGACTCAATAGACTTAGATAGGACCACCTTATGCTTACATTTAACCATGTTTACCACTTACTAGACTTTGAAAGGACCACCTTATGCTCACATTTAACCATGTTGGCGACTCAATAGACTTAGATAGGACCACCTTATGCTCCGATTTAACCATGTTGGCGACTCAATAGACTTAGATAGGACAACCTTACACTCACATTTAACCATGTTTACCACTTACTAGACTTTGAAAGGACCACCTTATTCTCACATTTAACCATGTTGGCGACTCAATAGACTTAGATAGGACCACCTTATGCTCACATTTAACCATGTTTACCACTTACTAGACTTAGATAGGACAACCTTACACTCACATTTAACCATGTTAGCGACTCAATAGACTTAGATAGGACCACCTTATGCTCACATTTAACATTGTTTACCACTTACTAGACTTTGAAAGGACCACCTTATGCTCACATTTAACCATGTTGGCGATTCAATAGATTTAGATAGGACCACCTTATGCTCACATTTAACCATGTTGGCGACTCACTAGACTTAGATAGGACAACCTTACACTCACATTTAACCATGTTGGCGACTCACTAGACTTAGATAGGACAACCTTACATTCACATTTAACCATGTTGGCGACTCAATAGACTTAGATAGGACCACCTTATGCTTACATTTAACCATGTTGGCGACTCAATAGACTTAGATAGGACCACCTTATGCTCACATTTAACCATGTTGGCGACTTAATAGACTTAGATAGGACCACCTTATGCTCACATTTAACCAATGTTGGCGACTCAATAGACTTAGATAGGACCATATTATGCTCACATTTAACCATGTTGGCGACTCAATAGACTTAGATAGGACAACCTTACACTCACATTTAACCATGTTAGCGACTCAATAGACTTAGATAGAACCACCTTATGCTCACATTTAACCATGTTTACCACTTACTAGACTTTGAAAGGACCACCTTATGCTCACATTTAACCATGTTGGCGACTCAATAGATTTAGATAGGACTACCTTATGCTCACATTTAACCATGTTGGCGACTCAATAGACTTAGATAGGACCACCTTATGCTCACATTTAACCATGTTGGCGACTCAATAGACTTAGATAGGACCACATTATGCTCACATTTAACCATGTTGGCGACTCAATAGACTTAGATAGGACCACCTTATGCTCACATTTAACCATGTTTACCACTTACTAGACTTTGAAAGGACCACCTTATGCTCACATTTGACCATGTAGGCGACTCAATAGACTTTGATAGGACCACCTTATGCTCACATTTAACCATGTTGGCGACTCAATAGACTTAGATAGGACCACCTTATGCTCACATTTAACCATGTTGGCGACTCAATAGACTTAGATAGGACCACCTTACGCTCACATTTAACCATGTAGGCGACTCACTAGACTTAGATAGGACAACCTTACACTCACATTTAACCATGTTGGCGACTCAATAGACTTAGATAGGACCACCTTATGCTTACATTTAACCATGTTTACCACTTACTAGACTTTGAAAGGACCACCTTATGCTCACATTTAACCATGTTGGCGACTCAATAGACTTAGATAGGACCACATTATGCTCCGATTTAACCATGTTGGCGACTCAATAGACTTAGATAGGACAACCTAACACTCATATTTAACCATGTTTACCACTTACTAGACTTTGAAAGGACCACCTTATGCTCACATTTAACCATGTTGGCGACTCAATAGACTTAGATAGGACCACCTTATGCTCACATTTAACCATGTTGGCGACTCAATAGACTTAGTTAGGACAACCTTACACTCACATTTAACCATGTTAGCGACTCAATAGACTTAGATAGGACCACCTTATGCTCCGATTTAACCATGTTGGCGACACAATAGACTTAGATAGGACAACCTTACACTCACATTTAACCATGTTTACCACTTACTACACTTTGAAAGGACCACCTTATGCTCACATTTACCCATGTTGGCGACTCAAAAGACTTTGATAGGACAACCTTATGCTCACATTTAACCATGTTGGCGACTCAATAGACTTAGATAGGACCACCTTATGCTCACATTTAACCATGTTGGCGACTCAATAGACTTAGATAGGACCACATTATGCTCACATTTAACCATGTTGGCGACTCAATAGACTTAGATAGGACAACCTTACACTCACATTTAACCATGTTAGCGGCTCAATAGACTTAGATAGGACCACCTTATGCTCACATTTAACCATGTTTACCACTTACTAGGCTTTGAAAGGACCACCTTATGCTCACATTTAACCATGTTGGCGACTCAATAGATTTAGATAGGACTACCTTATGCTCACATTTAACCATGTTGGCGACTCAATAGACTTAGATAGGACCACCTTACGCTCACATTTAACCATGTAGGCGACTCAATAGACTTTGATAGGACCACCTTATGCTCACATTTAACCATGTTGGCGACTCACTAGACTTAGATAGGACAACCTAACACTCACATTTAACTATGTTGGCGACTCACTAGACTTAGATAGGACAACCTTACACTCACATTTAACCATGTTGGCGACTCAATAGACTTAGATAGGACCACCTTATGCTTACATTTAACCATGTTTACCACTTACTAGACTTTGAAAGGACCACCTTATGCTCACATTTAACCATGTTGGCGACTCAATAGACTTAGATAGGACCACCTTATGCTCCGATTTAACCATGTTGGCGACTCAATAGACTTAGATAGGACAACCTTACACTCACATTTAACCATGTTTACCACTTACTAGACTTTGAAAGGACCACCTTATTCTCACATTTAACCATGTTGGCGACTCAATAGACTTAGATAGGACCACCTTATGCTCACATTTAACCATGTTTACCACTTACTATACTTAGATAGGACAACCTTACACTCACATTTAACCATGTTAGCGACTCAATAGACTTAGATAGGACCACCTTATGCTCACATTTAACATTGTTTACCACTTACTAGACTTTGAAAGGACCACCTTATGCTCACATTTAACCATGTTGGCGATTCAATAGATTTAGATAGGACCACCTTATGCTCACATTTAACCATGTTGGCGACTCACTAGACTTAGATAGGACAACCTTACACTCACATTTAACCATGTTGGCGACTCACTAGACTTAGATAGGACAACCTTACACTCACATTTAACCATGTTGGCGACTCAATAGACTTAGATAGGACCACCTTATGCTTACATTTAACCATGTTGGCGACTCAATAGACTTAGATAGGACCACCTTATGCTCACATTTAACCATGTTGGCGACTTAATAGACTTAGATAGGACCACCTTATGCTCACATTTAACCATGTTGGCGACTCAATAGACTTAGATAGGACCATATTATGCTCACATTTAACCATGTTGGCGACTCAATAGACTTAGATAGGACAACCTTACACTCACATTTAACCATGTTAGCGACTCAATAGACTTAGATAGAACCACCTTATGCTCACATTTAACCATGTTTACCACTTACTAGACTTTGAAAGGACCACCTTATGCTCACATTTAACCATGTTGGCGACTCAATAGATTTAGATAGGACTACCTTATGCTCACATTTAACCATGTTGGCGACTCAATAGACTTAGATAGGACCACCTTATGCTCACATTTAACCATGTTGGCGACTCAATAGACTTAGATAGGACCACATTATGCTCACATTTAACCATGTTGGCGACTCAATAGACTTAGATAGGACCACCTTATGCTCACATTTAACCATGTTTACCACTTACTAGACTTTGAAAGGACCACCTTATGCTCACATTTGACCATGTAGGCGACTCAATAGACTTTGATAGGACGACCTTATGCTCACATTTAACCATGTTGGCGACTCACTAGACTTAGATAGGACAACCTAACACTCACATTTAACCATGTTGGCGACTCACTAGACTTAGATAGGACAACCTTACACTCACATTTAACCATGTTGGCGACTCAATAGACTTAGATAGGACCACCTTATGCTTACATTTAACCATGTTTACCACTTACTAGACTTTGAAAGGACCACCTTATGCTCACATTTAACCATGTTGGCGACTCAATAGACTTAGATAGGACCACCTTATGCTCCGATTTAACCATGTTGGCGACTCAATAGACTTAGATAGGACAACCTTACACTCACATTTAACCATGTTTACCACTTACTAGACTTTGAAAGGACCACCTTATTCTCACATTTAACCATGTTGGCGACTCAATAGACTTAGATAGGACCACCTTATGCTCACATTTAACCATGTTTACCACTTACTAGACTTAGATAGGACAACCTTACACTCACATTTAACCATGTTAGCGACTCAATAGACTTAGATAGGACCACCTTATGCTCACATTTAACATTGTTTACCACTTACTAGACTTTGAAAGGACCACCTTATGCTCACATTTAACCATGTTGGCGATTCAATAGATTTAGATAGGACCACCTTATGCTCACATTTAACCATGTTGGCGACTCACTAGACTTAGATAGGACAACCTTACACTCACATTTAACCATGTTGGCGACTCAATAGACTTAGATAGGACCACCTTATGCTTACATTTAACCATGTTGGCGACTCAATAGACTTAGATAGGACCACCTTATGCTCACATTTAACCATGTTGGCGACTCAATAGACTTAGATAGGACCATATTATGCTCACATTTAACCATGTTGGCGACTCAATAGACTTAGATAGGACAACCTTACACTCACATTTAACCATGTTAGCGACTCAATAGACTTAGATAGAACCACCTTATGCTCACATTTAACCATGTTTACCACTTACTAGACTTTGAAAGGACCACCTTATGCTCACATTTAACCATGTTGGCGACTCAATAGATTTAGATAGGACTACCTTATGCTCACATTTAACCATGTTGGCGACTCAATAGACTTAGATAGGACCACCTTATGCTCACATTTAACCATGTTGGCGACTCAATAGACTTAGATAGGACCACATTATGCTCACATTTAACCATGTTGGCGACTCAATAGACTTAGATAGGACCACCTTATGCTCACATTTAACCATGTTTACCACTTACTAGACTTTGAAAGGACCACCTTATGCTCACATTTGACCATGTAGGCGACTCAATAGACTTTGATAGGACCACCTTATGCTCACATTTAACCATGTTGGCGACTCAATAGACTTAGATAGGACCACCTTATGCTCACATTTAACCATGTTGGCGACTCAATAGACTTAGATAGGACCACCTTACGCTCACATTTAACCATGTAGGCGACTCAATAGACTTTGATAGGACCACCTTATGCTCACATTTAACCATGTTGGCGACTCAATAGACTTAGATAGGACCACCTTATGCTTACATTTAACCATGTTTACCACTTACTAGACTTTGAAAGGACCACCTTACACTCACATTTAACCATGTTGGCGACTCAATAGACTTAGATAGGACCACCTTATGCTCCGATTTAACCATGTTGGCGACTCAATAGACTTAGATAGGACAACCTTACACTCACATTTAACCATGTTTACCACTTACTAGACTTTGAAAGGACCACCTTATTCTCACATTTAACCATGTTGGCGACTCAATAGACTTAGATAGGACCACCTTATGCTCACATTTAACCATGTTTACCACTTACTAGACTTAGATAGGACAACCTTACACTCACATTTAACCATGTTTGCGACTCAATAGACTTAGATAGGACCACCTTATGCTCACATTTAACCTTGTTTACCACTTACTAGACTTTGAAAGGACCACCTTATGCTCACATTTAACCATGTTGGCGATTCAATAGATTTAGATAGGACCACCTTATGCTCACATTTAACCATGTTGGCGACTCAATAGACTTAGATAGGACAACCTTACACTCACATTTAACCATGTTAGCGACTCAATAGACTTAGATAGGACCACCTTATGCTCACATTTAACCTTGTTTACCACTTACTAGACTTTGAAAAGACCACCTTACTCTCACATTTAACCATGTTGGCGACTCAATAGACTTAGATAGGACCACCTTATGCTCACATTTAACCATGTTGATGACTCACTAGACTTAGATAGGACAACCTTACACTCACATTTAACCATGTTGGCGACTCACTAGACTTAGATAGGACAACCTTACACTCACATTTAACCATGTTGGCGACTCAATAGACTTAGACAGGACCACCTTATGCTTACATTTAACCATGTTTACCACTTACTAGACTTTGAAAGGACCACCTTATGCTCACATTTAACCATGTTGGCGACTCAATACACTTAGATAGGACCACATTATGCTCCGATTTAACCATGTTGGCGACTCAATAGACTTAGATAGGACAACCTTACACTCACATTTAACCATGTTTACCTCTTACTAGACTTTGAAAGGACCACCTTATGCTCACATTTAACCATATTGGCGACTCAATAGACTTAGATAGGACCACCTTATGCTCACATTTAACCATGTTGGCGACTCAATAGACTTAGATAGGACAACCTTACACTCACATTTAACCATGTTAGCGACTCAATAGACTTAGATAGGACCACCTTATGCTCCGATTTAACCATGTTGGCGACACAATAGACTTAGATAGGACAACCTTACACTCACATTTAACCATGTTTACCACTTACTAGACTTTGAAAGGACCACCTTATGCTCACATTTACCCATGTTGGCGACTCAATAGACTTAGATAGGACAACCTTATGCTCACATTTAACCATGTCGGCGACTCAATAGACTTAAATAGGACAACCTTATGCTCACATTTAACCATGTTGGCGACTCAATAGACTTAGATAGGACCACATTATGCTCACATTTAACCATGTTGGCGACTCAATAGACTTAGATAGGACAACCTTACACTCACATTTAACCATGTTAGCGACTCAATAGACTTAGATAGGACCACCTTATGCTCACATTTAACCATGTTTACCACTTACTAGGCTTTGAAAGGACCACCTTATGCTCACATTTAACCATGTTGGCGACTCAATAGATTTAGATAGGACTACCTTACACTCACATTTAACCATGTTAGCGACTCAATAGACTTAGATAGGACCACCTTACGCTCACATTTAACCATGTAGGCGACTCAATAGACTTTGATAGGACCACCTTATGCTCACATTTAACCATGTTTGCGACTCAATAGACTTAGATAGGACCACCTTATGCTCACATTTAACCATGTAGGCGACTCAATAGACTTTGATAGGACCACCTTATGCTCACATTTAACCATGTTGGCGACTCACTAGACTTAGATAAGACAACCTTACACTCACATTTAACCATGTTGGCGACTCACTAGTCTTAGATAGGACAACCTTACACTCACATTTAACCATGTTGGCGACTCAATAGACTTAGATAGGACCACCTTATGCTTACATTTAACCATGTTTACCACTTACTAGACTTTGAAAGGACCACCTTATGCTCACATTTAACCATGTTGGCGACTCAATAGACTTAGATAGGACCACCTTATGCTCCGATTTAACCATGTTGGCGACTCAATAGACTTAGATAGGACAACCTTACACTCACATTTAACCATGTTTACCACTTACTAGACTTTGAAAGGACCACCT
Source organism: Rhodnius prolixus (assembly GCF_049639745.1). Taxonomy (NCBI): domain Eukaryota; kingdom Metazoa; phylum Arthropoda; class Insecta; order Hemiptera; family Reduviidae; genus Rhodnius; species Rhodnius prolixus. Next base: position 79,146 of record NW_027411609.1, on the reverse strand, counting down.
TATTCTCACATTTAACCATGTTGGCGACTCAATAGACTTAGATAGGACCACCTTATGCTCACATTTAACCATGTTTACCACTTACTAGACTTAGATAGGACAACCTTACACTCACATTTAACCATGTTAGCGACTCAATAGACTTAGATAGGACCACCTTATGCTCACATTTAACATTGTTTACCACTTACTAGACTTTGAAAGGACCACCTTATGCTCACATTTAACCATGTTGGCGATTCAATAGATTTAGATAGGACCACCTTATGCTCACATTTAACCATGTTGGCGACTCACTAGACTTAGATAGGACAACCTTACACTCACATTTAACCATGTTGGCGACTCACTAGACTTAGATAGGACAACCTTACACTCACATTTAACCATGTTGGCGACTCAATCGACTTAGATAGGACCACCTTATGCTTACATTTAACCATGTTTACCACTTACTAGACTTTGAAAGGACCACCTTATCTCACATTTAACCATGTTAGCGACTAAATAGACTTAGATAGGACCACCTTATGCTCCGATTTAACCATGTTGGCGACTCAATAGACTTAGATAGGACAACCTTACACTCACATTTAACCATGTTTACCACTTACTAGACTTTGAAAGGACCACCTTATGCTCACATTTAACCATGTTGGCGACTCACTAGACTTAGATAGGACAACCTTACACTCACATTTAACCATGTTGGCGACTCACTAGACTTAGATAGGACAACCTTACACTCACATTTAACCATGTTGGCGACTCAATAGACTTAGATAGGACCACCTTATGCTTACATTTAACCATGTTTACCACTTACTAGACTTTGAAAGGACCACCTAATGCTCACATTTAACCATGTTGGCGACTCAATAGACTTAGATAGGACCACCTTATGCTCCGATTTAACCATGTTGGCGACTCAATAGACTTAGATAGGACAACCTTACACTCACATTTAACCATGTTTACCACTTACTAGACTTTGAAAGGACCACCTTATGCTCACATTTAACCATGTTGGCGACTCAATAGACTTAGATAGGACAACCTTACACTCACATTTAACGATGTTAGCGACTCAATAGACTTAGATAGGACCACCTCATGCTCCGATTTAACCATGTTGGCGACTCAATAGACTTAGATAGGACAACCTTACACTCACATTTAACCATGTTTACCACTTACTAGACTTTGAAAGGACCACCTTATGCTCACATTTAACCATGTTGGCGACTCAATAGACTTAGATAGGACAACCTTATGCTGACATTTAACCATGTTGGCGACTCAATAGACTTAGATAGGACCACCTTATGCTCACATTTAACCATGTTGGCGACTCAATAGACTTAGATAGGACAACCTTACACTCACATTTAACCATGTTAGCGACTCAATAGACTTAGATAGAACCACCTTATGCTCACATTTAACCATGTTTACCACTTACTAGACTTTGAAAGGACCACCTTATGCTCACATTTAACCATGTTGGCGACTCAATAGATTTAGATAGGACTACCTTATGCTCACATTTAACCATGTTGGCGACTCAATAGACTTAGATAGGACAACCTTACACTCACATTTAACCATGTTAGCGACTCAATAGACTTAGATAGGACCACCTTACGCTCACATTTAACCATGTAGGCGACTCAATAGACTTTGATAGGACCACCTTATGCTCACATTTAACCATGTTGGAGACTCAATAGACTTAGATAAGACCACCTTATGCTCACATTTAACCATGTTGGCGACTCAATAGACTTAGATAGGACCACCTTACGCTCACATTTAACCATGTAGGCGACTCAATAGACTTTGATAGGACCACCTTATGCTCACATTTAACCATGTTGGCGACTCACTAGACTTAGATAGGACAACCTTACACTCACATTTAACCATGTTGGCGACTCAATAGACTTAGATAGGACCACCTTACGCTCACATTTAACCATGTAGGCGACTCAATAGACTTTGATAGGACCACCTTATGCTCACATTTAACCATGTTGGCGACTCACTAGACTTAGATAGGACAACCTTACACTCACATTTAACCATGTTGGCGACTCACTAGACTTAGATAGGACAACCTTACACTCACATTTAACCATGTAGGCGACTCAATAGACTTTGATAGGACCACCTTATGCTTACATTTAACCATGTTTACCACTTACTAGACTTTGAAAGGACCACCTTATGCTCACATTTAACCATGTTGGCGACTCAATAGACTTAGATAGGACCACCTTATGCTCCGATTTAACCATGTTGGCGACTCAATAGACTTAGATAGGACAACCTTACACTCACATTTAACCATGTTTACCACTTACTAGACTTTGAAAGGACCACCTTATGCTCACATTTAACCATGTTGGCGATTCAATAGATTTAGATAGGACCACCTTATGCTCACATTTAACCATGTTGGCGACTCACTAGACTTAGATAGGACAACCTTACACTCACATTTAACCATGTTGGCGACTCACTAGACTTAGATAGGACGACCTTACACTCACATTTAACCATGTTGGCGACTCAATCGACTTAGATAGGACCACCTTATGCTTACATTTAATCATGTTTACCACTTACTAGACTTTGAAAGGACCACCTTATGCTCACATTTAACCATGTTAGCGACTCAATAGACTTAGATAGGACCACCTTATGCTCCGATTTAACCATGTTGGCGACTCAATAGACTTAGATAGGACAACCTTACACTCACATTTAACCATGTTTACCACTTACTAGACTTTGAAAGGACCACCTTATGCTCACATTTAACCATGTTGGCGACTCACTAGACTTAGATAGGACAACCTTACACTCACATTTAACCATGTTGGCGACTCACTAGACTTAGATAGGACAACCTTACACTCACATTTAACCATGTTGGCGACTCAATAGACTTAGATAGGACCACCTTATGCTTACATTTAACCATGTTTACCACTTACTAGACTTTGAAAGGACCACCTAATGCTCACATTTAACCATGTTGGCGACTCAATAGACTTAGATAGGACCACCTTATGCTCCGATTTAACCATGTTGGCGACTCAATAGACTTAGATAGGACAACCTTACACTCACATTTAACCATGTTTACCACTTACTAGACTTTGAAAGGACCACCTTATGCTCACATTTAACCATGTTGGCGACTCAATAGACTTAGATAGGACAACCTTACACTCACATTTAACGATGTTAGCGACTCAATAGACTTAGATAGGACCACCTTATGCTCCGATTTAACCATGTTGGCGACTCAATAGACTTAGATAGGACAACCTTACACTCACATTTAACCATGTTTACCACTTACTAGACTTTGAAAGGACCACCTTATGCTCACATTTAACCATGTTGGCGACTCAATAGACTTAGATAGGACAACCTTATGCTCACATTTAACCATGTTGGCGACTCAATAGACTTAGATAGGACAACCTTACACTCACATTTAACCATGTTAGCGACTCAATAGACTTAGATAGGACCACCTTACGCTCACATTTAACCATGTAGGCGACTCAATAGACTTTGATAGGACCACCTTATGCTCACATTTAACCATGTTGGCGACTCAATAGACTTAGATAGGACCACCTTATGCTCACATTTAACCATGTTGGCGACTCAATAGACTTAGATAGGACCACCTTACGCTCACATTTAACCATGTAGGCGACTCAATAGACTTTGATAGGACCACCTTATGCTCACATTTAACCATGTTGGCGACTCACTAGACTTAGATAGGACCACCTTATGCTCACATTTAACCATGTTGGCGACTCAATAGACTTAGATAGGACAACCTTACACTCACATTTAACCATGTTAGCGACTCAATAGACTTAGATAGGACCACCTTATGCTCCGATTTAACCATGTTGGCGACTCAATAGACTTAGATAGGACAACCTTACACTCACATTTAACCATGTTTACCACTTACTAGACTTTGAAAGGACCACCTTAAGCTCACATTTAACCATGTTGGCGACTCAATAGACTTAGATAGGACAACCTTATGCTCACATTTAACCATGTTGGCGACTCATTAGACTTAGATAGGACCACCTTATGCTCACATTTAACCATGTTGGCGACTCAATAGACTTAGATAGGACCACATTATGCTCACATTTAACCACGTTTACCACTTACTAGACTTAGATAGGACAACCTTACACTCATATTTAACCATGTTAGCGACTCAATAGACTTAGATAGGACCACCTTATGCTCACATTTAACCTTGTTTACCACTTACAAGACTTTGAAAGGACCACCTTATGCTCACATTTAACCATGTTGGCGATTCAATAGATTTAGATAGGACCACCTTATGCTCACATTTAACCATGTTGGCGACTCAATAGACTTAGATAGGACAACCTTACACTCACATTTAACCATGTTAGCGACTCAATAGACTTAGATAGGACCACCTTATGCTCACCTTTAACCTTGTTTACCACTTACTAGACTTTGAAAAGACCACCTTATGCTCACATTTAACCATGTTGGCGACTCAATAGACTTAGATAGGACCACCTTATGCTCACATTTAACCATGTTGGCGACTCAATAGACTTATATTGGAACACCTTACACTAACATTTAACCATGTAGGCGACTCAAACGACTTAAATCGGACCACCTTACTCTCACATTTAACCATGTTGGCGACTCAATAGACTTATATAGGACCACCTTATGCTCACATTTAACCATGTTGGCGACTCACTAGACTTAGATAGGACAACCTTACACTCACATTTAACCATGTTGGCGACTCACTAGACTTAGATAGGACAACCTTACACTCACATTTAACCATGTTGGCGACTCAATAGACTTAGATAGGACCACCTTATGCTTACATTTAACCATGTTTACCACTTACTAGACTTTGAAAGGACCACCTTATGCTCACATTTAACCATGTTGGCGACTCAATAGACTTAGATAGGACCACCTTATGCTCCGATTTAACCATGTTGGCGACTCAATAGACTTAGATAGGACAACCTTACACTCACATTTAACCATGTTTAACACTTACTAGACTTTGAAAGGACCACCTTATGCTCACATTTAACCATGTTGGCGACTCAATAGACTTAGATAGGACCACCTTATGCTCACATTTAACCATGTTGGCGACTCAATAGACTTAGATAGGACAACCTTACACTCACATATAACCATGTTAGCGACTCAATAGACTTAGATAGGACCAACTTATGCTCCGATTTAACCATGTTGGCGACTCAATAGACTTAGATAGGGCAACCTTACACTCACATTTAACTATGTTTACCACTTACTAGACTTTGAAAGGACCACCTTATGCTCACATTTAACCATGTTGGCGACTCAATAGACTTAGATAGGACAACCTTATGCTCAGATTTAACCATGTTGGCGACTGAATAGACTTAGATAGGACCACCTTATGCTCACATTTAACCATGTTGGCGACTCAATAGACTTAGATAGGACCACATTATGCTCACATTTAACAATGTTGGCGACTCAATAGACTTAGATAGGACAACCTTACACTCACATTTAACCATGTTAGCGACTCAATAGACTTAGATAGGACCACCTTATGCTCATATTTAACCATGTTTACCACTTACTAGACTTTGAAAGGACCACCTTATGCTCACATTTAACCATGTTGGCGACTCAATAGATTTAGATAGGACTACCTTATGCTCACAATTAACCATGTTGGCGACTCAATAGACTTAGATAGGACAACCTTACACTCACATTTAACCATGTTAGCGACGCAATAGACTTAGATAGGACCACCTTACGCTCACATTTAACCATGTAGGCGACTCAATAGACTTTGATAGGACCACCTTATGCTCACATTTAACCATGTTGGCGACTCAATAGACTTAGATAGGACCACCTTATGCTCACATTTAACCATGTTGGCGATTCAATAGACTTAGATAGGACCACCTTACGCTCACATTTAACCATGTAGGCGACTCAATAGACTTTGATAGGACCACCTTATGCTCACATTTAACCATGTTGGCGACTCACTAGACTTAGATAGGACAACCTTACACTCACATTTAACCATGTTGGCGACTCACTAGACTTAGATAGGACAACCTTACATTCACATTTAACCATGTTGGCGACTCAATAGACTTAGATAGTACCACCTTATGCTTACATTTAACCATGTTTACCACTTACTAGACTTTGAAAGGACCACCTTATGCTCACATTTAACCATGTTGGCGACTCAATAGACTTAGATAGGACCACCTTATGCTCCGATTTAACCATGTTTGCGACTCAATAGACTTAGATAGGACAACCTTACACTCACATTTAACCATGTTTACCACTTACTAGACTTTGAAAGGACCACCTTATTCTCACATTTAACCATGTTGGCGACTCAATAGACTTAGATAGGTCCACTTTATGCTCACATTTAACCATGTTTACCACTTACTAGACTTAGATAGGACAACCTTACACTCACATTTAACCATGTTAGCGACTCAATAGACTTAGATAGGACCACCTTATGCTCATATTTAACCTTGTTTACCACTTACTAGACTTTGAAAGGACCACCTTATGCTCACATTTAACCATGTTGGCGATTCAATAGATTTAGATAGGACCACCTTACACTCACATTTAACCATGTTAGCGACTCAATAGACTTAGATAGGACCACCTTATGCTCACATTTAACCTTGTTTACCACTTACTAGACTTTGAAAAGACCACCTTACTCTCACATTTAACCATGTTGGCGACTCAATAGACTTAGATAGGACCACCTTATGCTCACATTTAACCATGTTGGCGACTCACTAGACTTAGAGAGGACAACCTTACACTCACATTTAACCATGTTGGCGACTCACTAGACTTAGATAGGACAACCTTACACTCACATTTAACCATGTTGGCGACTCAATAGACTTAGATAGGACCACCTTATGCTTACATTTAACCATGTTTACCACTTACTAGACTTTGAAAGGACCACCTTATGCTCACATTTAACCATGTTGGCGACTCAATAGACTTAGATAGGACCACATTATGCTCTGATTTAACCATGTTGGCGACTCAATAGACTTAGATAGGACAACCTTACACTCACATTTAACCATGTTTACCACTTACTAGACTTTGAAAGGACCACCTTATGCTCACATTTAACCATGTTGGCGACTCAATAGACTTAGATAGGACCACCTTATGCTCACATTTAACCATGTTGGCGACTCAATAGACTTAGATAGGACAACCTTACACTCACATTTAACCATGTTAGCGACTCAATAGACTTAGATAGGACCACCTTATGCTCCGATTTAACCATGTTGGCGACTCAATAGACTTAGATAGGACAACCTTACACTCACATTTAACCATGTAGGCGACTCAATAGACTTTGATAGGACCACCTTATGCTCACATTTAACCATGTTGGTGACTCAATAGACTTAGATAGGACCACCTTATGCTCACATTTAACCATGTTGGCGACTCAATAGACTTAGATAGGACCACCTTTCGCTCACATTTAACCATGTAGGCGACTCAATAGACTTTGATAGGACCACCTTATGCTCACATTTAACCATGTTGGCGACTCACTAGACTTAGATCGGACAACCTTACACTCACATTTAACCATGTTGGCGACTCACTAGACTTAAATAGGACAACCTTACACTCACATTTAACAATGTTGGCGACTCAATAGACTTTGAAAGGACCACCTTATGCTCACATTTAACCATGTTGGCGACTCAATAGACTTAGATAGGACCACCTTATGCTCCGATTTAACCATGTTGGCGACTCAATAGACTTAGATAGGACCACCTTATGCTCAAATTTAACCTTGTTTACCACTTACTAGACTTTGAAAAGACCACCTTACTCTCACATTTAACCATGTTGGCGACTCAATAGACCTAGGTAGGACCACCTTATGCTCACATTTAACCATGTTGGCGACTCACTAGACTTAGATAGGACAACCTTACACTCACATTTAACCATGTTGGCGACTCACTAGACTTAGATAGGACAACCTTACACTCACATTTAACCATGTTGGCGACTCAATAGACTTAGATAGGACCACCTTATGCTTACATTTAACCATGTTTACCACTTACTAGACTTTGAAAGGACCACCTTATGCTCACATTTAACCATGTTGGCGACTCAATAGACTTAGATAGGACCACATTATGCTCCGATTTAACCATGTTGGCGACTCAATAGACATAGATAGGACAACCTTACACTCACATTTAACCATGTTTACCACTTACTAGACTTTGAAAGGACCACCTTATGCTCACATTTAACCATGTTGGCGACTCAATAGACTTAGATAGGACCACCTTATGCTCACATTTAACCATGTTGGCGACTCAATAGACTTAGATAGGACAACCTTACACTCAAATTTAAACATGTTAGCGACTCAATAGACTTAGATAGGACCACCTTATGCTCCGATTTAACCATGTTGGCGACTCAATAGACTTAGATAGGACAACCTTACACTCACATTTAATCATGTAGGCGACTCAATAGACTTTGATAGGACCACCTTATGCTCACATTTAACCATGTTGGTGACTCAATAGACTTAGATAGGACCACCTTATGCTCACATTTAACCATGTTGGCGACTCAATAGACTTAGATAGGACCACCTTTCGCTCACATTTAACCATGTAGGCGACTCAATAGACTTTGATAGGACCACCTTATGCTCACATTTAACCATGTTGGCGACTCACTAGACTTAGATAGGACAACCTTACACTCACATTTAACCATGTTGGCGACTCACTAGACTTAGATAGGACAACCTTACACTCACATTTAACCATGTTGGTGACTCAATAGACTTAGATAGGACCACCTTATGCTTACATTTAACCATGTTTACCACTTACTAGACTTTGAAAGGACCACCTTATAATCACATTTAACCATGTTGGCGACTCAATAGACTTACATAGGACCACCTTATGCTCCGATTTAACCATGTTGGCGACTCAATAGACTTAGATAGGACAACCTTACACTCACATTTAACCATGTTTACCACTTACTAGACTTTGAAAGGACCACCTTATTCTCACATTTAACCATGTTGGCGACTCAATAGACTTAGATAGGACCACCTTATGCTAACATTTAACCATGTTTACCACTTACTAGACTTAGATAGGACAACCTTACACTCACATTTAACCATGTTAGCGACTCAATAGACTTAGATAGGACCACCTTATGCTCACATTTAACCTTGTTTACCACTTACTAGACTTTGAAAGGACCACCTTATGCTCACATTTAACCATGTTGGCGATTCAATAGATTTAGATAGGACCACCTTATGCTCACATTTAACCATGTTGGCGACTCACTAGACTTAGATAGGACAACCATACACTCACATTTAACCATGTTGGCGACTCACTAGACTTAAATAGGACAACCTTACACTCACATTTAACAATGTTGGCGACTCAATAGACTTTGAAAGGACCACCTTATGCTCACATTTAACCATGTTGGCGACTCAATAGACTTAGATAGGACCACCTTATGCTCCGATTTAACCATGTTGGCGACTCAATAGACTTAGATAGGACAACCTTACACTCACATTTAACCATGTTTACCACTTACTAGACTTTGAAAGGACCACCTTATGCTCACATTTAACCATGTTGGCGACTCAATAGACTTAGATAGGACCACCTTATGCTCACATTTAACCATGTTGGCGACTCAATAGACTTAGATAGGACAACCTTACACTCACATTTAACCATGTTAGCGACTCAATAGACTTAGATAGGACCACCTTATGCTCCGATTTAACCATGTTGGCGACTCAATAGACTTAGATAGGACAACCTTACACTCACATTTAACCATGTTTACCACTTACTAGACTTTGAAAGGACCACCTTATGCTCACATTTAACCATGTTGGCGACTCAATAGACTTAGATAGGACAACCTTATGCTCACATTTAACCATGTTGGCGACTCAATAGACTTAGATAGGACCACCTTATGCTCACATTTAACCATGTTGGCGACTCAATAGACTTAGATAGGACCACATTATGCTCACATTTAACCATGTTGGCGACTCAATAGACTTAGATAGGACAACCTTACACTCACATTTAACCATGTTAGCGACTCAATAGACTTAGATAGGACCACCTTATGCTCACATTTAACCATGTTTACCACTTACTAGACTTTGAAAGGACCACCTTATGCTCACATTTAACCATGTTGGCGACTCAATAGACTTAGATAGGACCACCTTACGCTCACATTTAACCATGTAGGCGACTCAATAGACTTTGATAGGACCACCTATTGCTCACATTTAACCATGTTGGCGACTCAATAGACTTAGATAGGACCACCTTATGCTCACATTTAACCATGTTGGCGACTCAATAGACTTAGATAGGACCACCTTATGCTCACATTTAACCTTGTTTACCACTTACTAGACTTTGAAAGGACCACCTTATGCTCACATTTAACCATGTTGGCGATTCAATAGATTTAGATAGGACCACCTTATGCTCACATTTAACTATGTTGGCGACTCACTAGACTTAGATAGGACAACCTTACACTCACATTTAACCATGTTGGCGACTCACTAGACTTAAATAGGACAACCTTACACTCACATTTAACAATGTTGGCGACTCAATAGACTTTGAAAGGACCACCTTATGCTCACATTTAACCATGTTGGCGACTCAATAGACTTAGATAGGACCACCTTATGCTCCGATTTAACCATGTTGGCGACTCAATAGACTTAGATAGGACAACCTTACACTCACATTTAACCATGTTTACCACTTACTAGACTTTGAAAGGACCACCTTATGCTCACATTTAACCATGTTGGCGACTCAATAGACTTAGATAGGACCACCTTATGCTCACATTTAACCATGTTGGCGACTCAATAGACTTAGATAGGACAACCTTACACTCACATTTAACCATGTTAGCGACTCAATAGACTTAGATAGGACCACCTTATGCTCCGATTTAACCATGTTGGCGACTCAATAGACTTAGATAGGACAACCTTACACTCACATTTAACCATGTTTACCACTTACTAGTCTTTGAAAGGACCACCTTATGCTCACATTTAACCATGTTGGCGACTCAATAGACTTAGATAGGACAACCTTATGCTCACATTTAACCATGTTGGCGACTCAATAGACTTAGATAGGACCACCTTATGCTCACATTTAACCATGTTGGCGACTCAATAGACTTAGATAGGACCACATTATGCTCACATTTAACCATGTTGGCGACTCAATAGACTTAGATAGGACAACCTTACACTCACATTTAACCATGTTAGCGACTCAATAGACTTAGATAGGACCACCTTATGCTCACATTTAACCATGTTTACCACTTACTAGACTTTGAAAGGACCACCTTATGCTCACATTTAACCATGTTGGCGACTCAATAGACTTAGATAGGACCACCTTACGCTCACATTTAACCATGTAGGCGACTCAATAGACTTTGATAGGACCACCTATTGCTCACATTTAACCATGTTGGCGACTCAATAGACTTAGATAGGACCACCTTACGCTCACATTTAACCATGTAGGCGACTCAATAGACTTTGATAAGACCACCTTATGCTCACATTTAACCATGTTGGCGACTCACTAGACTTAGATAGGACAACCTTACACTCACATTTAACCATGTTGGCGACTCACTAGACTTAGATAGGACAACCTTACACTCACATTTAACCATGTTGGCGACTCAATAGACTTAGATAGGACCAACTTATGCTTACATTTAACCATGTTTACCTCTTACTAGACTTTGAAAGGACCACCTTATGCTCACATTTAACCATGTTGGCGACTCAATAGACTTAGATAGGACCACCTTATGCTCACATTTAACCATGTTGGCGACTCAATAGACTTAGATAGGACCACCTTACGCACACATTTAACCATGTAGGCGACTCAATAGACTTTGATAAGACCACCTTATGCTCACATTTAACCATGTTGGCGACTCACTAGACTTAGATAGGACAACCTTACACTCACATTTAACCATGTTTACCACTTACTAGACTTTGAAAGGACCACCTTATTCTCACATTTAACCATGTTGGCGACTCAATAGACTTAGATAGGACCACCTTATGCTCACATTTAACCATGTTCACCACTTACTAGACTTAGATAGGACAACCTTACACTCACATTTAACCATGTTAGCGACTCAATAGACTTAGATAGGACCACCTTATGCTCACATTTAACCTTGTTTACCACTTACTAGACTTTGAAAGGACCACCTTATGCTCACATTTAACCATGTTGGCGATTCAATAGATTTAGATACGACCACCTAAAGCTCACATTTAACCATGTTGGCGACTCAATAGACTTAGATAGGACAACCTTACACTCACATTTAACCATGTTAGCGACTCAATAGATTTAGATAGGACCACCTTATGCTTACATTTAACCATGTTTACCACTTACTAGACTTTGAAAGGACCACCTTATGCTCACATTTAACCATGTTGGCGACTCAATAGACTTAGATAGGACCACCTTATGCTCCGATTTAACCATGTTGGCGACTCAATAGACTTAGATAGGACAACCTTACACTCACATTTAACCATGTTTACCACTTACTAGACTTTGAAAGGACCACCTTATTCTCACATTTAACCATGTTGGCGACTCACTAGACTTAGATAGGACAACCTTACACTCAAATTTAACCATGTTGGCGACTCACTAGACTTAGATAGGACAACCTTACACTCACATTTAACCATGTTGGTGACTCAATAGACTTAGATAGGACCACCTTATGCTTACATTTAACCATGTTTACCACTTACTAGACTTTGAAAGGACCACCTTATGCTCACATTTAACCATGTTGGCGACTCAATAGACTTACATAGGACCACCTTATGCTCCGATTTAACCATGTTGGCGACTCAATAGACTTAGATAGGACAACCTTACACTCACATTTAACCATGTTTACCACTTACTAGACTTTGAAAGGACCACCTTATTCTCACATTTAACCATGTTGGCGACTCAATAGACTTAGATAGGACCACCTTATGCTCACATTTAACCATGTTTACCACTTACTAGACTTAGATAGGACAACCTTACACTCACATTTAACCATGTTAGCGACTCAATAGACTTAGATAGGACCACCTTATGCTCACATTTAACCTTGTTTACCACTTACTAGACTTTGAAAGGACCACCTTATGCTCACATTTAACCATGTTGGCGATTCAATAGATTTAGATAGGACCACCTTATGCTCACATTTAACTATGTTGGCGACTCACTAGACTTAGATAGGACAACCTTACACTCACATTTAACCATGTTGGCGACTCACTAGACTTAAATAGGACAACCTTACACTCACATTTAACAATGTTGGCGACTCAATAGACTTTGAAAGGACCACCTTATGCTCACATTTAACCATGTTGGCGACTCAATAGACTTAGATAGGACCACCTTATGCTCCGATTTAACCATGTTGGCGACTCAATAGACTTAGATAGGACAACCTTTCACTCACATTTAACCATGTTTACCACTTACTAGACTTTGAAAGGACCACCTTATGCTCACATTTAACCATGTTGGCGACTCAATAGACTTAGATAGGACCACCTTATGCTCACATTTAACCATGTTGGCGACTCAATAGACTTAGATAGGACAACCTTACACTCACATTTAACCATGTTAGCGACTCAATAGACTTAGATAGGACCACCTTATGCTCCGATTTAACCATGTTGGCGACTCAATAGACTTAGATAGGACAACCTTACACTCACATTTAACCATGTTTACCACTTACTAGACTTTGAAAGGACCACCTTATGCTCACATTTAACCATGTTGGCGACTCAATAGACTTAGATAGGACAACCTTATGCTCACATTTAACCATGTTGGCGACTCAATAGACTTAGATAGGACCACCTTATGCTCACATTTAACCATGTTGGCGACTCAATAGACTTAGATAGGACCACATTATGCTCACATTTAACCATGTTGGCGACTCAATAGACTTAGATAGGACAACCTTACACTCACATTTAACCATGTTAGCGACTCAATAGACTTAGATAGGACCACCTTATGCTCACATTTAACCATGTTTACCACTTACTAGACTTTGAAAGGACCACCTTATGCTCACATTTAACCATGTTGGCGACTCAATAGACTTAGATAGGACCACCTTACGCTCACATTTAACCATGTAGGCGACTCAATAGACTTTGATAGGACCACCTATTGCTCACATTTAACCATGTTGGCGACTCAATAGACTTAGATAGGACCACCTTACGCTCACATTTAACCATGTAGGCGACTCAATAGACTTTGATAAGACCACCTTATGCTCACATTTAACCATGTTGGCGACTCACTAGACTTAGATAGGACAACCTTACACTCACATTTAACCATGTTGGCGACTCACTAGACTTAGATAGGACAACCTTACACTCACATTTAACCATGTTGGCGACTCAATAGTCTTAGATAGGACCAACTTATGCTTACATTTAACCATGTTTACCACTTACTAGACTTTGAAAGGACCACCTTATGCTCACATTTAACCATGTTGGCGACTCAATAGACTTAGATAGGACCACCTTATGCTCCGATTTAACCATGTTGGCGACTCAATAGACTTAGATAGGACAACCTTACACTCACATTTAACCATGTTTACCACTTACTAGACTTTGAAAGGACCACCTTATTCTCACATTTAACCATGTTGGCGACTCAATAGACTTAGATAGGACCACCTTATGCTCACATTTAACCATGTTCACCACTTACTAGACTTAGATAGGACAACCTTACACTCACATTTAACCATGTTAGCGACTCAATAGACTTAGATAGGACCACCTTATGCTTACATTTAACCATGTTTACCACTTACTAGACTTTGAAAGGACCACCTTATGCTCACATTTAACCATGTTGGCGACTCAATAGACTTAGATAGGACCACCTTATGCTCCGATTTAACCATGTTGGCGACTCAATAGACTTAGATAGGATAACCTTACACTCACATTTAACCATGTTTACCACTTACTAGACTTTGAAAGGACCACCTTATTCTCACATTTAACCATGTTGGCGACTCAATAGACTTAGATAGGACCACCTTATGCTCACATTTAACCATGTTTACCACTTACTAGACTTAGATAGGACAACCTTACACTCACATTTAACCATGTTAGCGACTCAATAGACTTAGATAGGACCACCTTATGCTCACATTTAACCTTGTTTACCACTTACTAGACTTTGAAAGGACCACCTTATGCGCACATTTAACCATGTTGGCGATTCAATAGATTTAGATAGGACCACCTTATGCTCACATTTAACTATGTTGGCGACTCACTAGACTTAGATAGGACAACCTTACACTCACATTTAACCATGTTGGCGACTCACTAGACTTAAATAGGACAACCTTACACTCACATTTAACAATGTTGGCGACTCAATAGACTTTGAAAGGTCCACCTTATGCTCACATTTAACCATGTTGGCGACTCAATAGACTTAGATAGGACCACCTTATGCTCCGATTTAACCATGTTGGCGACTCAATAGACTTAGATAGGACAACCTTTCACTCACATTTAACCATGTTTACCACTTACTAGACTTTGAAAGGACCACCTTATGCTCACATTTAACCATGTTGGCGACTCAATAGACTTAGATAGGACCACCTTATGCTCACATTTAACCATGTTGGCGACTCAATAGACTTAGATAGGACAACCTTACACTCACATTTAACCATGTTAGCGACTCAATAGACTTAGATAGGACCACCTTATGCTCCGATTTAACCATGTTGGCGACTCAATAGACTTAGATAGGACAACCTTACACTCACATTTAACCATGTTTACCACTTACTAGACTATGAAAGGACCACCTTATGCTCACATTTAACCATGTTGACGACTCAATAGACTTAGATAGGACAACCTTATGCTCACATTTAACCATGTTGGCGACTCAATAGACTTAGATAGGACCACCTTATGCTCACATTTAACCATGTTGGCGACTCAATAGACTTAGATAGGACCACATTATGCTCACATTTAACCATGTTGGCGACTCAATAGACTTAGATAGGACAACCTTACACTCACATTTAACCATGTTAGCGACTCAATAGACTTAGATAGGACCACCTTATGCTCACATTTAACCATGTTTACCACTTACTAGACTTTGAAAGGACCACCTTATGCTCACATTTAACCATGTTGGCGACTCAATAGACTTAGATAGGACCACCTTACGCTCACATTTAACCATGTAGGCGACTCAATAGACTTTGATAGGACCACCTATTGCTCACATTTAACCATGTTGGCGACTCAATAGACTTAGATAGGACCACCTTACGCTCACATTTAACCATGTAGGCGACTCAATAGACTTTGATAAGACCACCTTATGCTCACATTTAACCATGTTGGCGACTCACTAGACTTAGATAGGACAACCTTACACTCACATTTAACCATGTTGGCGACTCACTAGACTTAGATAGGACAACCTTACACTCACATTTAACCATGTTGGCGACTCAATAGTCTTAGATAGGACCAACTTATGCTTACATTTAACCATGTTTACCACTTACTAGACTTTGAAAGGACCACCATATGCTCACATTTAACCATGTTGGCGACTCAATAGACTTAGATAGGACCACCTTATGCTCCGATTTAACCATGTTGGCGACTCAATAGACTTAGATAGGACAACCTTACACTCACATTTAACCATGTTTACCACTTACTAGACTTTGAAAGGACCACCTTATTCTCACATTTAACCATGTTGGCGACTCAATAGACTTAGATAGGACCACCTTATGCTCACATTTAACCATGTTCACCACTTACTAGACTTAGATAGGACAACCTTACACTCACATTTAACCATGTTAGCGACTCAATAGACTTAGATAGGACCACCTTATGCTTACATTTAACCATGTTTACCACTTACTAGACTTTGAAAGGACCACCTTATGGTCACATTTAACCATGTTGGCGACTCAATAGACTTAGATAGGACCACCTTATGCTCCAATTTAACCATGTTGGCGACTCAATAGACTTAGATAGGACAACCTTACACTCACATTTAACCATGTTTACCACTTACTAGACTTTGAAAGGACCACCTTATTCTCACATTTAACCATGTTGGCGACTCAATAGACTTAGATAGGACCACCTTATGCTCACATTTAACCATGTTTACCACTTACTAGACTTAGATAGGACAACCTTACACTCACATTTAACCATGTTAGCGACTCAATAGACTTAGATAGGACCACCTTATGCTCACATTTAACATTGTTTACCACTTACTAGACTTTGAAAGGACCACCTTATGCTCACATTTAACCATGTTAGCGATTCAATAGATTTAGATAGGACCACCTTATGCTCACATTTAACCATGTTGGCGACTCACTAGACTTAGATAGGACAACCTTACACTCACATTTAACCATGTTGGCGACTCACTAGACTTAGATAGGACGACCTTACACTCACATTTAACCATGTTGGCGACTCAATCGACTTAGATAGGACCACCTTATGCTTACATTTAACCATGTTTACCACTTACTAGACTTTGAAAGGACCACCTTATGCTCACATTTAACCATGTTAGCGACTCAATAGACTTAGATAGGACCACCTTATGCTCCGATTTAACCATGTTGGCGACTCAATAGACTTAGATAGGACAACCTTACACTCACATTTAACCATGTTTACCACTTACTAGACTTTGAAAGGACCACCTTATGCTCACATTTAACCATGTTGGCGACTCACTAGACTTAGATAGGACAACCTTACACTCACATTTAACGATGTTGGCGACTCACTAGACTTAGATATGACAACCTTACACTCACATTTAACCATGTTGGCGACTCAATAGACTTAGATAGGACCACCTTATGCTTACATTTAACCATGTTTACCACTTACTAGACTTTGAAAGGACCACCTAATGCTCACATTTAACCATGTTGGCGACTCAATAGACTTAGATAGGACCACCTTATGCTCCGATTTAACCATGTTGGCGACTCAATAGACTTAGATAGGACAACCTTACACTCACATTTAACCATGTTTACCACTTACTAGACTTTGAAAGGACCACCTTATGCTCACATTTAACCATGTTGGCGACTCAATAGACTTAGATAGGACAACCTTACACTCACATTTAACGATGTTAGCGACTCAATAGACTTAGATAGGACCACCTTATGCTCCGATTTAACCATGTTGGCGACTCAATAGACTTAGATAGGACAACCTTACACTCACATTTAACCATGTTTACCACTTACTAGACTTTGAAAGGACCACCTTATGCTCACATTTAACCATGTTGGCGACTCAATAGACTTAGATAGGACAACCTTATGCTCACATTTAACCATGTTGGCGACTCAATAGACTTAGATAGGACAACCTTACACTCACATTTAACCATGGTAGCGACTCAATAGACTTAGATAGGACCACCTTACGCTCACATTTAACCATGTAGGCGACTCAATAGACTTTGATAGGACCACCTTATGCTCACATTTAACCATGTTGGCGACTCAATAGACTTAGATAGGACCACCTTATGCTCACATTTAACCATGTTGGCGACTCAATAGACTTAGATAGGACCACCTTACGCTCACATTTAACCATGTAGGCGACTCAATAGACTTTGATAGGACCACCTTATGCTCACATTTAACCATGTTGGCGACTCACTAGACTTAGATAGGACCACCTTATGCTCACATTTAACCATGTTGGCGATTCAATAGACTTAGATAGGACAACCTTACACTCACATTTAACCATGTTAGCGACTCATTAGACTTAGTTAGGACCACCTTATGCTCCGATTTAACCATGTTGGCGACTCAATAGACTTAGATAGGACAACCTTACACTCACATTTAACCATGTTTACCACTTACTAGACTTTGAAAGGACCACCTTATGCTCACATTTAACCATGTTGGCGACTCAATAGACTTAGATAGGACAACCTTATGCTCACATTTAACCATGTTGGCGACTCATTAGACTTAGATAGGACCACCTTATGCTCACATTTAACCATGTTGGCGACTCAATAGACTTAGATAGGACCACATTATGCTCACATTTAACCACGTTTACCACTTACTAGACTTAGATAGGACAACCTTACACTCACATTTAACCATGTTAGCGACTCAATAGACTTAGATAGGACCACCTAATGCTCACATTTAACCTTGTTTACCACTTACTAGACTTTGAAAGGACCACCTTATGCTCACATTTAACCATGTTGGCGATTCAATAGATTTAGATAGGACCACCTTATGCTCACATTTAACCATGTTGGCGACTCAATAGACTTAGATAGGACAACCTTAAACTCACATTTAACCATGTTGGCGACTCAATAGACTTAGATAGGACCACCTTATGCTCACATTTAACCATGTTGGCGACTCAATAGACTTATATAGGAACACCTTACACTCACATTTAACCATGTAGGCGATACAAACGACTTAAATCGGACCACCTTACTCTCACATTTAACCATGTTGGCGACTCAATAGACTTATATAGGACCACCTTATGCTCACATTTAACCATGTTGGCGACTCACTAGACTTAGATAGGACAACCTTACACTCACATTTAACCATGTTGGCGACTCACTAGACTTAGATAGGACAACCTTACACTCACATTTAACCATGTTGGCGACTCAATAGACTTAGATAGGACCACCTTATGCTTACATTTAACCATGTTTACCACTTACTAGACTTTGAAAGGACCACCTTATGCTCACATATAACCATGTTGGCGACTCAATAGACTTAGATAGGACCACCTTATGCTCCGATTTAACCATGTTGGCGACTCAATAGACTTAGATAGGACAACCTTACACTCACATTTAACCATGTTTACCACTTACTAGACTTTGAAAGGACCACCTTATGCTCACATTTAACCATGTTGGCGACTCAATAGACTTAGATAGGACCACCTTATGCTCACATTTAACCATGTTGGCGACTCAATAGACTTAGATAGGACAACCTTACACTCACATTTAACCATGTTAGCGACTCAATAGACTTAGATAGGACCACCTTATGCTCCGATTTAACCATGTTGGCGACTCAATAGACTTAGATAGGGCAACCTTACACTCACATTTAACTATGTTTACCACTTACTAGACTTTGAAAGGACCACCTTATGCTCACATTTAACCATGTTGGCGACTCAATAGACTTAGATAGGACAACCTTATGCTCACATTTAACCATGTTGGCGACTCAATAGACTTAGATAGGACCACCTTATGCTCACATTTAACCATGTTGGCGACTCAATAGACTTAGATAGGACCACATTATGCTCACATTTAACCATGTTGGCGACTCAATAGACTTAGATAGGACAACCTTACACTCACATTTAACCATGTTAGCGACTCAATAGACTTAGATAGGACCACCTTATGCTCATATTTAACCATGTTTACCACTTACTAGACTTTGAAAGGACCACCTTATGCTCACATTTAACCATGTTGGCGACTCAATAGATTTAGATAGGACTACCTTATGCTCACAATTAACCATGTTGGCGACTCAATAGACTTAGATAGGACAACCTTACACTCACATTTAACCATGTTAGCGACGCAATAGACTTAGATAGGACCACCTTACGCTCACATTTAACCATGTAGGCGACTCAATAGACTTTGATAGGACCACCTTATGCTCACATTTAACCATGTTGGCGACTCAATAGACTTAGATAGGACCACCTTATGCTCACATTTAACCATGTTGGCGATTCAATAGACTTAGATAGGACCACCTTACGCTCACATTTAACCATGTAGGCGACTCAATAGACTTTGATAGGACCACCTTATGCTCACATTTAACCATGTTGGCGACTCACTAGACTTAGATAGGACAACCTTACACTCACATTTAACCATGTTGGCGACTCACTATACTTAGATAGGACCACCTTATGCTCACATTTAACCATGTTGGCGACTCAATAGACTTAGATAGGACCACCTTACGCTCACATTTAACCATGTAAGCGACTCAATAGACTTTGATAAGACCACCTTATGCTCACATTTAACCATGTTGGCGACTCACTAGACTTAGATAGGACAACCTTACACTCACATTTAACCATGTTGGCGACTCACTAGACTTAGATAGGACAACCTTACACTCACATTTAACCATGTTGGCGACTCAATAGACTTAGATAGGACCACCTTATGCTCACATTTAACCATGTTGGCGACTCAATAGACTTAGATAGGACCACCTTATGCTCACATTTAACCATGTTGGCGACTCAATAGACTTAGATAGGACAACCTTACACTCACATTTAACCATGTTAGCGACTCAATAGACTTAGATAGGACCACCTTATGCTCCGATTTAACCATGTTGGCGACTCAATAGACTTAGATAGGGCAACCTTACACTCACATTTAACTATGTTTACCACTTACTAGACTTTGAAAGGACCACCTTATGCTCACATTTAACCATGTTGGCGACTCAATAGACTTAGATAGGACAACCTTATGCTCACATTTAACCATGTTGGCGACTCACTAGACTTAGATAGGACCACCTTATGCTCACATTTAACCATGTTGGCGACTCAATAGACTTAGATAGGACCACATTATGCTCACATTTAACCATGTTGGCGACTCAATAGACTTAGATAGGACAACCTTACACTCACATTTAACCATGTTAGCGACTCAATAGACTTAGATAGGACCACCTTATGCTCATATTTAACCATGTTTACCACTTACTAGACTTTGAAAGGACCACCTTATGCTCACATTTAACCATGTTGGCGACTCAATAGATTTAGATAGGACTACCTTATGCTCACAATTAACCATGTTGGCGACTCAATAGACTTAGATAGGACAACCTTACACTCACATTTAACCATGTTAGCGACGCAATAGACTTAGATAGGACCACCTTACGCTCACATTTAACCATGTAGGCGACTCAATAGACTTTGATAGGACCACCTTATGCTCACATTTAACCATGTTGGCGACTCAATAGACTTAGATAGGACCACCTTATGCTCACATTTAACCATGTTGGCGATTCAATAGACTTAGATAGGACCACCTTACGCTCACATTTAACCATGTAGGCGACTCAATAGACTTTGATAGGACCACCTTATGCTCACATTTAACCATGTTGGCTACTCACTAGACTTTTATAGGACAACCTTACACTCACATTTAACCATGTTGGCGACTCACTAGACTTAGATAGGACAACCTTACACTCACATTTAACCATGTTGGCGACTCAATAGACTTAGATAGTACCACCTTATGCTTACATTTAACCATGTTTACCACTTACTAGACTTTGAAAGGACCACCTTATGCTCACATTTAACCATGTTGGCGACTCAATAGACTTAGATAGGACCACCTTATGCTCCGATTTAACCATGTTGGCGACTCAATAGACTTAGATAGGACAACCTTACACTCACATTTAACCATGTTTACCACTTACTAGACTTTGAAAGGACCACCTTATTCTCAAATTTAACCATGTTGGCGACTCAATAGACTTAGATAGGACCACCTTATGCTCACATTTAACCATGTTTACCACTTACTAGACTTAGATAGGACAACCTTACACTCACATTTAACCATGTTAGCGACTCAATAGACTTAGATAGGACCACCTTATGCTCACATTTAACCTTGTTTACCACTTACTAGACTTTGAAAGGACCACCTTATGCTCACATTTAACCATGTTGGCGATTCAATAGATTTAGATAGGACCACCTTATGCTCACATTTAACCATGTTGGCGACTCACTAGACTTAGATAGGACAACCTTACACTCACATTTAACCATGTTGGCGACTCACTAGACTTAGATAGGACAACCTTACACTCACATTTAACAATGTTGGCGACTCAATAGACTTAGATAGGACCACCTTATGCTTACATTTAACCATGTTTACCACTTACTAGACTTTGAAAGGACCACCTTATGCTCATATTTAACCATGTTGGCGACTCAATAGACTTAGATAGGACCACCTTATGCTCCGATTTAACCATGTTGGCGACTCAATAGACTTAGATAGGACAACCTTACACTCACATTTAACCATGTTTACCACTTACTAGACTTTGAAAGGACCACCTTATGCTCACATTTAACCATGTTGGCGACTCAATAGACTTAGATAGGACCACCTTATGCTCACATTTAACCATGTTGGCGACTCAATAGACTTAGATAGGACCACCTTATGCTCACATTTAACCATGTTGGCGACTCACTAGACTTAGATAGGACAACCTTACACTCACATTTAACCATGTTGGCGACTCAATAGACTTAGATAGGACCACCTTATGCTTACATTTAACCATGTTTACCACTTACTAGACTTAGATAGGACAACCTTACACTCACATTTAACCATGTTGGCGACTCACTAGACTTAGATAGGACAACCTTACACTCACATTTAACCATGTTGGCGACTCAATAGACTTAGATAGGACCACCTTATGCTTACATTTAACCATGTTTACCACTTACTAGACTTTGAAAGGACCACCTTATGCTCACATTTAACCATGTTGGCGACTCAATAGACTTAGATAGGACCACCTTATGCTCCGATTTAACCATGTTGGCGACTCAATAGACTTAGATAGGACAACCTTACACTCACATTTAACCATGTTTACCACTTACTAGACTTTGAAAGGACCACCTTATGCTCACATTTAACCATGTTGGCGACTCAATAGACTTAGATAGGACCACCTTATGCTCACATTTAACCATGTTGGCGACTCAATAGACTTAGATAGGACAACCTTACACTCACATTTAACCATGTTAGCGACTCAATAGACTTAGATAGGACCACCTTATGCTCCGATTTAACCATGTTGGCGACTCAATAGACTTAGATAGGGCAACCTTACACTCACATTTAACTATGTTTACCACTTACTAGACTTTGAAAGGACTACCTTATGCTCACATTTAACCATGTTGGCGACTCAATAGACTTAGATAGGACAACCTTATGCTCACATTTAACCATGTTGGCGACTCAATAGACTTAGATAGGACCACCTTATGCTCACATTTAACCATGTTGGCGACTCAATAGACTTAGATAGGACCACATTATGCTCACATTTAACCATGTTGGCGACTCAATAGACTTAGATAGGACAACCTTACACTCACATTTAACCATGTTAGCGACTCAATAGACTTAGATAGGACCACCTTATGCTCATATTTAACCATGTTTACCACTTACTAGACTTTGAAAGGACCACCTTATGCTCACATTTAACCATGTTGGCGACTCAATAGATTTAGATAGGACTACCTTATGCTCACAATTAACCATGTTGGCGACTCAATAGACTTAGATAGGACAACCTTACACTCACATTTAACCATGTTAGCGACGCAATAGACTTAGATAGGACCACCTTACGCTCACATTTAACCATGTAGGCGACTCAATAGACTTTGATAGGACCACCTTATGCTCACATTTAACCATGTTGGCGACTCAATAGACTTAGATAGGACCACCTTATGCTCACATTTAACCATGTTGGCGATTCAATAGACTTAGATAGGACCACCTTACGCTCACATTTAACCATGTAGGCGACTCAATAGACTTTGATAGGACCACCTTATGCTCACATTTAACCATGTTGGCGACTCACTAGACTTAGATAGGACAACTTTACACTCACATTTAACCATGTTGGCGACTCACTAGACTTAGATAGGACAACCTTACACTCACATTTAACCATGTTGGCGACTCAATAGACTTAGATAGTACCACCTTATGCTTACATTTAACCATGTTTACCACTTACTAGACTTTGAAAGGACCACCTTATGCTCACATTTAACCATGTTGGCGACTCAATAGACTTAGATAGGACCACCTTATGCTCCGATTTAACCATGTTGGCGACTCAATAGACTTAGATAGGACAACCTTACACTCACATTTAACCATGTTTACCACATACTAGACTTTGAAAGGACCACCTTATTCTCAAATTTAACCATGTTGGCGACTCAATAGACTTAGATAGGACCACCTTATGCTCACATTTAACCATGTTGGCGACTCAATAGACTTAGATAGGACCACCTTATGCTCACATTTAACCATGTTGGCGACTCAATAGACTTATATAGGAACACCTTACACTCACATTTAACCATGTTGGCGACTCACTAGACTTAGATAGGACAACCTTACACTCACATTTAACAATGTTGGCGACTCAATAGACTTAGATAGGACCACCTTACACTCACATTTAACCATGTTAGCGACTCAATAGACTTAGATAGGACCACCTTATGCTCCGATTTAACCATGTTGGCGACTCAATAGACTTAGATAGGGCAACCTTACACTCACATTTAACTATGTTTACCACTTACTAGACTTTGAAAGGACCACCTTATGCTCACATTTAACCATGTTGGCGACTCAATAGACTTAGATAGGACAACCTTATGCTCACATTTAACCATGTTGGCGATTCAATAGACTTAGATAGGACCACCTTATGCTCACATTTAACCATGTTGGCGACTCAATAGACTTAGATAGGACCACATTATGCTCACATTTAACCATGTTGGCGACTCAATAGACTTAGATAGGACAACCTTACACTCACATTTAACCATGTTAGCGACTCAATAGACTTAGATAGGACCACCTTATGCTCATATTTAACCATGTTTACCACTTACTAGACTTTGAAAGGACCACCTTATGCTCACATTTAACCATGTTGGCGACTCAATAGATTTAGATAGGACTACCTTATGCTCACAATTAACCATGTTGGCGACTCAATAGACTTAGATAGGACAACCTTACACTCACATTTAACCATGTTAGCGACGCAATAGACTTAGATAGGACCACCTTACGCTCACATTTAACCATGTAGGCGACTCAATAGACTTTGATAGGACCACCTTATGCTCACATTTAACCATGTTGGCGACTCAATAGACTTAGATAGGACCACCTTATGCTCACATTTAACCATGTTGGCGATTCAATAGACTTAGATAGGACCACCTTACGCTCACATTTAACCATGTAGGCGACTCAATAGACTTTGATAGGACCACCTTATGCTCACATTTAACCATGTTGGCGACTCACTAGACTTAGATAGGACAACCTTACACTCACATTTAACCATGTTGGCGACTCACTAGACTTAGATAGGACAACCTTAAACTCACATTTAACCATGTTGGCGACTCAATAGACTTAGATAGTACCACCTTATGCTTACATTTAACCATGTTTACCACTTACTAGACTTTGAAAGGACCACCTTATGCTCACATTTAACCATGTTGGCGACTCAATAGACTTAGATAGGACCACCTTATGCTCCGATTTAACCATGTTGGCGACTCAATAGACTTAGATAGGACAACCTTACACTCACATTTAACCATGTTTACCACTTACTAGACTTTGAAAGGACCACCTTATTCTCAAATTTAACCATGTTGGCGACTCAATAGACTTAGATAGGACCACCTTATGCTCACATTTAACCATGTTGGCGACTCAATAGACTTAGATAGGACCACCTTATGCTCACATTTAACCATGTTGGCGACTCAATAGACTTATATAGGAACACCTTACACTCACATTTAACCATGTTGGCGACTCACTAGACTTAGATAGGACAACCTTACACTCACATTTAACAATGTTGGCGACTCAATAGACTTAGATAGGACCACCTTATGCTTACATTTAACCATGTTTACCACTTACTAGACTTTGAAAGGACCACCTTATGCTCACATTTAACCATGTTGGCGACTCAATAGACTTAGATAGGACCACCTTATGCTCCGATTTAACCATGTTGGCGACTCAATAGACTTAGATAGGACAACCTTACACTCACATTTAACCATGTTTACCACTTACTAGACTTTGAAAGGACCACCTTATGCTCACATTTAACCATGTTGGCGACTCAATAGACTTAGATAGGACCACCTTATGCTCACATTTAACCATGTTGGCGACTCAATAGACTTAGATAGGACAACCTTACACTCACATTTAACCATGTTAGCGACTCAATAGACTTAGATAGGACCACCTTATGCTCCGATTTAACCATGTTGGCAACTCAATAGACTTAGATAGGACAACCTTACACTCACATTTAACCATGTTTACCACTTACTAGACTTTGAAAGGACCACCTTATGCTCACATTTAACCATGTTGGCGACTCAATAGACTTAGATAGGACAACCTTATGCTCACATTTAACCATGTTGGCGACTCAATAGACTTAGATAGGACCACCTTATGCTCACATTTAACCATGTTGGCGACTCAATAGACTTAGATAGGACCACATTATGCTCACATTTAACCATGTTGGCGACTCAATAGACTTAGATAGGACAACCTTACACTCACATTTAACCATGTTAGCGACTCAATAGACTTAGATAGGACCACCTTATGCTCACATTTAACCATGTTTACCACTTACTAGACTTTGAAAGGACCACCTTATGCTCACATTTAACCATGTTGGCGACTCAATAGACTTAGATAGGACCACCTTACGCTCACATTTAACCATGAAGGCGACTCAATAGACTTTGATAGGACCACCTATTGCTCACATTTAACCATGTTGGCGACTCAATAGACTTAGATAGGACCACCTTATGCTCACATTTAACCATGTTGGCGACTCAATAGACTTAGATAGGACCACCTTACGCTCACATTTAACCATGTAGGCGACTCAATAGACTTTGATAAGACCACCTTATGCTCACATTTAACCATGTTGGCGACTCACTAGACTTAGATAGGACAACCTTACACTCACATTTAACCATGTTGGCGACTCACTAGACTTAGATAGGACAACCTTACACTCACATTTAACCATGTTGGCGACTCAATAGACTTAGATAGGACCACCTTATGCTTACATTTAACCATGTTTACCACTTACTAGACTTTGAAAGGACCACCTTATGCTCACATTTAACCATGTTGGCGACTCAATAGACTTAGATAGGACCACCTTACACTCACATTTAACCATGTTAGCGACTCAATAGACTTAGATAGGACCACCTTATGCTCACATTTAACCATGTTAGCGACGCAATAGACTTAGATAGGACCACCTTACGCTCACATTTAACCATGTAGGCGACTCAATAGACTTTGATAGGACCACCTTATGCTCACATTTAACCATGTTGGCGACTCAATAGACTTAGATAGGACCACCTTATGCTCACATTTAACCATGTTGGCGATTCAATAGACTTAGATAGGACCACCTTACGCTCACATTTAACCATGTAGGCGACTCAATAGACTTTGATAGGACCACCTTATGCTCACATTTAACCATGTTGGCGACTCACTAGACTTAGATAGGACAACTTTACACTCACATTTAACCATGTTGGCGACTCACTAGACTTAGATAGGACAACCTTACACCACACATTTAACCATGTTGGCGACTCAATAGACTTAGATAGTACCACCTTATGCTTACATTTAACCATGTTTACCACTTACTAGACTTTGAAAGGACCACCTTATGCTCACATTTAACCATGTTGGCGACTCAATAGACTTAGATAGGACCACCTTATGCTCCGATTTAACCATGTTGGCGACTCAATAGACTTAGATAGGACAACCTTACACTCACATTTAACCATGTTTACCACATACTAGACTTTGAAAGGACCACCTTATTCTCAAATTTAACCATGTTGGCGACTCAATAGACTTAGATAGGACCACCTTATGCTCACATTTAACCATGTTGGCGACTCAATAGACTTAGATAGGACCACCTTATGCTCACATTTAACCATGTTGGCGACTCAATAGACTTATATAGGAACACCTTACACTCACATTTAACCATGTTGGCGACTCACTAGACTTAGATAGGACAACCTTACACTCACATTTAACAATGTTGGCGACTCAATAGACTTAGATAGGACCACCTTACACTCACATTTAACCATGTTAGCGACTCAATAGACTTAGATAGGACCACCTTATGCTCCGATTTAACCATGTTGGCGACTCAATAGACTTAGATAGGGCAACCTTACACTCACATTTAACTATGTTTACCACTTACTAGACTTTGAAAGGACCACCTTATGCTCACATTTAACCATGTTGGCGACTCAATAGACTTAGATAGGACAACCTTATGCTCACATTTAACCATGTTGGCGATTCAATAGACTTAGATAGGACCACCTTATGCTCACATTTAACCATGTTGGCGACTCAATAGACTTAGATAGGACCACATTATGCTCACATTTAACCATGTTGGCGACTCAATAGACTTAGATAGGACAACCTTACACTCACATTTAACCATGTTAGCGACTCAATAGACTTAGATAGGACCACCTTATGCTCATATTTAACCATGTTTACCACTTACTAGACTTTGAAAGGACCACCTTATGCTCACATTTAACCATGTTGGCGACTCAATAGATTTAGATAGGACTACCTTATGCTCACAATTAACCATGTTGGCGACTCAATAGACTTAGATAGGACAACCTTACACTCACATTTAACCATGTTAGCGACGCAATAGACTTAGATAGGACCACCTTACGCTCACATTTAACCATGTAGGCGACTCAATAGACTTTGATAGGACCACCTTATGCTCACATTTAACCATGTTGGCGACTCAATAGACTTAGATAGGACCACCTTATGCTCACATTTAACCATGTTGGCGATTCAATAGACTTAGATAGGACCACCTTACGCTCACATTTAACCATGTAGGCGACTCAATAGACTTTGATAGGACCACCTTATGCTCACATTTAACCATGTTGGCGACTCACTAGACTTAGATAGGACAACCTTACACTCACATTTAACCATGTTGGCGACTCACTAGACTTAGATAGGACAACCTTACACTCACATTTAACCATGTTGGCGACTCAATAGACTTAGATAGTACCACCTTATGCTTACATTTAACCATGTTTACCACTTACTAGACTTTGAAAGGACCACCTTATGCTCACATTTAACCATGTTGGCGACTCAATAGACTTAGATAGGACCACCTTATGCTCCGATTTAACCATGTTGGCGACTCAATAGACTTAGATAGGACAACCTTACACTCACATTTAACCATGTTTACCACTTACTAGACTTTGAAAGGACCACCTTATTCTCAAATTTAACCATGTTGGCGACTCAATAGACTTAGATAGGACCACCTTATGCTCACATTTAACCATGTTGGCGACTCAATAGACTTAGATAGGACCACCTTATGCTCACATTTAACCATGTTGGCGACTCAATAGACTTATATAGGAACACCTTACACTCACATTTAACCATGTTGGCGACTCACTAGACTTAGATAGGACAACCTTACACTCACATTTAACAATGTTGGCGACTCAATAGACTTAGATAGGACCACCTTATGCTTACATTTAACCATGTTTACCACTTACTAGACTTTGAAAGGACCACCTTATGCTCACATTTAACCATGTTGGCGACTCAATAGACTTAGATAGGACCACCTTATGCTCCGATTTAACCATGTTGGCGACTCAATAGACTTAGATAGGACAACCTTACACTCACATTTAACCATGTTTACCACTTACTAGACTTTGAAAGGACCACCTTATGCTCACATTTAACCATGTTGGCGACTCAATAGACTTAGATAGGACCACCTTATGCTCACATTTAACCATGTTGGCGACTCAATAGACTTAGATAGGACAACCTTACACTCACATTTAACCATGTTAGCGACTCAATAGACTTAGATAGGACCACCTTATGCTCCGATTTAACCATGTTGGCGACTCAATAGACTTAGATAGGACAACCTTACACTCACATTTAACCATGTTTACCACTTACTAGACTTTGAAAGGACCACCTTATGCTCACATTTAACCATGTTGGCGACTCAATAGACTTAGATAGGACAACCTTATGCTCACATTTAACCATGTTGGCGACTCAATAGACTTAGATAGGACCACCTTATGCTCACATTTAACCATGTTGGCGACTCAATAGACTTAGATAGGACCACATTATGCTCACATTTAACCATGTTGGCGACTCAATAGACTTAGATAGGACAACCTTACACTCACATTTAACCATGTTAGCGACTCAATAGACTTAGATAGGACCACCTTATGCTCACATTTAACCATGTTTACCACTTACTAGACTTTGAAAGGGCCACCTTATGCTCACATTTAACCATGTTGGCGACTCAATAGACTTAGATAGGACCACCTTACGCTCACATTTAACCATGTAGGCGACTCAATAGACTTTGATAGGACCACCTATTGCTCACATTTAACCATGTTGGCGACTCAATAGACTTAGATAGGACCACCTTATGCTCACATTTAACCATGTTGGCGACTCAATAGACTTAGATAGGACCACCTTACGCTCACATTTAACCATGTAGGCGACTCAATAGACTTTGATAAGACCACCTTATGCTCACATTTAACCATGTTGGCGACTCACTAGACTTAGATAGGACAACCTTACACTCACATTTAACCATGTTGGCGACTCACTAGACTTAGATAGGACAACCTTACACTCACATTTAACCATGTTGGCGACTCAATAGACTTAGATAGGACCACCTTATGCTTACATTTAACCATGTTTACCACTTACTAGACTTTGAAAGGACCACCTTATGCTCACATTTAACCATGTTGGCGACTCAATAGACTTAGATAGGACCACCTTACACTCACATTTAACCATGTTAGCGACTCAATAGACTTAGATAGGACCACCTTATGCTCACATTTAACCATGTTTACCACTTACTAGACTTTGAAAGGACCACCTTATGCTCACATTTAACCATGTTGGCGACTCAATAGACTTAGATAGGACCACCTTACGCTCACATTTAACCATGTAGGCGACTCAATAGACTTTGATAGGACCACCTATTGCTCACATTTAACCATGTTGGCGACTCAATAGACTTAGATAGGACCACCTTATGCTCACATTTAACCATGTTGGCGACTCAATAGACTTAGATAGGACCACCTTACGCTCACATTTAACCATGTAGGCGACTCAATAGACTTTGATAAGACCACCTTATGCTCACATTTAACCATGTTGGCGACTCACTAGACTTAGATAGGACAACCTTACACTCACATTTAACCATGTTGGCGACTCGCTAGACTTAGATACGACAACCTTACACTCACATTTAACCATGTTGGCGACTCAATAGACTTAGATAGGACCACCTTACACTCACATTTAACCATGTTTACCACTTACTAGACTTTGAAAGGACCACCTTATTCTCACATTTAACCATGTTGGCGACTCAATAGACTTAGATAGGTCCACCTTATGCTCACATTTAACCATGTTTACCACTTACTAGACTTAGATAGGACAACCTTACACTCACATTTAACCATGTTAGCGACTCAATAGACTTAGATAGGACCACCTTATGCTCACATTTAACCTTGTTTACCACTTACTAGACTTTGAAAGGACCACCTTATGCTCACATTTAACCATGTTGGCGATTCAATAGATTTAGATAGGACCACCTTACACTCACATTTAACCATGTTAGCGACTCAATAGACTTAGATAGGACCACCTTATGCTCACATTTAACCTTGTTTACCACTTACTAGACTTTGAAAAGGCCACCTTACTCTCACATTTAACCATGTTGGCGACTCAATAGACTTAGATAGGTCAACCTTACACTCACATTTAACCATGTTGGCGACTCAATAGACTTAGATAGGACCACCTTATGCTTACATTTAACCATGTTTACCACTTACTAGACTTTGAAAGGACCACCTTATGCTCACATTTAACCATGTTGGCGACTCAATAGACTTAGATAGGACCACATTATGCTCCGATTTAACCATGTTGGCGACTCAATAGACTTAGATAGGACAACCTTACACTCACATTTAACCATGTTTACCACTTACTAGACTTTGAAAGGACCACCTTATGCTCACATTTAACCATGTTGGCGACTCAATAGACTTAGATAGGACCACCTTATGCTCACATTTAACCATGTTGGCGACTCAATAGACTTAGATAGGACAACCTTACACTCACATTTAACCATGTTAGCGACTCAATAGACTTAGATAGGACCACCTTATGCTCCGATTTAACCATGTTGGCGACTCAATAGACTTAGATAGGACAACCTTACACTCACATTTAACCATGTAGGCGACTCAATAGACTTTGATAGGACCACCTTATGCTCACATTTAACCATGTTGGCGACTCAATAGACTTAGATAGGACCACCTTATGCTCACATTTAACCATGTTGGCGACTCAATAGACTTAGATAGGACCACCTTTCGCTCACATTTAACCATGTAGGCGACTCAATAGACTTTGATAGGACCACCTTATGCTCACATTTAACCATGTTGGCGACTCACTAGACTTAGATAGGACAACCTTACACTCACATTTAACCATGTTGGCGACTCACTAGACTTATATAGGACAACCTTACACTCACATTTAACCATGTTGGCGACTCAATAGACTTAGATAGGACCACCTTATGCTTACATTTAACCATGTTTACCACTTACTAGACTTTGAAAGGACCACCTTATGCTCACATTTAACCATGTTGGCGACTCAATAGACTTACATAGGACCACCTTATGCTCCGATTTATCCATGTTGGCGACTCAATAGACTTAGATAGGACAACCTTACACTCACATTTAACCATGTTTACCACTTACTAGACTTTGAAAGGACCACCTTATTCTCACATTTAACCATGTTGGCGACTCAATAGACTTAGATAGGACCACCTTGTGCTCACATTTAACCATGTTTACCACTTACTAGACTTAGATAGGACAACCTTACACTCACATTTAACCATGTTAGCGACTCAATAGACTTAGATAGGACCACCTTACGCTCACATTTAACCTTGTTTACCACTTACTAGACTTTGAAAGGACCACCTTATGCTCACATTTAACCATGTTGGCGATTCAATAGATTTAGATAGGACCACCTTATGCTCACATTTAACCATGTTGGCGACTCACTAGACTTAGATAGGACAACCTTACACTCACATTTAACCATGTTGGCGACTCACTAGACTTAGATAGGACAACCTTACACTCACATTTAACCATGTTGGCGACTCAATAGACTTAGATAGGACCACCTTATGCTTACATTTAACCATGTTTACCACTTACTAGACTTTGAAAGGACCACCTTATGCTCACATTTAACCATGTTGGCGACTCAATAGACTTAGATAGGACCACCTTATGCTCCGATTTAACCATGTTGGCGACTCAATAGACTTAGATAGGACAACCTTACACTCACATTTAACCATGTTTACCACTTACTAGACTTTGAAAGGACCACCTTATGCTCACATTTAACCATGTTGGCGACTCAATAGACTTAGATAGGACCACCTTATGCTCACATTTAACCATGTTGGCGACTCAATAGACTTAGATAGGACAACCTTACACTCACATTTAACCATGTTAGCGACTCAATAAACTTAGATAGGACCACCTTATGCTCCGATTTAACCATGTTGGCGACTCAATAGACTTAGATAGGACAACCTTACACTCACATTTAACCATGTTTACCACTTACTAGACTTTGAAAGGACCACCTTATGCTCACATTTAACCATGTTGGCGACTCAATAGACTTAGATAGGACAACCTTATGCTCACATTTAACCATGTTGGCGACACAATAGACTTAGATAGGACCACCTTATGCTCACATTTAACCATGTTGGCGACTCAATAGACTTAGATAGGACCACATTATGCTCACATTTAACCATGTTGGCGACTCAATAGACTTAGATAGGACAACCTTACACTCACATTTAACCATGTTAGCGACTCAATAGACTTAGATAGGACCACCTTATGCTCACATTTAACCATGTTTACCACTTACTAGACTTTGAAAGGACCACCTTATGCTCACATTTAACCATGTTGGCGACTCAATAGACTTAGATAGGACCACCTTACGCTCACATTTAACCATGTAGGCGACTCAATAGACTTTGATAGGACCACCTATTGCTCACATTTAACCATGTTGGCGACTCAATAGACTTAGATAGGACCACCTTATGCTCACATTTAACCATGTTGGCGACTCAATAGACTTAGATAGGACCACCTTACGCTCACATTTAACCATGTAGGCGACTCAATAGACTTTGATAAGACCACCTTATGCTCACATTTAACCATGTTGGCGACTCACTAGACTTAGATAGGACAACCTTACACTCACATTTAACCATGTTGGCGACTCACTAGACTTAGATAGGACCACCTTATGCTCCGATTTAACCATGTTGGCGACTCAATAGACTTAGATAGGACAACCTTACACTCACATTTAACCATGTTTACCACTTACTAGACTTTGAAAGGACCACCTTATTCTCACATTTAACCATGTTGGCGACTCAATAGACTTAGATAGGACCACCTTATGCTCACATTTAACCATGATCACCACTTACTAGACTTAGATAGGACAACCTTACACTCACATTTAACCATGTTAGCGACTCAATAGACTTAGATAGGACCACCTTATGCTCACATTTAACCTTGTTTACCACTTACTAGACTTTGAAAGGACCACCTTATGCTCACATTTAACCATGTTGGCGATTCAATAGATTTAGATACGACCACCTAATGCTCACATTTAACCATGTTGGCGACTAAATAGACTTAGATAGGACAACCTTACACTCACATTTAACCATGTTAGCGACTCAATAGATTTAGATAGGACCACCTTATGCTCACATTTAACCTTGTTTACCACTTACTAGACTTTGAAAAGACCACCTTATGCTCACATTTAACCATGTTGGCGACTCAATAGACTTAGATAGGACCACCTTATGCTCACATTTAATCATGTTGGCGACTCAATAGACTTATATAGGAACACCTTACACTCACATTTAACCATGTAGGCGACTCAAACGACTTAAATCGGACCACCTTACTCTCACATTTAACCATGTTAGCGACTCAATAGACATAGATAGGACCACCTTATGCTCACATTTAACCATGTTGGCGACTCACTAGACTTAGATAGGACAACCTTACACTCACATTTAACCATGTTGGCGACTCACTAGACTTAGATAGGACAACCTTACACTCACATTTAACCATGTTGGCGACTCAATAGACTTAGATAGGACAACCTTACACTCACATTTAACCATGTTTACCACTTACTAGACTTTGAAAGGACCACCTTATGCTCACATTTAACCATGTTGGCGACTCAATAGACTTAGATAGGACCACCTTATGCTCACATTTAACCATGTTGGCGACTCAATAGACTTAGATAGGACAACCTTACACTCACATTTAATCATGTTAGCGACTCAATAGACTTAGATAGGACCACCTTATGCCCCGATTTAACCATGTTGGCGACTCAATAGACTTAGATAGGACAACCTTACACTCACATTTAACCATGTTTACCACTTACTAGACTTTGAAAGGACCACCTTATGCTCACATTTAACCATGTTGGCGACTCAATAGACTTAGATAGGACAACCTTATGCTCACATTTAACCATGTTTACCACTTACTAGACTTTGAAAGGACCACCTTATGCTCACATTTAACCATGTTGGCGACTCAATAGATTTAGATAGGACTACCTTATGCTCACATTTAACCATGTTGGCGACTCA
The DNA here is from genome assembly GCF_049639745.1 of Rhodnius prolixus. Lineage (NCBI taxonomy): Eukaryota > Metazoa > Arthropoda > Insecta > Hemiptera > Reduviidae > Rhodnius > Rhodnius prolixus. The sequence goes on along the minus strand of NW_027411609.1, from coordinate 41,697 downwards.
ATAGACTTAGATAGGACAACCTTACACTCACATTTAACCATGTTAGCGACTCAATAGACTTAGATAGGACCACCTTACGCTCACATTTAACCATGTAGGCGACTCAATAGACTTAGACAGGACAACCTTATGCTCACATTTAACCATGTTGGCGACTCAATAGACTTAGATAGGACCACCTTATGCTCACATTTAACCATGTTGGCGACTCAATAGACTTAGATAGGACCACATTATGCTCACATTTAACCATGTTGGCGACTCAATAGACTTAGATAGGACAACCTTACACTCACATTTAACCATGTTAGCGACTCAATAGACTTAGATAGGACCACCTTATGCTCACATTTAACCATGTTTACCACTTACTAGACTTTGAAAGGACCACCTTATGCTCACATTTAACCATGTTGGCGACTCAATAGACTTAGATAGGACCACCTTATGCTCACATTTAACCATGTTGGCGACTCAATAGACTTAGATAGGACCACCTTACGCTCACATTTAACCATGTAGGCGACTCAATAGACTTTGATAGGACCACCTATTGCTCACATTTAACCATGTTGGCGACTCAATAGACTTAGATAGGACCACCTTATGCTCACATTTAACCATGTTGGCGACTCAATAGACTTAGATAGGACCACCTTACGCTCACATTTAACCATGTAGGCGACTCAATAGACTTTGATAAGACCACCTTATGCTCACATTTAACCATGTTGGCGACTCACTAGACTTAGATAGGACAACCTTACACTCACATTTAACCATGTTGGCGACTCACTAGACTTAGATAGGACAACCTTACACTCACATTTAACCATGTTGGCGACTCAATAGACTTAGATAGGACCACCTTATGCTTACATTTAACCATGTTTACCACTTACTAGACTTTGAAAGGACCACCTTATGCTCACATTTAACCATGTTGGCGACTCAATAGACTTAGATAGGACCACCTTATGCTCCGATTTAACCATGTTGGCGACTCAATAGACTTAGATAGGACAACCTTACACTTACATTTAACCATGTTTACCACTTACTAGACTTTGAAAGGACCACCTTATTCTCACATTTAACCATGTTGGCGACTCAATAGACTTAGATTGGACCACCTTATGCTCACATTTAACCATGTTCACCACTTACTAGATTTAGATAGGACAACCTTACACTCACATTTAACCATGTTAGCGACTCAATAGACTTAGATAGGACCACCTTATGCTCACATTTAACCTTGTTTACCACTTACTAGACTTTGAAAGGACCACCTTATGCTCACATTTAACCATGTTGGCGATTCAATAGATTTAGATACGACCACCTAATGCTCACATTTAACCATGTTGGCGACTCAATAGACTTAGATAGGACAACCTTACACTCACATTTAACCATGTTAGCGACTCAATAGATTTAGATAGGACCACCTTATGCTCACATTTAACCTTGTTTACCACTTACTAGACTTTGAAAAGACCACCTTATGCTCACATTTAACCATGTTGGCGACTCAATAGACTTAGATAGGACCACCTTATGCTCACATTTAATCATGTTGGCGACTCAATAGACTTATATAGGAACACCTTACACTCACATTTAACCATGTAGGCGACTCAAACGACTTAAATCGGACCACCTTACTCTCACATTTAACCATGTTAGCGACTCAATAGACTTAGATAGGACCACCTTATGCTCACATTTAACCATGTTGGCGACTCACTAGACTTAGATAGGACAACCTTACACTCACATTTAACCATGTTGGCGACTCACTAGACTTAGATAGGACAACCTTACACTCACATTTAACCATGTTGGCGACTCAATAGACTTAGATAGGACCACCTTATGCTCACATTTAACCATGTTGGCGACTCAATAGACTTAGATAGGACAACCTTACACTCACATTTAACCATGTTAGCGACTCAATAGACTTAGATAGGACCACCTTATGCTCCGATTTAACCATGTTGGCGACTCAATAGACTTAGATAGGACAACCTTACACTCACATTTAACCATGTTTACCGCTTACTAGACTTTGAAAGGACCACCTTATGCTCACATTTAACCATGTTGGCGACTCAATAGACTTAGATAGGACAACCTTATGCTCACATTTAACCATGTTTACCACTTACTAGACTTTGAAAGGACCACCTTATGCTCACATATAACCATGTTGGCGACTCAATAGATTTAGATAGGACTACCTTATGCTCACATTTAACCATGTTGGCGACTCAATAGACTTAGATAGGACAACCTTACACTCACATTTAACCATGTTAGCGACTCAATAGACTTAGATAGGACCACCTTACGCTCACATTTAACCATGTAGGCGACTCAATAGACTTTGATAGGACCACCTTATGCTCACATTTAACCAAGTTGGCGACTCAATAGACTTAGATAGGACCACCTTATGCTCACATTTAACCATGTTGGCGACTCACTAGACTTAGATAGGACAACCTTACACTCACATTTAACCATGTTGGCGACTCACTAGACTTAGATAGGACAACCTTACACTCACATTTAACAATGTTGGCGACTCAATAGACTTAGATAGGACCACCTTATGCTTACATTTAACCATGTTTACCACTTACTAGACTTTGAAAGGACCACCTTATGCTCACATTTAACCATGTTGGCGACTCAATAGACTTAGATAGGACCACCTTATGCTCCGATTTAACCATGTTGGCGACTCAATAGACTTAGATAGGACCACCTTATGCTCCGATTTAACCATGTTGGCGACTCAATAGACTTAGATAGGACAACCTTACACTCACATTTAACCATGGTTACCACTTACTAGACTTTGAAAGGACCACCTTATTCTCACAGTTAACCATGTTGGCGACTCAATAGACTTAGATAGGACCACCTTATGCTCACATTTAACCATGTTTACCACTTACTAGACTTAGATAGGACAACCTTACACTCACATTTAACCATGTTAGCGACTCAATAGACTTAGATAGGACCACCTTATGCTCACATTTAACCTTGTTTACCACTTACTAGACTTAGAAAGGACCACCTTATGCTCACATTTAACCATGTTGGCGATTCAATAGATTTAGATAGGACCACGTTATGCTCACATTTAACCATGTTGGCGACTCAATAGACTTAGATAGGACAACCTTACACTCACATTTAATCATGTTAGCGACTCAATAGACTTAGATAGGACCACCTTATGCTCACATTTAACCTTGTTTACCACTTACTAGACTTTGAAAAGACCACCTTATGCTCACATTTAACCATGTTGGCGACTCAATAGACTTAGATAGGACCACCTTATGCTCACATTTAACCATGTTGGCGACTCAATAGACTTATATAGGAACACCTTACACTCACATTTAACCATGTAGGCGACTCAAACGACTTAAATCGGACCACCTTACACTCACATTTAACCATGTTGGCGACTCACTAGACTTAGATAGGACAACCTTACACTCACATTTAACCATTTTGGCGACTCAATAGACTTAGATAGGACCACCTTATGCTTACATTTAACCATGTTTACCACTTACTAGACTTTGAAACGACCACCTTATGCTCACATTTAACCATGTTGGCGACTCAATAGACTTAGATAGGACCACCTTATGCTCCGATTTAACCATGTTGGCGACTCAATAGACTTAGATAGGACAACCTTACACTCACATTTAACCATGTTGGCGACTCACTAGACTTAGATAGGACAACCTTACACTCACATTTAACCATGTTGGCGACTCAATAGACTTAGATAGGACCACCTTATGCTTACATTTAACCATGTTTACCACTTACTAGACTTTGAAAGGACCACCTTATGCTCACATTTAACCATGTTGGCGACTCAATAGACTTAGATAGGACCACCTTATGCTCACATTTAACCATGTTGGCGACTCAATAGACTTAGATAGGACAACCTTACACTCACATTTAACCATGTTAGCGACTCAATAGACTTAGATAGGACCACCTTATGCTCCGATTTAACCATGTTGGCGACTCAATAGACTTAGATAGGACAACCTTACACTCACATTTAACCATGTTTACCGCTTACTAGACTTTGAAAGGACCACCTTATGCTCACATTTAACCATGTTGGCGACTCAATAGACTTAGATAGGACAACCTTATGCTCACATTTAACCATGTTTACCACTTACTAGACTTTGAAAGGACCACCTTATGCTCACATATAACCATGTTGGCGACTCAATAGATTTAGATAGGACTACCTTATGCTCACATTTAACCATGTTGGCGACTCAATAGACTTAGATAGGACAACCTTACACTCACATTTAACCATGTTAGCGACTCAATAGACTTAGATAGGACCACCTTACGCTCACATTTAACCATGTAGGCGACTCAATAGACTTTGATAGGACCACCTTATGCTCACATTTAACCAAGTTGGCGACTCAATAGACTTAGATAGGACCACCTTATGCTCACATTTAACCATGTTGGCGACTCACTAGACTTAGATAGGACAACCTTACACTCACATTTAACCATGTTGGCGACTCACTAGACTTAGATAGGACAACCTTACACTCACATTTAACAATGTTGGCGACTCAATAGACTTAGATAGGACCACCTTATGCTTACATTTAACCATGTTTACCACTTACTAGACTTTGAAAGGACCACCTTATGCTCACATTTAACCATGTTTACCACTTACTAGACTTTGAAAGGACCACCTTATGCTCCGATTTAACCATGTTGGCGACTCAATAGACTTAGATAGGACCACCTTATGCTCCGATTTAACCATGTTGGCGACTCAATAGACTTAGATAGGACAACCTTACACTCACATTTAACCATGTTTACCACTTACTAGACTTTGAAAGGACCACCTTATTCTCACAGTTAACCATGTTGGCGACTCAATAGACTTAGATAGGACCACCTTATGCTCACATTTAACCATGTTTACCACTTACTAGACTTAGATAGGACAACCTTACACTCACATTTAACCATGTTAGCGACTCAATAGACTTAGATAGGACCACCTTATGCTCACATTTAACCTTGTTTACCACTTACTAGACTTAGAAAGGACCACCTTATGCTCACATTTAACCATGTTGGCGATTCAATAGATTTAGATAGGACCACGTTATGCTCACATTTAACCATGTTGGCGACTCAATAGACTTAGATAGGACAACCTTACACTCACATTTAATCATGTTAGCGACTCAATAGACTTAGATAGGACCACCTTATGCTCACATTTAACCTTGTTTACCACTTACTAGACTTTGAAAAGACCACCTTATGCTCACATTTAACCATGTTGGCGACTCAATAGACTTAGATAGGACCACCTTATGCTCACATTTAACCATGTTGGCGACTCAATAGACTTATATAGGAACACCTTACACTCACATTTAACCATGTAGGCGACTCAAACGACTTAAATCGGACCACCTTACACTCACATTTAACCATGTTGGCGACTCACTAGACTTAGATAGGACAACCTTACACTCACATTTAACCATTTTGGCGACTCAATAGACTTAGATAGGACCACCTTATGCTTACATTTAACCATGTTTACCACTTACTAGACTTTGAAACGACCACCTTATGCTCACATTTAACCATGTTGGCGACTCAATAGACTTAGATAGGACCACCTTATGCTCCGATTTAACCATGTTGGCGACTCAATAGACTTAGATAGGACAACCTTACACTCACATTTAACCATGTTTACCACTTACTAGACTTTGAAAGGACCACCTTATGCTCACATTTAACCATGTTGGCGACTCAATAGACTTAGATAGGACCACCTTATGCTCACATTTAACCATGTTGGCGACTCAATAGACTTAGATAGGACAACCTTACACTCACATTTAACCATGTTAGCGACTCAATAGACTTAGATAGGACCACCTAATGCTCCGATTTAACCATGTTGGCGACTCAATAGACTTAGATAGGACAACCTTACACTCACATTTAACCATGTTTACCACTTAGTAGACTTTGAAAGGACCACCTTATGCTCACATTTAACCATGTTGGCGACTCAATAGACTTAGATAGGACAACCTTATGCTCACATTTAACCATGTTGGCGACTCAATAGACTTAGATAGGACCACCTTATGCTCACATTTAACCATGTTGGCGACTCAATAGACTTAGATAGGACCACATTATGCTCACATTTAACCATGATGGCGACTCAATAGACTTAGATAGGACAACCTTACACTCACATTTAACCATGTTAGCGACTCAATAGACTTAGATAGGACCACCTTATGCTCACATTTAACCATGTTTACCACTTACTAGACTTTGAAAGGACCACCTTATGCTCACATTTAACCATGTTGGCGACTCAATAGACTTAGATAGGACCACCTTACGCTCACATTTAACCATGTAGGCGACTCAATAGACTTTGATAGGACCACCTATTGCTCACATTTAACCATGTTGGCGACTCAATAGACTTAGATAGGACCACCTTATGCTCACATTTAACCATGTTGGCGACTCAATAGACTTAGATAGGACCACCTTACGCTCACATTTAACGATGTAGGCGACTCAATAGACTTTGATAAGACCACCTTATGCTCACATTTAACCATGTTGGCGACTCACTAGACTTAGATAGGACAACCTTACACTCACATTTAACCATGTTGGCGACTCACTAGACTTAGATAGGACAACCTTACACTCACATTTAACCATGTTGGCGACTCAATAGACTTAGATAGGACCACCTTATGCTTACATTTAACCATGTTTACCACTTACTAGACTTTGAAAGGACCACCTTATGCTCACATTTAACCATGTTGGCGACTCAATAGACTTAGATAGGACCACCTTACACTCACATTTAACCATGTTAGCGACTCAATAGACTTAGATAGGACCACCTTATGCTCACATTTAACCATGTTTACCACTTACTAGACTTTGAAAGGACCACCTTATGCTCACATTTAACCATGTTGGCGACTCAATAGACTTAGATAGGACCACCTTACGCTCACATTTAACCATGTATGCGACTCAATAGACTTTGATAGGACCACCTATTGCTCACATTTAACCATGTTGGCGACTCAATAGATTTAGAAAGGACCACCTTATGCTCACATTTAACCATGTTGGCGACTCAATAGACTTAGATAGGACCACCTTACGCTCACATTTAACCATGTAGGCGACTCAATAGACTTTGATAAGACCACCTTATGCTCACATTTAACCATGTTGGCGACTCACTAGACTTAGATAGGACAACCTTACACTCACATTTAACCATGTTGGCGACTCACTAGACTTTGAAAGGACCACCTTATTCTCACATTTAACCATGTTGGCGACTCAATAGACTTAGATAGGTCCACCTTATGCTCACATTTAACCATGTTTACCACTTACTAGACTTAGATAGGACAAACTTACACTCACATTTAACCATGTTAGCGACTCAATAGACTTAGATAGGACCACCTTATGCTCACATTTAACCTTGTTTACCACTTACTAGACTTTGAAAGGACCACCTTATGCTCACATTTAACCATGTTGGCGATTCAATAGATTTAGATAGGACCACCTTACACTCACATTTAACCATGTTAGCGACTCAATAGACTTAGATAGGACCACCTTATGCTCACATTTAACCTTGTTTACCACTTACTAGACTTTGAAAAGACCACCTTACTCTCACATTTAACCATGTTGGCGACTCAATAGACTTAGATAGGACCACCTTATGCTCACATTTAACCATGTTGGCGACTCACTAGACTTAGATAGGACAACCTTACACTCACATTTAACCATGTTGGCGACTCACTAGACTTAGATAGGACAACCTTACACTCACATTTAACCATGTTGGCGACTCAATAGACTTAGATAGGACCACCTTATGCTTACATTTAACCATGTTTACCACTTACTAGACTTTGAAAGGACCACCTTATGCTCACATTTAACCATGTTGGCGACTCAATAGACTTAGATAGGACAACCTTATGCTCACATTTAACCATGTTTACCACTTACTAGACTTTGAAAGGACCACCTTATGCTCACATATAACCATGTTGGCGACTCAATAGATTTAGATAGGACTACCTTATGCTCACATTTAACCATGTTGGCGACTCAATAGACTTAGATAGGACAACCTTACACTCACATTTAACCATGTTAGCGACTCAATAGACTTAGATAGGACCACCTTACGCTCACATTTAACCATGTAGGCGACTCAATAGACTTTGATAGGACCACCTTATGCTCACATTTAACCAAGTTGGCGACTCAATAGACTTAGATAGGACCACCTTATGCTCACATTTAACCATGTTGGCGACTCACTAGACTTAGATAGGACAACCTTACACTCACATTTAACCATGTTGGCGACTCACTAGACTTAGATAGGACAACCTTACACTCACATTTAACAATGTTGGCGACTCAATAGACTTAGATAGGACCACCTTATGCTTACATTTAACCATGTTTACCACTTACTAGACTTTGAAAGGACCACCTTATGCTCACATTTAACCATGTTGGCGACTCAATAGACTTAGATAGGACCACCTTATGCTCCGATTTAACCATGTTGGCGACTCAATAGACTTAGATAGGACCACCTTATGCTCCGATTTAACCATGTTGGCGACTCAATAGACTTAGATAGGACAACCTTACACTCACATTTAACCATGGTTACCACTTACTAGACTTTGAAAGGACCACCTTATTCTCACAGTTAACCATGTTGGCGACTCAATAGACTTAGATAGGACCACCTTATGCTCACATTTAACCATGTTTACCACTTACTAGACTTAGATAGGACAACCTTACACTCACATTTAACCATGTTAGCGACTCAATAGACTTAGATAGGACCACCTTATGCTCACATTTAACCTTGTTTACCACTTACTAGACTTAGAAAGGACCACCTTATGCTCACATTTAACCATGTTGGCGATTCAATAGATTTAGATAGGACCACGTTATGCTCACATTTAACCATGTTGGCGACTCAATAGACTTAGATAGGACAACCTTACACTCACATTTAATCATGTTAGCGACTCAATAGACTTAGATAGGACCACCTTATGCTCACATTTAACCTTGTTTACCACTTACTAGACTTTGAAAAGACCACCTTATGCTCACATTTAACCATGTTGGCGACTCAATAGACTTAGATAGGACCACCTTATGCTCACATTTAACCATGTTGGCGACTCAATAGACTTATATAGGAACACCTTACACTCACATTTAACCATGTAGGCGACTCAAACGACTTAAATCGGACCACCTTACACTCACATTTAACCATGTTTGCGACTCACTAGACTTAGATAGGACAACCTTACACTCACATTTAACCATTTTGGCGACTCAATAGACTTAGATAGGACCACCTTATGCTTACATTTAACCATGTTTACCACTTACTAGACTTTGAAACGACCACCTTATGCTCACATTTAACCATGTTGGCGACTCAATAGACTTAGATAGGACCACCTTATGCTCCGATTTAACCATGTTGGCGACTCAATAGACTTAGATAGGACAACCTTACACTCACATTTAACCATGTTGGCGACTCACTAGACTTAGATAGGACAACCTTACACTCACATTTAACCATGTTGGCGACTCAATAGACTTAGATAGGACCACCTTATGCTTACATTTAACCATGTTTACCACTTACTAGACTTTGAAAGGACCACCTTATGCTCACATTTAACCATGTTGGCGACTCAATAGACTTAGATAGGACCACCTTATGCTCACATTTAACCATGTTGGCGACTCAATAGACTTAGATAGGACAACCTTACACTCACATTTAACCATGTTAGCGACTCAATAGACTTAGATAGGACCACCTTATGCTCCGATTTAACCATGTTGGCGACTCAATAGACTTAGATAGGACAACCTTACACTCACATTTAACCATGTTTACCGCTTACTAGACTTTGAAAGGACCACCTTATGCTCACATTTAACCATGTTGGCGACTCAATAGACTTAGATAGGACAACCTTATGCTCACATTTAACCATGTTTACCACTTACTAGACTTTGAAAGGACCACCTTATGCTCACATATAACCATGTTGGCGACTCAATAGATTTAGATAGGACTACCTTATGCTCACATTTAACCATGTTGGCGACTCAATAGACTTAGATAGGACAACCTTACACTCACATTTAACCATGTTAGCGACTCAATAGACTTAGATAGGACCACCTTACGCTCACATTTAACCATGTAGGCGACTCAATAGACTTTGATAGGACCACCTTATGCTCACATTTAACCAAGTTGGCGACTCAATAGACTTAGATAGGACCACCTTATGCTCACATTTAACCATGTTGGCGACTCACTAGACTTAGATAGGACAACCTTACACTCACATTTAACCATGTTGGCGACTCACTAGACTTAGATAGGACAACCTTACACTCACATTTAACAATGTTGGCGACTCAATAGACTTAGATAGGACCACCTTATGCTTACATTTAACCATGTTTACCACTTACTAGACTTTGAAAGGACCACCTTATGCTCACATTTAACCATGTTTACCACTTACTAGACTTTGAAAGGACCACCTTATGCTCCGATTTAACCATGTTGGCGACTCAATAGACTTAGATAGGACCACCTTATGCTCCGATTTAACTATGTTGGCGACTCAATAGACTTAGATAGGACAACCTTACACTCACATTTAACCATGTTTACCACTTACTAGACTTTGAAAGGACCACCTTATTCTCACAGTTAACCATGTTGGCGACTCAATAGACTTAGATAGGACCACCTTATGCTCACATTTAACCATGTTTACCACTTACTAGACTTAGATAGGACAACCTTACACTCACATTTAACCATGTTAGCGACTCAATAGACTTAGATAGGACCACCTTACGCTCACATTTAACCTTGTTTACCACTTACTAGACTTAGAAAGGACCACCTTATGCTCACATTTAACCATGTTGGCGATTCAATAGATTTAGATAGGACCACGTTATGCTCACATTTAACCATGTTGGCGACTCAATAGACTTAGATAGGACAACCTTACACTCACATTTAATCATGTTAGCGACTCAATAGACTTAGATAGGACCACCTTATGCTCACATTTAACCTTGTTTACCACTTACTAGACTTTGAAAAGACCACCTTATGCTCACATTTAACCATGTTGGCGACTCAATAGACTTAGATAGGACCACCTTATGCTCACATTTAACCATGTAGGCGACTCAAACGACTTAAATCGGACCACCTTACACTCACATTTAACCATGTTGGCGACTCACTAGACTTAGATAGGACAACCTTACACTCACATTTAACCATTTTGGCGACTCAATAGACTTAGATAGGACCACCTTATGCTTACATTTAACCATGTTTACCACTTACTAGACTTTGAAACGACCACCTTATGCTCACATTTAACCATGTTGGCGACTCAATAGACTTAGATAGGACCACCTTATGCTCCGATTTAACCATGTTGGCGACTCAATAGACTTAGATAGGACAACCTTACACTCACATTTAACCATGTTTACCACTTACTAGACTTTGAAAGGACCACCTTATGCTCACATTTAACCATGTTGGCGACTCAATAGACTTAGATAGGACCACCTTATGCTCACATTTAACCATGTTGGCGACTCAATAGACTTAGATAGGACAACCTTACACTCACATTTAACCATGTTAGCGACTCAATAGACTTAGATAGGACCACCTAATGCTCCGATTTAACCATGTTGGCGACTCAATAGACTTAGATAGGACAACCTTACACTCACATTTAACCATGTTTACCACTTAGTAGACTTTGAAAGGACCACCTTATGCTCACATTTAACCATGTTGGCGACTCAATAGACTTAGATAGGACAACCTTATGCTCACATTTAACCATGTTGGCGACTCAATAGACTTAGATAGGACCACCTTATGCTCACATTTAACCATGTTGGCGACTCAATAGACTTAGATAGGACCACATTATGCTCACATTTAACCATGATGGCGACTCAATAGACTTAGATAGGACAACCTTACACTCACATTTAACCATGTTAGCGACTCAATAGACTTAGATAGGACCACCTTATGCTCACATTTAACCATGTTTACCACTTACTAGACTTTGAAAGGACCACCTTATGCTCACATTTAACCATGTTGGCGACTCAATAGACTTAGATAGGACCACCTTACGCTCACATTTAACCATGTAGGCGACTCAATAGACTTTGATAGGACCACCTATTGCTCACATTTAACCATGTTGGCGACTCAATAGACTTAGATAGGACCACCTTATGCTCACATTTAACCATGTTGGCGACTCAATAGACTTAGATAGGACCACCTTACGCTCACATTTAACGATGTAGACGACTCAATAGACTTTGATAAGACCACCTTATGCTCACATTTAACCATGTTGGCGACTCACTAGACTTAGATAGGACAACCTTACACTCACATTTAACCATGTTGGCGACTCACTAGACTTAGATAGGACAACCTTACACTCACATTTAACCATGTTGGCGACTCAATAGACTTAGATAGGACCACCTTATGCTTACATTTAACCATGTTTACCACTTACTAGACTTTGAAAGGACCACCTTATGCTCACATTTAACCATGTTGGCGACTCAATAGACTTAGATAGGACCACCTTACACTCACATTTAACCATGTTAGCGACTCAATAGACTTAGATAGGACCACCTTATGCTCACATTTAACCATGTTTACCACTTACTAGACTTTGAAAGGACCACCTTATGCTCACATTTAACCATGTTGGCGACTCAATAGACTTAGATAGGACCACCTTACGCTCACATTTAACCATGTATGCGACTCAATAGACTTTGATAGGACCACCTATTGCTCACATTTAACCATGTTGGCGACTCAATAGATTTAGAAAGGACCACCTTATGCTCACATTTAACCATGTTGGCGACTCAATAGACTTAGATAGGACCACCTTACGCTCACATTTAACCATGTAGGCGACTCAATAGACTTTGATAAGACCACCTTATGCTCACATTTAACCATGTTGGCGACTCACTAGACTTAGATAGGACAACCTTACACTCACATTTAACCATGTTGGCGACTCACTAGACTTTGAAAGGACCACCTTATTCTCACATTTAACCATGTTGGCGACTCAATAGACTTAGATAGGTCCACCTTATGCTCACATTTAACCATGTTTACCACTTACTAGACTTAGATAGGACAAACTTACACTCACATTTAACCATGTTAGCGACTCAATAGACTTAGATAGGACCACCTTATGCTCACATTTAACCTTGTTTACCACTTACTAGACTTTGAAAGGACCACCTTATGCTCACATTTAACCATGTTGGCGATTCAATAGATTTAGATAGGACCACCTTACACTCACATTTAACCATGTTAGCGACTCAATAGACTTAGATAGGACCACCTTATGCTCACATTTAACCTTGTTTACCACTTACTAGACTTTGAAAAGACCACCTTACTCTCACATTTAACCATGTTGGCGACTCAATAGACTTAGATAGGACCACCTTATGCTCACATTTAACCATGTTGGCGACTCACTAGACTTAGATAGGACAACCTTACACTCACATTTAACCATGTTGGCGACTCACTAGACTTAGATAGGACAACCTTACACTCACATTTAACCATGTTGGCGACTCAATAGACTTAGATAGGACCACCTTATGCTTACATTTAACCATGTTTACCACTTACTAGACTTTGAAAGGACCACCTTATGCTCACATTTAACCATGTTGGCGACTCAATAGACTTAGATAGGACCACATTATGCTCCGATTTAACCATGTTGGCGACTCAATAGACTTAGATAGGACAACCTTACAGTCACATTTAACCATGTTTACCACTTACTAGACTTTGAAAGGACCACCTTATGCTCACATTTAACCATGTTGGCGACTCAATAGACTTAGATAGGACCACCTTATGCTCTCATTTAACCATGTTGGCGACTCAATAGACTTAGATAGGACAACCTTACACTCACATTTAACCATGTTAGCGACTCAATAGACTTAGATAGGACCACCTTATGCTCCGATTTAACCATGTTGGCGACTCAATAGACTTAGATAGGACAACCTTACACTCACATTTAACCATGTAGGCGACTCAATAGACTTTGATAGGACCACCTTATGCTCACATTTAACCATGTTGGCGACTCAATAGACTTAGATAGGACCACCTTATGCTCACATTTAACCATGTTGGCGACTCAATAGACTTAGATAGGACCACCTTTCGCTCACATTTAACCATGTAGGCGACTCAATAGACTTTGATAGGACCACCTTATGCTCACATTTAACCATGTTGGCGACTCACTAGACTTAGATAGGACAACCTTACACTCACATTTAACCATGTTGGCGACTCACTAGACTTAGATAGGACAACCTTACACTCACATTTAACCATGTTGGCGACTCAATAGACTTAGATAGGACCACCTTATGCTTACATTTAACCATGTTTACCACTTACTAGACTTTGAAAGGACCACCTTATGCTCACATTTAACCATGTTGGCGACTCAATAGACTTACATAGGACCACCTTATGCTCCGATTTATCCATGTTGGCGACTCAATAGACTTAGATAGGACAACCTTACACTCACATTTAACCATGTTTACCACTTACTAGACTTTGAAAGGACCACCTTATTCTCACATTTAACCATGTTGGCGACTCAATAGACTTAGATAGGACAACCTTATGCTCACATTTAACCATGTTTACCACTTACTAGACTTAGATAGGACAACCTTACACTCACATTTAACCATGTTAGCGACTCAATAGACTTAGATAGGACCACCTTATGCTCACATTTAACCTTGTTTACCACTTACTAGACTTTGAAAGGACCACCTTATGCTCACATTTAACCATGTTGGCGATTCAATAGATTTAGATAGGACCACCTTATGCTCACATTTAACCATGTTGGCGACTCACTAGACTTAGATAGGACAACCTTACACTCACATTTAACCATGTTGGCGACTCAATAGACTTAGATAGGACCACCTTATGCTCACATTTAACCACGTTGGCGACTCAATAGACTTAGATAGGACCACCTTACGCTCACATTTAACGATGTAGGCGACTCAATAGACTTTGATAAGACCACCTTATGCTCACATTTAACCATGTTGGCGACTCACTAGACTTAGATAGGACAACCTTACACTCACATTTAACCATGTTGGCGACTCACTAGACTTAGATAGGACAACCTTACACTCACATTTAACCATGTTGGCGACTCAATAGACTTAGATAGGACCACCTTATGCTTACATTTAACCATGTTTACCACTTACTAGACTTTGAAAGGACCACCTTATGCTCACATTTAACCATGTTGGCGACTCAATAGACTTAGATAGGACCACCTTACACTCACATTTAACCATGTTAGCGACTCAATAGACTTAGATAGGACCACCTTATGCTCACATTTAACCATGTTTACCACTTACTAGACTTTGAAAGGACCACCTTATGCTCACATTTAACCATGTTGGCGACTCAATAGACTTAGATAGGACCACCTTACGCTCACATTTAACCATGTATGCGACTCAATAGACTTTGATAGGACCACCTATTGCTCACATTTAACCATGTTGGCGACTCAATAGATTTAGAAAGGACCACCTTATGCTCACATTTAACCATGTTGGCGACTCAATAGACTTAGATAGGACCACCTTACGCTCACATTTAACCATGTAGGCCACTCAATAGACTTTGATAAGACCACCTTATGCTCACATTTAACCATGTTGGCGACTCACTAGACTTAGATAGGACAACCTTACACTCACATTTAACCATGTTGGCGACTCACTAGACTTTGAAAGGACCACCTTATTCTCACATTTATCCATGTTGGCGACTCAATAGACTTAGATAGGTCCACCTTATGCTCACATTTAACCATGTTTACCACTTACTAGACTTAGATAGGACAAACTTACACTCACATTTAACCATGTTAGCGACTCAATAGACTTAGATAGGACCACCTTATGCTCACATTTAACCTTGTTTACCACTTACTAGACTTTGAAAGGACCACCTTATGCTCACATTTAACCATGTTGGCGATTCAATAGATTTAGATAGGACCACCTTACACTCACATTTAACCATGTTAGCGACTCAATAGACTTAGATAGGACCACCTTATGCTCACATTTAACCTTGTTTACCACTTACTAGACTTTGAAAAGACCACCTTACTCTCACATTTAACCATGTTGGCGACTCAATAGACTTAGATAGGACCACCTTATGCTCACATTTAACCATGTTGGCGACTCACTAGACTTAGATAGGACAACCTTACACTCACATTTAACCATGTTGGCGACTCACTAGACTTAGATAGGACAACCTTACACTCACATTTAACCATGTTGGCGACTCAATAGACTTAGATAGGACCACCTTATGCTTACATTTAACCATGTTTACCACTTACTAGACTTTGAAAGGACCACCTTATGCTCACATTTAACCATGTTGGCGACTCAATAGACTTAGATAGGACCACATTATGCTCCGATTTAACCATGTTGGCGACTCAATAGACTTAGATAGGACAACCTTACAGTCACATTTAACCATGTTTACCACTTACTAGACTTTGAAAGGACCACCTTATGCTCACATTTAACCATGTTGGCGACTCAATAGACTTAGATAGGACCACCTTATGCTCTCATTTAACCATGTTGGCGACTCAATAGACTTAGATAGGACAACCTTACACTCACATTTAACCATGTTAGCGACTCAATAGACTTAGATAGGACCACCTTATGCTCCGATTTAACCATGTTGGCGACTCAATAGACTTAGATAGGACAACCTTACACTCACATTTAACCATGTAGGCGACTCAATAGACTTTGATAGGACCACCTTATGCTCACATTTAACCATGTTGGCGACTCAATAGACTTAGATAGGACCACCTTATGCTCACATTTAACCATGTTGGCGACTCAATAGACTTAGATAGGACCACCTTTCGCTCACATTTAACCATGTAGGCGACTCAATAGACTTTGATAGGACCACCTTATGCTCACATTTAACCATGTTGGCGACTCACTAGACTTAGATAGGACAACCTTACACTCACATTTAACCATGTTGGCGACTCACTAGACTTAGATAGGACAACCTTACACTCACATTTAACCATGTTGGCGACTCAATAGACTTAGATAGGACCACCTTATGCTTACATTTAACCATGTTTACCACTTACTAGACTTTGAAAGGACCACCTTATGCTCACATTTAACCATGTTGGCGACTCAATAGACTTACATAGGACCACCTTATGCTCCGATTTATCCATGTTGGCGACTCAATAGACTTAGATAGGACAACCTTACACTCACATTTAACCATGTTTACCACTTACTAGACTTTGAAAGGACCACCTTATTCTCACATTTAACCATGTTGGCGACTCAATAGACTTAGATAGGACCACCTTATGCTCACATTTAACCATGTTTACCACTTACTAGACTTAGATAGGACAACCTTACACTCACATTTAACCATGTTAGCGACTCAATAGAATTAGATAGGACCACCTTATGCTCACATTTAACCTTGTTTACCACTTACTAGACTTTGAAAGGACCACCTTATGCTCACATTTAACCATGTTGGCGATTCAATAGATTTAGATAGGACCACCTTATGCTCACATTTAACCATGTTGGCGACTCACTAGACTTAGATAGGACAACCTTACACTCACATTTAACCATGTTGGCGACTCACTAGACTTAGATAGGACAACCTTACACTCACATTTAACAATGTTGGCGACTCAATAGACTTAGATAGGACCACCTTATGCTTACATTTAACCATGTTTACCACTTACTAGACTTTGAAAGGACCACCTTATGCTCACATTTAACCATGTTGGCGACTCAATAGACTTAGATAGGACCACCTTATGCTCCGATTTAACCATGTTGGCGACTCAATAGACTTAGATAGGACAACCTTACACTCACATTTAACCATGTTTACCACTTACTAGACTTTGAAAGGACCACCTTATGCTCACATTTAACCATGTTGGCGACTCAATAGACTTAGATAGGACCACCTTATGCTCACATTTAACCATGTTGGCGACTCAATAGACTTAGATAGGACAACCTTACACTCACATTTAACCATGTTAGCGACTCAATAGACTTAGATAGGACCACCTTATGCTCCGATTTAACCATGTTGGCGACTCAATAGACTTAGATAGGACAACCTTACACTCACATTTAACAATGTTTACCACTTACTAGACTTTGAAAGGACCACCTTATGCTCACATTTAACCATGTTGGCGACTCAATAGACTTAGATAGGACAACCTTATGCTCACATTTAACCATGTTGGCGACTCAATAGACTTAGATAGGACTACCTTATGCTCACATTTAACCATGTTGGCGACTCAATAGACTTAGATAGGACCACATTATGCTCACATTTAACCATGTTGGCGACTCAATAGACTTAGATAGGACAACCTTACACTCACATTTAACCATGTTAGCGACTCAATAGACTTAGATAGGACCACCTTATGCTCACATTTAACCATGTTTACCACTTACTAGACTTTGAAAGGACCACCTTATGCTCACATTTAACCATGTTGGCGACTCAATAGACTTAGATAGGACCACCTTACGCTCACATTTAACCATGTAGGCGACTCAATAGACTTTGATAGGACCACCTATTGCTCACATTTAACCATGTTGGCGACTCAATAGACTTAGATAGGACCACCTTATGCTCACATTTAACCATGTTGGCGACTCAATAGACTTAGATAGGACCACCTTACGCTCACATTTAACCATGTAGGCGACTCAATAGACTTTGATAAGACCACCTTATGCTCACATTTAACCATGTTGGCGACTCACTAGACTTAGATAGGACAACCTTACACTCACATTTAACCATGTTGGCGACTCACTAGACTTAGATAGGACAACCTTACACTCACATTTAACCATGTTGGCGACTCAATAGACTTAGATAGGACGACCTTATGCTTACATTTAACCATGTTTACCACTTACTAGACTTTGAAAGGACCACCTTATGCTCACATTTAACCATGTTGGCGACTCAATAGACTTAGATAGGACCACCTTATGCTCCGATTTAACCATGTTGGCGACTCAATAGACTTAGATAGGACAACCTTACACTCACATTTAACCATGTTTACCACTTACTAGACTTTGAAAGGACCACCTTATTCTCACATTTAACCATGTTGGCGACTCAATAGACTTAGATAGGACCACCTTATGCTCACATTTAACTATGTTCACCACTTACTAGACTTAGATAGGACAACCTTACACTCACATTTAACCATGTTAGCGACTCAATAGACTTAGATAGGACCACCTTATGCTCACATTTAACCTTGTTTACCACTTACTAGACTTTGAAAGGACCACCTTATGCTCACATTTAACCATGTTGGCGATTCAATAGACTTAGATACGACCACCTAATGCTCACATTTAACCATGTTGGCGACTCAATAGACTTAGATAGGACAACCTTACACTCACATTTAACCATGTTAGCGACTCAATAGATTTAGATAGGACCACCTTATGCTCACATTTAACCTTGTTTACCACTTACTAGACTTTGAAAAGACCACCTTATGCTCCCATTTAACCATGTTGGCGACTCAATAGACTTAGATAGGACCACCTTATGCTCACATTTAATCATGTTGGCGACTCAATAGACTTATATAGGAACACCTTACACTCACATTTAACCATGTAGGCGACTCAAACGACTTAAATCGGACCACCTTACTCTCACATTTAACCATGTTAGCGACTCAATAGACTTAGATAGGACCACCTTATGCTCACATTTAACCATGTTGGCGACTCACTAGACTTAGATAGGACAACCTTACACTCACATTTAACCATGTTGGCGACTCACTAGACTTAGATAGGACAACCTTACACTCACATTTAACCATGTTAGCGAATCAATAGACTTAGATAGGACCACCTTACGCTCACATTTAACCATGTAGGCGACTCAATAGACTTAGATAGGACAACCTTATGCTCACATTTAACCATGTTGGCGACTCAATAGACTTAGATAGGACCACCTTATGCTCACATTTAACCATGTTGGCGACTCAATAGACTTAGATAGGACCACATTATGCTCACATTTAACCATGTTGGCGACTCAATACACTTAGATAGGACAACCTTACACTCACATTTAACCATGTTGGCGACTCAATAGACTTAGATAGGACCACCTTATGCTCACATTTAACCATGTTTACCACTTACTAGACTTTGAAAGGACCACCTTATGCTCACATTTAACCATGTTAGCGACTCAATAGACTTAGATAGGACCACCTTATGCTCACATTTAACCATGTTGGCGACTCACTAGACTTAGATAGGACAACCTTACACTCACATTTAACCATGTTGGCGACTCACTAGACTTAGATAGGACAACCTTACACTCACATTTAACCATGTTGGCGACTCAATAGACTTAGATAGGACCACCTTATGCTTACATTTAACCATGTTTACCACTTACTAGACTTTGAAAGGACCACCTTATGCTCACATTTAACCATGTTGGCGACTCAATAGACTTAGATAGGACCACCTTATGCTCCGATTTAACCATGTTGGCGACTCAATAGACTTAGATAGGACAACCTTACACTCACATTTAACCATGTTTACCACTTACTAGACTTTGAAAGGACCACCTTATGCTCACATTTAACCATGTTGGCGACTCAATAGACTTAGATAGGACCACCTTATGCTCACATTTAACCATGTTGGCGACTCAATAGACTTAGATAGGACAACCTTACACTCACATTTAACCATGTTAGCGACTCAATAGACTTAGATAGGACCACCTTATGCTCCGATTTAACCATGTTGGCGACTCAATAGACTTAGATAGGACAACCTTACACTCACATTTAACCATGTTTACCACTTACTAGACTTTGAAAGGACCACCTTATGCTCACATTTAACCATGTTGGCGACTCAATAGACTTAGATAGGACAACCTTATGCTCACATTTAACCATGTTTACCACTTACTAGACTTTGAAAGGACCACCTTATGCTCACATTTAACCATGTTGGCGACTCAATAGATTTAGATAGGACTACCTTATGCTCACATTTAACCATGTTGGCGACTCAATAGACTTAGATAGGACAACCTTACACTCACATTTAACCATGTTAGCGAATCAATAGACTTAGATAGGACCACCTTACGCTCACATTTAACCATGTAGGCGACTCAATAGACTTAGATAGGACAACCTTATGCTCACATTTAACCATGTTGGCGACTCAATAGACTTAGATAGGACCACCTTATGCTGACATTTAACCATGTTGGCGACTCAATAGACTTAGATAGGACCACATTATGCTCACATTTAACCATGTTGGCGACTCAATAGACTTAGATAGGACAACCCTACACTCACATTTAACCATGTTAGCGACTCAATAGACTTAGATAGGACCACCTTATGCTCACATTTAACCATGTTTACCACTTACTAGACTTTGAAAGGACCACCTTATGCTTACATTTAACCATGTTTACCACTTACTAGACTTTGAAAGGACCACCTTATGCTCACATTTAACCATGTTGGCGACTCAATAGACTTAGATAGGACCACCTTACGCTCACATTTAACCATGTAGGCGACTCAATAGACTTTGATAGGACCACCTATTGCTCACATTTAACCATGTTGGCGACTCAATAGACTTAGATAGGACCACCTTATGCTCACATTTAACCATGTTGGCGACTCAATAGACTTAGATAGGACCACCTTACGCTCACATTTAACCATGTAGGCGACTCAATAGACTTTGATAAGACCACCTTATGCTCACATTTAACCATGTTGGCGACTCACTAGACTTAGATAGGACAACCTTACACTCACATTTAACCATGTTGGCGACTCACTAGACTTAGATAGGACAACCTTACACTCACATTTAACCATGTTGGCGACTCAATAGACTTAGATAGGACCACCTTATGCTCACATTTAACCATGTTGGCG
The DNA here is from genome assembly GCF_049639745.1 of Rhodnius prolixus. Taxonomy (NCBI): domain Eukaryota; kingdom Metazoa; phylum Arthropoda; class Insecta; order Hemiptera; family Reduviidae; genus Rhodnius; species Rhodnius prolixus. Next base: position 19,177 of record NW_027411609.1, on the reverse strand, counting down.
ACTCAATAGACTTAGATAGGACAACCTTACACTCACATTTAACCATGTTAGCGACTCAATAGACTTAGATAGGACCACCTTATGCTCCGATTTAACCATGTTGGCGACTCAATAGACTTAGATAGGACAACCTTACACTCACATTTAACCATGTTTACCACTTACTAGACTTTGAAAGGACCACCTTATGCTCACATTTAACCATGTTGGCGACTCAATAGACTTAGATAGGACAACCTTATGCTCACATTTAACCATGTTTACCACTTACTAGACATTGAAAGGACCACCTTATGCTCACATTTAACCATGTTGGCGACTCAATAGATTTAGATAGGACTACCTTATGCTCACATTTAACCATGTTGGCGACTCAATAGACTTAGATAGGACAACCTTACACTCACATTTAACCATGTTAGCGACTCAATAGACTTAGATAGGACCACCTTACGCTCACATTTAACCATGTAGGCGACACAATAGACTTTGATAGGACCACCTTATGCTCACATTTAACCATGTTGGCGACTCAATAGACTTAGATAGGACCACCTTATGCTCACATTTAACAATGTTGGCGACTCAATAGACTTAGATAGGACCACCTTATGCTCCGATTTAACCATGTTGGCGACTCAATAGACTTAGATAGGACCACCTTATGCTCCGATTTAACCATGTTGGCGACTCAATAGACTTAGATAGGACAACCTTACACTCACATTTAACCATGTTTACCACTTACTAGACTTTGAAAGGACCACCTTATTCTCACATTTAACCATGTTGGCGACTCAATAGACTTAGATAGGACCACCTTATGCTCACATTTAACCATGTTTACCACTTACTAGACTTAGATAGGACAACCTTACACTCACATTTAACCATGTTAGCGACTCAATAGACTTAGATAGGACCACCTTATGCTCACATTTAACCTTGTTTACCACTTACTAGACTTAGAAAGGACCACCTTATGCTCACATTTAACCATGTTGGCGATTCAATAGATTTAGATAGGACCACGTTATGCTCACATTTAACCATGTTGGCGACTCAATAGACTTAGATAGGACAACCTTACACTCACATTTAACCATGTTAGCGACTCAATAGACTTAGATAGGACCACCTTATGCTCACATTTAACCTTGTTTACCACTTACTAGACTTTGAAAAGACCACCTTATGCTCACATTTAACCATGTTGGCGACTCAATAGACTTAGATAGGACCACCTTATGCTCACATTTAACCATGTTGGCGACTCAATAGACTTATATAGGAACACCTTACACTCACATTTAACCATGTAGGCGACTCAAACGACTTAAATCGGACCACCTTACACTCACATTTAACCATGTTGGCGACTCACTAGACTTAGATAGGACAACCTTACACTCACATTTAACCATTTTGGCGACTCAATAGACTTAGATAGGACCACCTTATGCTCACATTTAACCATGTTGGCGACTCAATAGACTTAGATAGGACCACATTATGCTCACATTTAACCATGTTGGCGACTCAATAGACTTAGATAGGACAACTTTACACTCACATTTAACCATGTTAGCGACTCAATAGACTTAGATAGGACCACCTTATGCTCACATTTAACCATGTTTACCACTTACTAGACTTTGAAAGGACCACCTTATGCTCACATTTAACCATGTTGGCGACTCAATAGATTTAGATAGGACTACCTTATGCTCACATTTAACCATGTTGGCGACTCAATAGACTTAGATAGGACAACCTTACACTCACATTTAACCATGTTAGCGACTCAATAGACTTAGATAGGACCACCTTACGCTCACATTTAACCATGTAGGCGACTCAATACACTTTGATAGAACCACCTTATGCTCACATTTAACCATGTTGGCGACTCAATAGACTTAGATAGGACCACCTTATGCTCACATTTAACCATGTTGGCGACTCAATAGACTTAGATAGGACCACCTTACGCTCACATTTAACCATGTAGGCGACTCAATAGACTTTGATAGGACCACCTTATGCTCACATTTAACCATGTTGGCGACTCACTAGACTTAGATAGGACAACCTTACACTCACATTTAACCATGTTGGCGACTCAATAGACTTAGATAGGACAACCTTACACTCACATTTAACCATGTTTACCACTTACTAGACTTTGAAAGGACCACCTTATTCTCACATTTAACCATGTTGGCGACTCAATAGACTTAGATAGGACCACCTTATGCTCACATTTAACCATGTTCACCACTTACTAGACTTAGATAGGACAACCTTATGCTCACATTTAACCATGTTTACCACTTACTAGACTTTGAAAGGACCACCTTATGCTCACATTTAACCATGTTAGCGACTCAATAGACTTAGATAGGACCACCTTATGCTCACATTTAACCATGTTGGCGACTCACTAGACTTAGATAGGACAACCTTACACTCACATTTAACCATGTTGGCGACTCAATAGACTTAGATAGGACAACCTTACACTCACATTTAACCATGTTAGCGACTCAATAGATTTAGATAGGACCACCTTATGCTCACATTTAACCTTGTTTACCACTTACTAGACTTTGAAAAGACCACCTTATGCTCCCATTTAACCATGTTGGCGACTCAATAGACTTAGATAGGACCACCTTATGCTCACATTTAATCATGTTGGCGACTCAATAGACTTATATAGGAACACCTTACACTCACATTTAACCATGTAGGCGACTCAAACGACTTAAATCGGACCACCTTACTCTCACATTTAACCATGTTAGCGACTCAATAGACTTAGATAGGACCACCTTATGCTCACATTTAACCATGTTGGCGACTCACTAGACTTAGATAGGACAACCTTACACTCACATTTAACCATGTTGGCGACTCACTAGACTTAGATAGGACAACCTTACACTCACATTTAACCATGTTGGCGACTCAATAGACTTAGATAGGACCACCTTATGCTTACATTTAACCATGTTTACCACTTACTAGACTTTGAAAGGACCACCTTATGCTCACATTTAACCATGTTGGCGACTCAATAGACTTAGATAGGACCACCTTATGCTCACATTTAACCATGTTGGCGACTCAATAGACTTAGATAGGACAACCTTACACTCACATTTAACCATGTTAGCGAATCAATAGACTTAGATAGGACCACCTTACGCTCACATTTAACCATGTAGGCGACTCAATAGACTTAGATAGGACAACCTTATGCTCACATTTAACCATGTTGGCGACTCAATAGACTTAGATAGGACCACCTTATGCTCACATTTAACCATGTTGGCGACTCAATAGACTTAGATAGGACCACATTATGCTCACATTTAACCATGTTGGCGACTCAATAGACTTAGATAGGACAACCTTACACTCACATTTAACCATGTTAGCGACTCAATAGACTTAGATAGGACCACCTTATGCTCACATTTAACCATGTTTACCACTTACTAGACTTTGAAAGGACCACCTTATGCTCACATTTAACCATGTTAGCGACTCAATAGACTTAGATAGGACCACCTTATGCTCACATTTAACCATGTTGGCGACTCACTAGACTTAGATAGGACAACCTTACACTCACATTTAACCATGTTGGCGACTCACTAGACTTAGATAGGACAACCTTACACTCACATTTAACCATGTTGGCGACTCAATAGACTTAGATAGGACCACCTTATGCTTACATTTAACCATGTTTACCACTTACTAGACTTTGAAAGGACCACCTTATGCTCACATTTAACCATGTTGGCGACTCAATAGACTTAGATAGGACCACCTTATGCTCCGATTTAACCATGTTGGCGACTCAATAGACTTAGATAGGACAACCTTACACTCACATTTAACCATGTTTACCACTTACTAGACTTTGAAAGGACCACCTTATGCTCACATTTAACCATGTTGGCGACTCAATAGACTTAGATAGGACCACCTTATGCTCACATTTAACCATGTTGGCGACTCAATAGACTTAGATAGGACAACCTTACACTCACATTTAACCATGTTAGCGACTCAATAGACTTAGATAGGACCACCTTATGCTCCGATTTAACCATGTTGGCGACTCAATAGACTTAGATAGGACAACCTTACACTCACATTTAACCATGTTTACCACTTACTAGACTTTGAAAGGACCACCTTATGCTCACATTTAACCATGTTGGCGACTCAATAGACTTAGATAGGACAACCTTATGCTCACATTTAACCATGTTTACCACTTACTAGACTTTGAAAGGACCACCTTATGCTCACATTTAACCATGTTGGCGACTCAATAGATTTAGATAGGACTACCTTATGCTCACATTTAACCATGTTGGCGACTCAATAGACTTAGATAGGACAACCTTACACTCACATTTAACCATGTTAGCGAATCAATAGACTTAGATAGGACCACCTTACGCTCACATTTAACCATGTAGGCGACTCAATAGACTTAGATAGGACAACCTTATGCTCACATTTAACCATGTTGGCGACTCAATAGACTTAGATAGGACCACCTTATGCTCACATTTAACCATGTTGGCGACTCAATAGACTTAGATAGGACCACATTATGCTCACATTTAACCATGTTGGCGACTCAATAGACTTAGATAGGACAACCTTACACTCACATTTAACCATGTTAGCGACTCAATAGACTTAGATAGGACCACCTTATGCTCACATTTAACCATGTTTACCACTTACTAGACTTTGAAAGGACCACCTTATGCTCACATTTAACCATGTTGGCGACTCAATAGACTTAGATAGGACCACCTTACGCTCACATTTAACCATGTAGGCGACTCAATAGACTTTGATAGGACCACCTATTGCTCACATTTAACCATGTTGGCGACTCAATAGACTTAGATAGGACCACCTTATGCTCACATTTAACCATGTTGGCGACTCAATAGACTTAGATAGGACCACCTTACGCTCACATTTAACCATGTAGGCGACTCAATAGACTTTGATAAGACCACCTTATGCTCACATTTAACCATGTTGGCGACTCACTAGACTTAGATAGGACAACCTTACACTCACATTTAACCATGTTGGCGACTCACTAGACTTAGATAGGACAACCTTACACTCACATTTAACCATGTTGGCGACTCAATAGACTTAGATAGGACCACCTTATGCTCACATTTAACCATGTTGGCGACTCAATAGACTTAGATAGGACAACCTTACACTCACATTTAACCATGTTAGCGACTCAATAGACTTAGATAGGACCACCTTATGCTCCGATTTAACCATGTTGGCGACTCAATAGACTTAGATAGGACAACCTTACACTCACATTTAACCATGTTTACCACTTACTAGACTTTGAAAGGACCACCTTATGCTCACATTTAACCATGTTGGCGACTCAATAGACTTAGATAGGACAACCTTATGCTCACATTTAACCATGTTTACCACTTACTAGACTTTGAAAGGACCACCTTATGCTCACATTTAACCATGTTGGCGACTCAATAGACTTAGATAGGACCACCTTATGCTTACATTTAACCATGTTTACCACTTACTAGACTTTGAAAGGACCACCTTATGCTCACATTTAACCATGTTGGCGACTCAATAGACTTAGATAGGACCACCTTATGCTCACATTTAACCATGTTGGCGACTCAATAGACTTAGATAGGACAACCTTACACTCACATTTAACCATGTTAGCGAATCAATAGACTTAGATAGGACCACCTTACGCTCACATTTAACCATGTAGGCGACTCAATAGACTTAGATAGGACAACCTTATGCTCACATTTAACCATGTTGGCGACTCAATAGACTTAGATAGGACCACCTTATGCTCACATTTAACCATGTTGGCGACTCAATAGACTTAGATAGGACCACATTATGCTCACATTTAACCATGTTGGCGACTCAATAGACTTAGATAGGACAACCTTACACTCACATTTAACCATGTTAGCGACTCAATAGACTTAGATAGGACCACCTTATGCTCACATTTAACCATGTTTACCACTTACTAGACTTTGAAAGGACCACCTTATGCTCACATTTAACCATGTTAGCGACTCAATAGACTTAGATAGGACCACCTTATGCTCACATTTAACCATGTTGGCGACTCACTAGACTTAGATAGGACAACCTTACACTCACATTTAACCATGTTGGCGACTCACTAGACTTAGATAGGACAACCTTACACTCACATTTAACCATGTTGGCGACTCAATAGACTTAGATAGGACCACCTTATGCTTACATTTAACCATGTTTACCACTTACTAGACTTTGAAAGGACCACCTTATGCTCACATTTAACCATGTTGGCGACTCAATAGACTTAGATAGGACCACCTTATGCTCCGATTTAACCATGTTGGCGACTCAATAGACTTAGATAGGACAACCTTACACTCACATTTAACCATGTTTACCACTTACTAGACTTTGAAAGGACCACCTTATGCTCACATTTAACCATGTTGGCGACTCAATAGACTTAGATAGGACCACCTTATGCTCACATTTAACCATGTTGGCGACTCAATAGACTTAGATAGGACAACCTTACACTCACATTTAACCATGTTAGCGACTCAATAGACTTAGATAGGACCACCTTATGCTCCGATTTAACCATGTTGGCGACTCAATAGACTTAGATAGGACAACCTTACACTCACATTTAACCATGTTTACCACTTACTAGACTTTGAAAGGACCACCTTATGCTCACATTTAACCATGTTGGCGACTCAATAGACTTAGATAGGACAACCTTATGCTCACATTTAACCATGTTTACCACTTACTAGACTTTGAAAGGACCACCTTATGCTCACATTTAACCATGTTGGCGACTCAATAGATTTAGATAGGACTACCTTATGCTCACATTTAACCATGTTGGCGACTCAATAGACTTAGATAGGACAACCTTACACTCACATTTAACCATGTTAGCGAATCAATAGACTTAGATAGGACCACCTTACGCTCACATTTAACCATGTAGGCGACTCAATAGACTTAGATAGGACAACCTTATGCTCACATTTAACCATGTTGGCGACTCAATAGACTTAGATAGGACCACCTTATGCTCACATTTAACCATGTTGGCGACTCAATAGACTTAGATAGGACCACATTATGCTCACATTTAACCATGTTGGCGACTCAATAGACTTAGATAGGACAACCTTACACTCACATTTAACCATGTTAGCGACTCAATAGACTTAGATAGGACCACCTTATGCTCACATTTAACCATGTTTACCACTTACTAGACTTTGAAAGGACCACCTTATGCTCACATTTAACCATGTTGGCGACTCAATAGACTTAGATAGGACCACCTTACGCTCACATTTAACCATGTAGGCGACTCAATAGACTTTGATAGGACCACCTATTGCTCACATTTAACCATGTTGGCGACTCAATAGACTTAGATAGGACCACCTTATGCTCACATTTAACCATGTTGGCGACTCAATAGACTTAGATAGGACCACCTTACGCTCACATTTAACCATGTAGGCGACTCAATAGACTTTGATAAGACCACCTTATGCTCACATTTAACCATGTTGGCGACTCACTAGACTTAGATAGGACAACCTTACACTCACATTTAACCATGTTGGCGACTCACTAGACTTAGATAGGACAACCTTACACTCACATTTAACCATGTTGGCGACTCAATAGACTTAGATAGGACCACCTTATGCTCACATTTAACCATGTTGGCGACTCAATAGACTTAGATAGGACAACCTTACACTCACATTTAACCATGTTAGCGACTCAATAGACTTAGATAGGACCACCTTATGCTCCGATTTAACCATGTTGGCGACTCAATAGACTTAGATAGGACAACCTTACACTCACATTTAACCATGTTTACCACTTACTAGACTTTGAAAGGACCACCTTATGCTCACATTTAACCATGTTGGCGACTCAATAGACTTAGATAGGACAACCTTATGCTCACATTTAACCATGTTTACCACTTACTAGACTTTGAAAGGACCACCTTATGCTCACATTTAACCATGTTGGCGACTCAATAGATTTAGATAGGACTACCTTATGCTCACATTTAACCATGTTGGCGACTCAATAGACTTAGATAGGACAACCTTACACTCACATTTAACCATGTTAGCGACTCAATAGACTTAGATAGGACCACCTTACGCTCACATTTAACCATGTAGGCGACACAATAGACTTTGATAGGACCACCTTATGCTCACATTTAACCATGTTGGCGACTCAATAGACTTAGATAGGACCACCTTATGCTCACATTTAACCATGTTGGCGACTCACTAGACTTAGATAGGACAACCTTACACTCACATTTAACCATGTTGGCGGCTCACTAGACTTAGATAGGACAACCTTACACTCACATTTAACAATGTTGGCGACTCAATAGACTTAGATAGGACCACCTTATGCTTACATTTAACCATGTTTACCACTTACTAGACTTTGAAAGGACCACCTTATGCTCACATTTAACCATGTTGGCGACTCAATAGACTTAGATAGGACCACCTTATGCTCACATTTAACCATGTTGGCGACTCAATAGACTTAGATAGGACCACCTTATGCTCACATTTAACCATGTTGGCGACTCACTAGACTTAGATAGGACAACCTTACACTCACATTTAACCATGTTGGCGACTCACTAGACTTAGATAGGACAACCTTACACTCACATTTAACAATGTTGGCGACTCAATAGACTTAGATAGGACCACCTTATGCTTACATTTAACCATGTTTACCACTTACTAGACTTTGAAAGGACCACCTTATGCTCACATTTAACCATGTTGGCGACTCAATAGACTTAGATAGGACCACCTTATGCTCCGATTTAACCATGTTGGCGACTCAATAGACTTAGATAGGACCACCTTATGCTCCGATTTAACCATGTTGGCGACTCAATAGACTTAGATAGGACAACCTTACACTCACATTTAACCATGTTTACCACTTACTAGACTTTGAAAGGACCACCTTATTCTCACATTTAACCATGTTGGCGACTCAATAGACTTAGATAGGACCACCTTATGCTCACATTTAACCATGTTTACCACTTACTAGACTTAGATAGGACAACCTTACACTCACATTTAACCATGTTAGCGACTCAATAGACTTAGATAGGACCACCTTATGCTCCGATTTAACCATGTTGGCGACTCAATAGACTTAGATAGGACAACCTTACACTCACATTTAACCATGTTTACCACTTACTAGACTTTGAAAGGACCACCTTATGCTCACATTTAACCATGTTGGCGACTCAATAGACTTAGATAGGACAACCTTATGCTCACATTTAACCATGTTTACCACTTACTAGACTTTGAAAGGACCACCTTATGCTCACATTTAACCATGTTGGCGACTCAATAGATTTAGATAGGACTACCTTATGCTCACATTTAACCATGTTGGCGACTCAATAGACTTAGATAGGACAACCTTACACTCACATTTAACCATGTTAGCGACTCAATAGACTTAGATAGGACCACCTTACGCTCACATTTAACCATGTAGGCGACACAATAGACTTTGATAGGACCACCTTATGCTCACATTTAACCATGTTGGCGACTCAATAGACTTAGATAGGACCACCTTATGCTCACATTTAACCATGTTGGCGACTCACTAGACTTAGATAGGACAACCTTACACTCACATTTAACCATGTTGGCGACTCACTAGACTTAGATAGGACAACCTTACACTCACATTTAACAATGTTGGCGACTCAATAGACTTAGATAGGACCACCTTATGCTTACATTTAACCATGTTTACCACTTACTAGACTTTGAAAGGACCACCTTATGCTCACATTTAACCATGTTGGCGACTCAATAGACTTAGATAGGACCACCTTATGCTCACATTTAACCATGTTGGCGACTCAATAGACTTAGATAGGACCACCTTATGCTCACATTTAACCATGTTGGCGACTCACTAGACTTAGATAGGACAACCTTACACTCACATTTAACCATGTTGGCGACTCACTAGACTTAGATAGGACAACCTTACACTCACATTTAACAATGTTGGCGACTCAATAGACTTAGATAGGACCACCTTATGCTTACATTTAACCATGTTTACCACTTACTAGACTTTGAAAGGACCACCTTATGCTCACATTTAACCATGTTGGCGACTCAATAGACTTAGATAGGACCACCTTATGCTCCGATTTAACCATGTTGGCGACTCAATAGACTTAGATAGGACCACCTTATGCTCCGATTTAACCATGTTGGCGACTCAATAGACTTAGATAGGACAACCTTACACTCACATTTAACCATGTTTACCACTTACTAGACTTTGAAAGGACCACCTTATTCTCACATTTAACCATGTTGGCGACTCAATAGACTTAGATAGGACCACCTTATGCTCACATTTAACCATGTTTACCACTTACTAGACTTAGATAGGACAACCTTACACTCACATTTAACCATGTTAGCGACTCAATAGACTTAGATAGGACCACCTTATGCTCACATTTAACCTTGTTTACCACTTACTAGACTTAGAAAGGACCACCTTATGCTCACATTTAACCATGTTGGCGATTCAATAGATTTAGATAGGACCACGTTATGCTCACATTTAACCATGTTGGCGACTCAATAGACTTAGATAGGACAACCTTACACTCACATTTAACCATGTTAGCGACTCAATAGACTTAGATAGGACCACCTTATGCTCACATTTAACCTTGTTTACCACTTACTAGACTTTGAAAAGACCACCTTATGCTCACATTTAACCATGTTGGCGACTCAATAGACTTAGATAGGACCACCTTATGCTCACATTTAACCATGTTGGCGACTCAATAGACTTATATAGGAACACCTTACACTCACATTTAACCATGTAGGCGACTCAAACGACTTAAATCGGACCACCTTACACTCACATTTAACCATGTTGGCGACTCACTAGACTTAGATAGGACAACCTTACACTCACATTTAACCATTTTGGCGACTCAATAGACTTAGATAGGACCACCTTATGCTCACATTTAACCATGTTGGCGACTCAATAGACTTAGATAGGACCACATTATGCTCACATTTAACCATGTTGGCGACTCAATAGACTTAGATAGGACAACTTTACACTCACATTTAACCATGTTAGCGACTCAATAGACTTAGATAGGACCACCTTATGCTCACATTTAACCATGTTTACCACTTACTAGACTTTGAAAGGACCACCTTATGCTCACATTTAACCATGTTGGCGACTCAATAGATTTAGATAGGACTACCTTATGCTCACATTTAACCATGTTGGCGACTCAATAGACTTAGATAGGACAACCTTACACTCACATTTAACCATGTTAGCGACTCAATAGACTTAGATAGGACCACCTTACGCTCACATTTAACCATGTAGGCGACTCAATAGACTTTGATAGAACCACCTTATGCTCACATTTAACCATGTTGGCGACTCAATAGACTTAGATAGGACCACCTTATGCTCACATTTAACCATGTTGGCGACTCAATAGACTTAGATAGGACCACCTTACGCTCACATTTAACCATGTAGGCGACTCAATAGACTTTGATAGGACCACCTTATGCTCACATTTAACCATGTTGGCGACTCACTAGACTTAGATAGGACAACCTTACACTCACATTTAACCATGTTGGCGACTCAATAGACTTAGATAGGACAACCTTACACTCACATTTAACCATGTTTACCACTTACTAGACTTTGAAAGGACCACCTTATTCTCACATTTAACCATGTTGGCGACTCAATAGACTTAGATAGGACCACCTTATGCTCACATTTAACCATGTTCACCACTTACTAGACTTAGATAGGACAACCTTACACTCACATTTAACCATGTTAGCGACTCAATAGACTTAGATAGGACCACCTTATGCTCACATTTAACCTTGTTTACCACTTACTAGACTTTAAAAGGACCACCTTATGCTCACATTTAACCATGTTGGCGATTCAATAGATTTAGATACGACCACCTAATGCTCACATTTAACCATGTTGGCGACTCAATAGACTTAGATAGGACAACCTTACACTCACATTTAACCATGTTAGCGACTCAATAGATTTAGATAGGACCACCTTATGCTCACATTTAACCTTGTTTACCACTTACTAGACTTTGAAAAGACCACCTTATGCTCCCATTTAACCATGTTGGCGACTCAATAGACTTAGATCGGACCACCTTATGCTCACATTTAATCATGTTGGCGACTCAATAGACTTATATAGGAACACCTTACACTCACATTTAACCATGTTGGCGACTCACTAGACTTAGATAGGACAACCTTACACTCACATTTAACCATGTTGGCGACTCACTACACTTAGATAGGACAACCTTACACTCACATTTAACCATGTTGGCGACTCAATAGACTTAGATAGGACCACCTTATGCTTACATTTAACCATGTTTACCACTTACTAGACTTTGAAAGGACCACCTTATGCTCACATTTAACCATGTTGGCGACTCAATAGACTTAGATAGGACCACCTTATGCTCACATTTAACCATGTTGGCGACTCAATAGACTTAGATAGGACAACCTTACACTCACATTTAACCATGTTAGCGACTCAATAGACTTAGATAGGACCACCTTATGCTCACATTTAACCATGTTTACCACTTACTAGACTTTGAAAGGACCACCTTATGCTCACATTTAACCATGTTAGCGACTCAATAGACTTAGATAGGACCACCTTATGCTCACATTTAACCATGTTGGCGACTCACTAGACTTAGATAGGACAACCTTACACTCACATTTAACCATGTTGGCGACTCACTAGACTTAGATAGGACAACCTTACACTCACATTTAACCATGTTGGCGACTCAATAGACTTAGATAGGACCACCTTATGCTTACATTTAACCATGTTTACCACTTACTAGACTTTGAAAGGACCACCTTATGCTCACATTTAACCATGTTGGCGACTCAATAGACTTAGATAGGACCACCTTATGCTCCGATTTAACCATGTTGGCGACTCAATAGACTTAGATAGGACAACCTTACACTCACATTTAACCATGTTTACCACTTACTAGACTTTGAAAGGACCACCTTATGCTCACATTTAACCATGTTGGCGACTCAATAGACTTAGATAGGACCACCTTATGCTCACATTTAACCATGTTTGCGACTCAATAGACTTAGATAGGACAACCTTACACTCACATTTAACCATGTTAGCGACTCAATAGACTTAGATAGGACCACCTTATGCTCCGATTTAACCATGTTGGCGACTCAATAGACTTAGATAGGACAACCTTACACTCACATTTAACCATGTTTACCACTTACTAGACTTTGAAAGGACCACCTTATGCTCACATTTAACCATGTTGGCGACTCAATAGACTTAGATGGGACAACCTTATGCTCACATTTAACCATGTTTACCACTTACTAGACTTTGAAAGGACCACCTTATGCTCACATTTAACCATGTTGGCGACTCAATAGATTTAGATAGGACTACCTTATGCTCACATTTAACCATGTTGGCGACTCAATAGACTTAGATAAGACAACCTTACACTCACATTTAACCATGTTAGCGAATCAATAGACTTAGATAGGACCACCTTACGCTCACATTTAACCATGTAGGCGACTCAATAGACTTAGATAGGACAACCTTATGCTCACATTTAACCATGTTGGCGACTCAATAGACTTAGATAGGACCACCTTATGCTCACATTTAACCATGTTGGCGACTCAATAGACTTAGATAGGACCACATTATGCTCACATTTAACCATGTTGGCGACTCAATAGACTTAGATAGGACAACCTTACACTCACATTTAACCATGTTAGCGACTCAATAGACTTAGATAGGACCACCTTATGCTCACATTTAACCATGTTTACCACTTACTAGACTTTGAAAGGACCACCTTATGCTCACATTTAACCATGTTGGCGACTCAATAGACTTAGATAGGACCACCTTACGCTCACATTTAACCATGTAGGCGACTCAATAGACTTTGATAGGACCACCTATTGCTCACATTTAACCATGTTGGCGACTCAATAGACTTAGATAGGACCACCTTATGCTCACATTTAACCATGTTGGCGACTCAATAGACTTAGATAGGACCACCTTACGCTCACATTTAACCATGTAGGCGACTCAATAGACTTTGATAAGACCACCTTATGCTCACATTTAACCATGTTGGCGACTCACTAGACTTAGATAGGACAACCTTACACTCACATTTAACCATGTTGGCGACTCACTAGACTTAGATAGGACAACCTTACACTCACATTTAACCATGTTGGCGACTCAATAGACTTAGATAGGACCACCTTATGCTCACATTTAACCATGTTGGCGACTCAATAGACTTAGATAGGACAACCTTACACTCACATTTAACCATGTTAGCGACTCAATAGACTTAGATAGGACCACCTTATGCTCCGATTTAACCATGTTGGCGACTCAATAGACTTAGATAGGACAACCTTACACTCACATTTAACCATGTTTACCACTTACTAGACTTTGAAAGGACCACCTTATGCTCACATTTAACCATGTTGGCGACTCAATAGACTTAGATAGGACAACCTTATGCTCACATTTAACCATGTTTACCACTTACTAGACTTTGAAAGGACCACCTTATGCTCACATTTAACCATGTTGGCGACTCAATAGATTTAGATAGGACTACCTTATGCTCACATTTAACCATGTTGGCGACTCAATAGACTTAGATAGGACAACCTTACACTCACATTTAACCATGTTAGCGACTCAATAGACTTAGATAGGACCACCTTACGCTCACATTTAACCATGTAGGCGACACAATAGACTTTGATAGGACCACCTTATGCTCACATTTAACCATGTTGGCGACTCAATAGACTTAGATAGGACCACCTTATGCTCACATTTAACCATGTTGGCGACTCACTAGACTTAGATAGGACAACCTTACACTCACATTTAACCATGTTGGCGACTCACTAGACTTAGATAGGACAACCTTACACTCACATTTAACAATGTTGGCGACTCAATAGACTTAGATAGGACCACCTTATGCTTACATTTAACCATGTTTACCACTTACTAGACTTTGAAAGGACCACCTTATGCTCACATTTAACCATGTTGGCGACTCAATAGACTTAGATAGGACCACCTTATGCTCCGATTTAACCATGTTGGCGACTCAATAGACTTAGATAGGACCACCTTATGCTCACATTTAACCTTGTTTACCACTTACTAGACTTTGAAAGGACCACCTTATGCTCACATTTAACCATGTTGGCGATTCAATAGATTTAGATACGACCACCTAATGCTCACATTTAACCATGTTGGCGACTCAATAGACTTAGATAGGACAACCTTACACTCACATTTAACCATGTTAGCGACTCAATAGATTTAGATAGGACCACCTTATGCTCACATTTAACCTTGTTTACCACTTACTAGACTTTGAAAAGACCACCTTATGCTCCCATTTAACCATGTTGGCGACTCAATAGACTTAGATAGGACCACCTTATGCTCACATTTAATCATGTTGGCGACTCAATAGACTTATATAGGAACACCTTACACTCACATTTAACCATGTAGGCGACTCAAACGACTTAAATCGGACCACCTTACTCTCACATTTAACCATGTTAGCGACTCAATAGACTTAGATAGGACCACCTTATGCTCACATTTAACCATGTTGGCGACTCACTAGACTTAGATAGGACAACCTTACACTCACATTTAACCATGTTGGCGACTCACTAGACTTAGATAGGACAACCTTACACTCACATTTAACCATGTTGGCGACTCAATAGACTTAGATAGGACCACCTTATGCTTACATTTAACCATGTTTACCACTTACTAGACTTTGAAAGGACCACCTTATGCTCACATTTAACCATGTTGGCGACTCAATAGACTTAGATAGGACCACCTTATGCTCACATTTAACCATGTTGGCGACTCAATAGACTTAGATAGGACAACCTTACACTCACATTTAACCATGTTAGCGAATCAATAGACTTAGATAGGACCACCTTACGCTCACATTTAACCATGTAGGCGACTCAATAGACTTAGATAGGACAACCTTATGCTCACATTTAACCATGTTGGCGACTCAATAGACTTAGATAGGACCACTTTATGCTCACATTTAACCATGTTGGCGACTCAATAGACTTAGAAAGGACCACATTATGCTCACATTTAACCATGTTGGCGACTCAATAGACTTAGATAGGACAAACTTACACTCACATTTAACCATGTTAGCGACTCAATAGACTTAGATAGGACCACCTTATGCTCACATTTAACCATGTTTACCACTTACTAGACTTTGAAAGGACCACCTTATGCTCACATTTAACCATGTTAGCGACTCAATAGACTTAGATAGGACCACCTTATGCTCACATTTAACCATGTTGGCGACTCAATAGACTTAGATAGGACCACCTTATGCTTACATTTAACCATGTTTACCACTTACTAGACTTTGAAAGGACCACCTTATGCTCACATTTAACCAAGTTGGCGACTCAATAGACTTCGATAGGACCACCTTATGCTCCGATTTAACCATGTTGGCGACTCAATAGACTTAGATAGGACAACCTTACACTCACATTTAACCATGTTTACCACTTACTAGACTTTGAAAGGACCACCTTATGCTCACATTTAACCATGTTGGCGACTCAATAGACTTAGATAGGACCACCTTATGCTCACATTTAACCATGTTGGCGACTCAATAGACTTAGATAGGACAACCTTACACTCACATTTAACCATGTTAGCGACTCAATAGACTTAGATAGGACCACCTTATGCTCCGATTTAACCATGTTGGCGACTCAATAGACTTAGATAGGACAACCTTACACTCACATTTAACCATGTTTACCACTTACTAGACTTTGAAAGGACCACCTTATGCTCACATTTAACCATGTTGGCGACTCAATAGACTTAGATAGGACAACCTTATGCTCACATTTAACCATGTTTACCACTTACTAGACTTTGAAAGGACCACCTTATGCTCACATTTAACCATGTTGGCGACTCAATAGATTTAGATAGGACAACCTTACACTCACATTTAACCATGTTAGCGAATCAATAGACTTAGATAGGACCACCTTACGCTCACATTTAACCATGTAGGCGACTCAATAGACTTAGATAGGACAACCTTATGCTCACATTTAACCATGTTGGCGACTCAATAGACTTAGATAGGACCACCTTATGCTCACATTTAACCATGTTGGCGACTCAATAGACTTAGATAGGACCACATTATGCTCACATTTAACCATGTTGGCGACTCAATAGACTTAGATAGGACAACCTTACACTCACATTTAACCATGTTAGCGACTCAATAGACTTAGATAGGACCACCTTATGCTCACATTTAACCATGTTTACCACTTACTAGACTTTGAAAGGACCACCTTATGCTCACATTTAACCATGTTGGCGACTCAATAGACTTAGATAGGACCACCTTATGCTCACATTTAACCATGTTGGCGACTCAATAGACTTAGATAGGACCACCTTACGCTCACATTTAACCATGTAGGCGACTCAATAGACTTTGATAAGACCACCTTATGCTCACATTTAACCATGTTGGCGACTCACTAGACTTAGATAGGACAACCTTACACTCACATTTAACCATGTTGGCGACTCACTAGACTTAGATAGGACAACCTTACACTCACATTTAACCATGTTGGCGACTCAATAGACTTAGATAGGACCACCTTATGCTCACATTTAACCATGTTGGCGACTCAATAGACTTAGATAGGACAACCTTACACTCACATTTAACCATGTTAGCGACTCAATAGACTTAGATAGGACCACCTTATGCTCCGATTTAACCATGTTGGCGACTCAATAGACTTAGATAGGACAACCTTACACTCACATTTAACCATGTTTACCACTTACTAGACTTTGAAAGGACCACCTTATGCTCACATTTAACCATGTTGGCGACTCAATAGACTTAGATAGGACAACCTTATGCTCACATTTAACCATGTTTACCACTTACTAGACTTTGAAAGGACCACCTTATGCTCACATTTAACCATGTTGGCGACTCAATAGATTTAGATAGGACTACCTTATGCTCACATTTAACCATGTTGGCGACTCAATAGACTTAGATAGGACAACCTTACACTCACATTTAACCATGTTAGCGACTCAATAGACTTAGATAGGACCACCTTACGCTCACATTTAACCATGTAGGCGACACAATAGACTTTGATAGGACCACCTTATGCTCACATTTAACCATGTTGGCGACTCAATAGACTTAGATAGGACCACCTTATGCTCACATTTAACCATGTTGGCGACTCACTAGACTTAGATAGGACAACCTTACACTCACATTTAACCATGTTGGCGACTCACTAGACTTAGATAGGACAACCTTACACTCACATTTAACAATGTTGGCGACTCAATAGACTTAGATAGGACCACCTTATGCTTACATTTAACCATGTTTACCACTTACTAGACTTTGAAAGGACCACCTTATGCTCACATTTAACCATGTTGGCGACTCAATAGACTTAGATAGGACCACCTTATGCTCCGATTTAACCATGTTGGCGACTCAATAGACTTAGATAGGACCACCTTATGCTCCGATTTAACCATGTTGGCGACTCAATAGACTTAGATAGGACAACCTTACACTCACATTTAACCATGTTTACCACTTACTAGACTTTGAAAGGACCACCTTATTCTCACATTTAACCATGTTGGCGACTCAATAGACTTAGATAGGACCACCTTATGCTCACATTTAACC